>NC_135963.1:51659873-52029289 GCF_053455715.1 Rhinoraja longicauda
GAAGAGACTTGATAAACTGATCAAGAAGGCCAGCTCTGTCCTGGGATGCCCCCTCGACTCAGTGCAGGCGGTGGGAGAGAGGAGGATGATGGCAAAGCTATCATCGCTGCTGGACAACGACTCCCACCCCATGCAGGACACTGTCACTGCACTGAGCAGCTCCTTCAATGACAGACTTCTTCACCCCAAGTGTGTGAAGGAGAGATATCGAAGGTCCTACCTTCCTGCTGACGTCAGACTGCACAATCAGTACTGCTCCCAGCAGACCAGTAAAGATAATTACCGTTATTTTAAATATAAAGAATGCTTATCTATTTTTGCTATCCACTTTGCTGCTGTAACCCTGCAAATTTCCCCGTTGTGGGACGAATAAAGGATTATTATTATTATTATTAGTGAAAGGCTTGGATAGAGTGGATGTGGAGCGGATGTTTCCACTAGTGGGAGAGTACTCTAGGACTAGAGGTCATAGCCTCAGAATTAAAGGACGTTCTTTTAGGAAGGAGATGAGGAGGAATTTCTTTAGTCAGAGGGTGGTGAATCTATGGAATTGTTTGCCACAGACGACTGTGGAGGCAAACTCTGGATATATTTAAGGCAGAGATAGATAGATTCTTGTTTGGTACGGGTGTCAGAGGTTATGGGGAGGAGGCAGGAGAATGTGGTTAGGAGGGAGAGATAGATCAGCCATGATTGAATGGCGGAGTAGACTTGATAGGCCGAATGGCCTAATTCTACTATCACTTATGATCTTATGATACTTTTTGTACATAATTTATTTGCTCTTGAGAAGTGAATGTCACAGTCAGGTCCAGAATTCATTGTCCATGCATATTTTCCGCTGGATTGAATGACTAGAGGGCAGTTAAGGACAAACGACATAGACTGACAAGGTAAATGTGGCAGATTCCTATTCTTCAGGACATCAGTGATCAGATAGGCATCTCCAAAGCAAACAGCAGGAGCTGCTCACCATTACCGAGACATTATAATTTTTTTCTGGATTTGATTTAAATTCCCAAGCATCTCTGGCAGAATTCATACCCATGTCTGCAAATCAAATCCAATAATTTGACCACCAGTAACACCTGCATTCCCTCTCTCCCCATCCCTCCCCCAACCCAAGTCACACCAGCTTTTCATTCTCACCTCGCGAACAGCTAACAATGGCCTGTTTCCTTTATCATTGTTACTTTTTTGCATGTCTTTCATTCATTTGTTCTATATCTCTCTACATCATTGTCTATATCTCTCGTTTCCCTTTCCTGTGACTTTCAGTCTGAAGAAGGGTCTCGACCTGAAACGACACCCATTCCTTCTCTCCAGATATGCTGCCTGTCCCGCTGAGTTACTCCAGCATTTTGTGTCTATCTTCGGTTTAAACCAGCATCTGCAGTTCCTTCTTACACATTCCATCATCCCACATATTAGGTAAACATATTGAAGTAATATCTGGCATTGCAAGCCACATCAGTCAGTAAATAATGAGTTACCTGTCTGAATTTCAGTTGAAGAACTCACAGAGTGGTTACAAGTTCTGTCCGAAGCTACAACATACACAGAATATAACTGGCCACAGAGTAACGCGGGTGTTCTACAGGATGTTTCTGATGTGCTGCACGAGACGTTGTTCCCATCAGCTCCTTCCGCAATGGCAGTGTACCACAGTGCTCCTTTACTGTGGTCCCACATTACCATTGCTGTATTGAGGTTACAATCCAGTTGCACTTTGACATTGTGAGGATCACAAGCGACTGAAAATAAAATTGAGAGTCGAGTTGGATGTCAGGCAGCTGGACCACCTTGTTTAAGCAAGTAAAGAAACAGATAAATGAAGTTTTGAAAATGTCAATAATTCCCAGAAAAATATTTAGAAATATCTTTATAAACTGAGGAATTCACAAGAGGAGAAAGGCAAAGGCGGCAGTGAAACTATATAAATTACAGGTCCCACCACAACTGGAGTGTTGTATCCATTTTAAGATTAAAGAAAATTAACATGGTCCAGGAGAAGAGAGACACCAAAAATGCTGGAGTAACTCAGCGGGACAGGCAACATCTCTGGAGGGAAGGAATGGGTGACTCAAGGGGGAGGTGAGCATGTTGGCACAAATGAGATAGGTAGGGAAAGGAATTAGGTACAGCAATATGAGCAGAGGGAGTTAGGTAAAAGTCTAACAAGCAGGACCTCCATGGCAGTGATCTCTGGAGTGCTTCCAGTGCCTCGTGCTAGTGAGGGTAGGAACAGAGTGATAGGGGAGATGAGTGTGTGGCTGAGGAGTTGGTGCAGGGGGCAGGGTTCAGATTTATGGACCATTGGGATCTCTTCTGGTACAAAGGTGACCTGTAAAAGATGGATGGGTTGCCCATGAACTGGAAGGGAAGCAATATCCAGGCAGGAAAGAACTGCAGATGCTGGTTTAAATCGAAAGTAGACACAAAATGCTGCAGTAACTCAGCGGGTCAGGCAGCATCTCTGGAGAGAAGGAATGGGTGACGTTTCGGGTCGAGAAGGGTCTAAAGAAAGTTCGCTAGTGCTACATGGGTGGGTGCTCAATCTGAAGTAGTGTCTCGACCCGAAACGTCACACATTCCTTCTCTCCAGAGATGCTGCCTGTCCCGCTGAGTTACTCCGGCATTTAGTGTCTATCTTCAGTTTAAACCAGCATCTGCAGTTCCTTCCTACACACATGGTCCAGGAGAAGGCGCAGAAGAGAGTTATCAAAAATGATATTTGGGGTGAGGGGATACAGTTACAATCAAGATGATGGAGTGGGTACATTGTCTTCTTTAGGACGGTGAAGATGGAATGTAGAGTTAAATATTATGGCAAAGAAGTGGATATGCAGTGAAATATATCATGACACAATGAAAGTGAGGTCTGGAATACATGTCCTTGAATGAAAGTTGAAGGAGTTTCAATGATGATCTTTACCAGAGAATTGGATAAATAATCTTAGGGAAAAAGAGGCAAAATAATTCTGGGGGACATGTTGGGGATTGAGTGGGCCATGGACATGATTCTGATTCAGATCTGGAGGAGGCTACAGGTGGTGTGTGAGGGAATTGAGCTCAGATATTATAAAACTACGCTGCACAATCACAGAGCAACATTTAGCAAGAGAACTGTTAATAACTTCAAAATAACACGTTGATGTTTGAATATTGCCATTGAAACCTCACACGTCAGTTGATGACACTTTTAAAAGTTTTACCTGAATGCACATTCACCACTGCTGTCTGGGGTCTCCTGCAGATCTCATCTGTTGCCAGAACAGAGATTGTATAATATTCACCACACTGCAACTCTTGTGTTTGAGCCCTTGTATCACTTGTGTTGAATGAAGCGGTTTCTCTTTGACTGTCTCGAACAGTCACCGTGTATAACTTTGCTCCATCAGCTTCATCCCACCAGAACGATATTGTATTCAATTCACAATCCAGCTCAGCTGTGAGATTCTCAGGAATGCAGGGTGCTATTCAGAAAACACTAATTAATATCAATTCGCTTGCCGTCTTGTAAATAAACACAATGACTAAACATCAAAATTATTTCCTTGCTGGGATGTTATTTACCAGTTTGTATCTGTACAGAAGTACTTGAAATGCCGTGCCGGCTGTAACTCAGTGTTGTTACGGTTATGTTGTAGGATTGTCCACAGTGTAAATCCAGCATTTCATAGCGTGTGTCTGTGGTATTGTCTGAGTGTGTATGCCCATCACTTCCTTCAGCTGTTACATCGTACGAGATCGCCCCATCAGTTCTTCCCCACGATACCACCACTCTATTGGAGGTACAGTCCACGTTGGCAATGATTTCATCTGGGGCGCAAGGTGCTGCAGGAAAGGAAATATGAACATTAAAATCTATGGCACAGACAGGCTGCTCTGCAAGGTTAGATCTCATGGGACGTAGGGGGAGCTAGCAAACTGGACACAGAATTGGCTTCATGGACGGAAGCAGAGGGCGGTGGTGGAAAGCCATTTTTGGACTGCAGGCCTGTGATGATTGCTGTGCCTCAGGGATCAGTGCTGGGCCCATTGCTGTTTATATCAGTGATTAGGATGAGAATGTACAAGGCATGATTAGTAAGTTAAGATGACACTAAAGAGGCTGGTATTGTAGGTAGTGAAGATGGTTGTCAACAATGCAATATGCTGTTGATCAGCTGGGCGAGGGCAGAGGAATGGCTAACGGAGTTTAATGCAGATATGTGCAGGGGCAGCACAGAGGCACAGTGGTTGAACTTCTGCCTCAAAGGGCCATTCAATGGCTGCTTATGAGACCTCAGAGTATTGAACTGGGCTGCACAGTTTGCTCGAACGTCCAAACCACACTCCACATTGCAATGCTCGTGATATCCTTCAAAGAAGAATGATGTAACTGAAGAGAGGTTCTCTTTATTTATTACCTGTATGAATTTCGTAACTGGAACCTTGGAGACTGCTGCAGGTTTCCCCAAATGCGAGCACGGAGATGCTGTACGTTTGGCTGCAGTGGAGATCTGGGATGAGACAGTTTGTGTCGAATGTGGTACAAGTGGCCGTGTGTCCATCGCTGCCCTCCGCTGTTGCAGTGTACCACACTGTGAGATTACTCAGCTCCCACGTTACAAACGCAGTGAGGGCAGCACAATCAGCTTGTACGTTCTGAGGGGGACAAGGGGCTTTGGAGAGAAAGAAAGATAAACAAGAGATCATGAATGGTCTGAAGAAGGGTCTTGACCCGAAACGTCACCCATTCCTTCTCTCCAGAGATGCTGCCTGTCCCGCTGAGTTACTCCAACTTTTTGTGTCTACCTTCGGTTTAAACCAGCACCTGCAGTTCCTCCCTATACATATGAATTAGTGATAATTCTGCGGCATTTCAGTGGCGAATGTAGGATATTGGGCAGGAGCAAGATTCAGCTCCGTGATCCAGTTGGATTTTGTCTATAATTATAAACTATACCAGTTTAGATATGACTGTTTACCTGTGTCTTGGATGCATTTCTCTTTACATTTGGATTAATATATATCTACCATTCAGATTTTTGATCATTTTAATTAATCTGGCCTCGAAACAAAGACAGCTGGGAATAAGCGTACCCTGGAGGAGTTTCAGGAACTGAGGAGAACGCTACTGAAGTCTGCAAAATCAGGAAGGCAAAATGGGGGCAGGAGATAGCTCTGGCAGATTATATGAAGGATAATCCCAAGAGATATTATGTACTTTAGGGGGAAAAGTGTAACCATATCGAGAATTGGGCCCCTCAGGAATCAAAGTGATCAATTTTGTATGGAGCAACAGGAGATGGGCCAAGGTTCTCAATTAGTGTTTTTAACAAAGAGAAATACATTAGAATTGGTGGGGAAGGGGGGAGGGGGAGGGGAAGGGGAGGGGGGAGGCACGGGGGAGGGAGGAGGAGGGATGGAGGGGGGAGGAGGGGGTGAGTTTGCATGTTCTTCCTGTGACAGCACGGGCTTTCGCTGAGTGCTCCGGTTTCCTCCCACATACTAAAAACATGTGGGACCCTGGGTTAATAGGCCTGTGCAAAAAATTGGCTGTAGTATGAAGGTAGTGGATGCGAAAGTTGGATGATGTAGAACTAGTGTGAACGGTTGATCGATGGTCAGTGACCGAAGGGCCTATTTCCATTCTGTGTATCTAAAGTAAACTAAAGTAATCTAAAATAAACTAAACTAAACTAACTCAAAATTTAAGGAGGTTTCCATTTATCCAGGACACCAAGACCACTGGCAATTGATCACAGACAATGATGGTCCAATTCTATACTGCCATCGTAGAGTCTGTCCTCACCTTCTCCATCATGGTCTGATTTGGCTCAGCCACCAAGCACGACATCTGGAGGCTGCAACGAATCGTTCGATCAGCTGAGAAGGTTGTTGGCTGCAACCTTCCCCCCATTGACGAACTGTACACTGCAAGGGCCAGGAAGCGAGTGGGCAAGATCATTCCTGACCCCTCTCACCCTGGCCACAAACTCTTTGAAGCACTTCCCTCTGGAAGGCGACTCCGGACTGTCAAAGCCGCCACAGCCAGACATAAAAACAGCTTTTTTCAGCGGGTAGTAGTTCTACTCAATAACCAAAAGTCTGTAGTCTCTTTTTGCTCTGGTTTATTTCACTCACATGTTTAAACCGTAATGTTGTATTCTTAATGTCTTAATGTTTTATGCTTTTTTCTTAACTGTTTGCTGTATGTTCATGTTGTTACTTGCGAGCGGAGCACCAAGGCACATTCCTTGTATGTGCTCATATTTGGCCAATAAATTTATTCATTCATTCATTCATTCATTCATTCATTCATTCATTCATTCATTCAATTACTGAAAATCAAATAACCTGCAGATGTTGTAATTTCCTCCTTTCGGCATTTTCAAAAATTAATGTTTTACCTGTTTCAGTTTCAAAAACCGAAGTGTTTACACTCTGACAGTAAGCGTCCATCGCTGTTACAGTTATTGAGTACGTTTGACTGCAGTGCAGGTCCATGAAATCACAGCTCGTCCCTGTCGTGTTACACAGCGAAATGTGTCCATCTTGTCCTTCCGCTGTTGTAATGTACCACATCGCCCCATCACTCTCCTCCCAGACCACTGATGTACTCTTGGTGTCACAGTTCAGACTGGTGGAGATGTCCTCGGGTGCACAAGGTGCTACAAAGTACAGAATGTATTTAATACTCAATGTTACTTTATAACATTATAAATGTTACTTTATAATAAAGGTTTTAACATACAACATAAACTTCAGGGTTTGTTCACCAAATAAAATCCCTTCACATATTTGACCAGACCAGGGGTTTTTAAAACGATAAATATCTATTTTGAAATCTTCCCTATTGTTTCTGCGCTTACAGCTTTGGCTTACATCTTACAGAATTTGCATCTACTCAGTCAAAATGACACAGAAAAAGGAACTTGTTACCAAGAACCACTTGTATGGGGATTGCTGGTTGGTGCGGACTCGGTGGGCCGAAGGGCCTGTTTCCGCGCTGTATCTCTAAACTAAATTAAACTAAACTGAACTAAAGCGTCACTGTCTTCAGGCCTCTTGCTTATTTCTACGCACCATCCTAAACTCACAGCAGCCTGTGCATCTTTGCAGCATCAGCTTCCTCTTCTTCACCGTCTTTGGTGACAGTGGCTTCAGCCAACGAGGAACTGCTGTGGAGATCACTTATGAAATTGCTTTAAATTGCTACTTCTCTGAAACGTGATATCTTACAACTTGCCTTCAGTCATGACTTCTCCCAATTACTATAAAATATTCATGTTCCCTGTCCCAGCCAGGAGGTTTGGATATTTTACAACAGAATGTTAAAATATATGTGCATATGGATCTGAAGAAGGGCCTCGACCCAAAACGTCACCCATTCCTTCTCTCCAGAGTTGCTGTCTTTCCTGCTGAGTTACTCCAGCATTTTGTGTCTATCTCCGGTGTAAACCAGCATCTGCAGCTCCTTCCTATGCATGTAGATAAAGTTACCATTGGGGGTACAAGATACTGCTGGAATCTTGAGCAAAAAAACCCCCCAAACTGCTGGAGGTACTCAGTAGGTCAGGAATCATTTGTAATGAGAAATGGACAGGCGACACACTTTGGGTTGAGAGCCTTCTTCAAAACTGGGACGAAATGGACCGACCTCCCGAAATATTGTCATCCACAGACCCATTCAGCTCCACCAGCATAGTCTTCTGCTCAAATTACTGTTGGGAATATGTTGTTTTAATATTAAGCCCCTCTATTCCAGACAAGGAATTTACCAGTGTGGAATACAATCTGAGCGCCTTGTGAGTTGTCACACACATCGTCCCGTGCTGTCAGAGTTACATTATACTCCTGGCCACATTGTAGGTTAGGTATCAGACATCGTCTATTATCCGTCGTACAGGAAACAGTGCGCCCATCACTTCCTTCTGCCGTGGCAACGTAAGACACTGCACCTTTCGTGCGGCTCCACAACACTGAGGCATCGTTTGTGTCACAGTCCAGCTGGACATCGACATTCTGTGGGATGCACGAGGCTGAAAAAACAAAGAGAAGAGACGATGAGCACTATTTCATCAGAAGTATTTATTCACAAAATGCTGGAGTAACTCAGCAGGTTAGGCAGCATCTCAGGAGAGAAGGAATGGGTGACGTTTCGGGTCGAGACCCTTCTTTTGGATCGAGACCCTTCTTCAGACTATTTCATCAGTGTTTGGTGGACTTGGTCAATCAAGGAGTCTTTTCCTGTTATTATTCCTCTCATTGCCATGGACGTACGGAGTGCCTCATCTTCAAGCTAATGTATTTTTAGGAGGACAGCTTTTAGCCAGTGCAGAATTTGATGTTAGTATTCTGATAGAGAAAGTAGCGATCCAGGAGATTGTGCTGCTCAGCATTTACCTGTTCTCCTTGTGATGGAAGGACTTTCGGCACTGTCACAGGTGTTATCAATCGCATAAACTGAGAGGGTGTAGGTCTCTCCACAGTGCAGGTCGGTGATATCACACAGTGTATCGTTGGCACTGCATTTCTGCACGTTGCTGCCTTCTGCAGTAGCCGTGTATGATATTGCACCTTCACTGAACTCCCAGGAGACCGACATATGTCCAGCATCACAGTCCATGTGAGCGTCAACATTCTGGGGGACACACGGTACTGTAACGAGAACATTCATAAGTATAGACTGAGGATACATCAAACGCAACACTTCAAATAATGTAGAAAAATATAGATATGATTCTATATGCTTCACATGAATTACCTGTTTTAACGGTCACAGCAGAGCTTTGCGAGCTGTTACACTCCATGCGGATTGCCTCTACAGTTACGTAGTAGTTCAGTCCACAGTGCACATCAGAGACCTCACATTCAGTGCCTGTTGTATTGCAGGAGGCCCAATGGCCATTGATTCCTTGCGCTGTTACATGGTATGACTCTGAGCCATTGCTGGGATCCCAAAACACTGAGATGGTGTTATTTTCACAGTTGATGTGAGCGACCATATTTTGTGGGATGCAAGGCACTGCGCATTTGAGAAAGCATCGAAAAAGAATCCGTAAACAATTGTGGATTTAACATTGCAGTTCTATTGCTAAAAGTTACACAATCTTAAATCTTGCAACAAACTGCGGAGGAATGCACCAGCTAACTTGAGCAATGAGGTGAGGTGCAATAATCCATTCTGTGTTTGAGGTAGAAATTGTGGGATGAGCAGCACATAAAACAACGTACTGTCCTTGGACATGGGGGGTCGCAGAGAGACTCTTTCGGTCGCACGGCTGAAGCCGGCACACGTGGACATTGATCGGCCGGTGCCGGTTGCGCAGCCCCGCCCGCGCGGTCGCCCCCCGTCCAAGCTACCCCCTCCAGTGTCTGCTACGACCCCTCCACCTGTCGGTCAGTCGCCGGTCCCTGCGCCGGTCATGGTGCGCACCCGGGCTGGTCGCCTCGTGCGCCCTCCTGTCCGTTTTGTACCT
Source organism: Rhinoraja longicauda (assembly GCF_053455715.1). Classification (NCBI taxonomy): domain Eukaryota; kingdom Metazoa; phylum Chordata; class Chondrichthyes; order Rajiformes; family Arhynchobatidae; genus Rhinoraja; species Rhinoraja longicauda. Next base: position 51,669,344 of record NC_135963.1, read on the forward strand.
CCGGTTCTTGGGGGGGGTCCTGTGGCGGATCAGGCCACTCCTTGGGTCAGCCCCCTCGTTACGTGACGGACAGGCGTAATGGGGTAAAAAGCCAGACCAGGGGGAGGCGTGGCTCATCCCTAGGGGAACTACGCTGTGGGCTGGAGCTCGCAGCCTAATAAAAGAATCTTACTAAAAACTGCCTGGCGTCTTGCCTTTTCTCTGGCCTCCGCCAGGCCACTACAGTACTGTCCTTTCTAGTTGTTTGTTACAAGGAACTCGTACCCATGCTAATCTTAATTAGATTGTGAGTACTTTCACTACCTTTTCCCAAGGGAAAAACCTGAACATAACAGCAATAATCTGTTAGCTCTTAGCTGAGAAACTCCTACATCCTCAACATCACGAAAGTAATGCTGTTGAATCCCTGTATTGAATCTTGGATCGCAAACATTAATTTTATGAAGCTATGTTTTGGCTATGTATATTTACATGACAATTATAACAGATTATTAGTAGTAGTTATCATGATTATTAATAAGCAGTTTTATAATAATTTAAATCATTCCTGACAATTGGTTATTTTCTGGTTTTCAACTCCTCTTGTTATGAAGGCCAACATTCCATTAGCTTTCTTCACTGCCTGCTGTACCTGATGCTTACTTACCTAGCTGCAGCTGTCAGGAAATGTGCACGTTAAACTTTACAATGAGGTAATGTGAGATAATCAACTCTGTATTTGAGGTAGAAATTTTGGGATTGGTAGCCCATAAAACCATCCATAAAATGGATTAACTACCCTACTTGGTAATGTTTACTGCAACGAGGACATAGATGCTAATCTTAATCAATTTGTGAATATGTTTTCTATTGTCCGAGGGAAAGACGGAAACAACAGCAAACTCCCACAACCTCAACAAACACTAAAGTAATGCAGCTGAATCCTCCTATTGCATCTTGGATCCCAGATATTAATTTTTGCTGTGCATTAATTTTTTTAATGATTTTGTGCATGTTAATGAATATACAACATATCATGTATCTATACACTGTAATTGACTCGAGTGTTATCATGTAGATACAAAATGCTGGAGTAACTCAGCGGGTCAGACAGCATCTCTGGAGAGAAGGAATGGGTGACATTTCGGGTCGAGACCCTTCTGAGTTACTCCAGCATTTTGTGTCTACCTTCGATTTAAACCAGGATCTGCAGTTTTCTTTCCTACGAGTGTAATCATGTATTGTCTTTCTGCTGACTGGATAGCACGCAACAAAAGCTTTTCACTGTACCTTGGTACAGGTGACAATAAACTAAACTGAACTGAACTGAGCATATGTAAATTACAATTAAAGGTAATGTAATTGATTTTTTTGTGGTAGTTATCCATGTTTATTAATATGCAGTTTTATAATACTATGCCAATTTGGTTATTTTCCGGTTTTCACATAATTAAAAAGTAATCTTACCTGTTTGAATTTCTACAGCTGAACTTGGTAAACTGGTGCAATTCTCATCCATTGCTAACACAGTTACATTGTACCACTGGCCACATGGGAGGCCTGGGATCTCACAGTTTGCTTCGGTTGTATTGCATGAGTACCAGTCTCCTTCCATTCCTTCTGCCATGGCCGTGTAGAACATTGCACCTTCACTCTGCTCCCACCACACTGATGTTGTGCGTGCTGGACAGTCCAAATAAGCACTTACGTTCTGGGGACTGCAGGGAGCTGAAGAAATAAAATAAGTTAGCTGGATAAAGATTTTCAGTCTTGTACCTAAATTCACAAATCTTAAAGTGCAATCACGGATTGGAAAAATAGTATTAGTAGTCCTTTCTATTACAGGTTGAACACCGAATTATCCAGCAACCGATGATCCGCGCTCCCCTCTAATCTGGACAAACTCACGAGAGCTCAGTTGATTACTGTGGATAGGGTGAGCAACTATAAATACCTGGGAGTCCACATCACAGAGGATCTGACATGGACAACACACATTGCCATACAGGTGAGTAAGGCAAGGCAGCGCCTTTACCACCTCAGACAGTTGAGGAAATTAGGAGTCTCTCTGAGGATCCTTCAGTGCTTCTACTCTGGGGCTGTAGAAAGCATCTTGTCCGGGAACATCACAATCTGGTTTGGGAACAGCTTTGCCCAGGACAGGAAGGCTCTGCGGAGAGTAGTGCGTTCGGCTGAACGCACTATGGGAACTACACTCGTCCCCCTGCAGGGCCTATACATCAGGAGGTGTAGATCCAGAGCCAGCAACATTATGGGGGACCCCTACCACCCCAGCAATGGACTGTTCCAGCTGCTACGGTCAGGCAAACGCCTCCGCTGTCACGCTGTGAAAACAGAGAGGATGAGACGGAGTTTCTTCCCACAGGCCATCAGGACTGTTAATTCTCATATCACCAGGGACTAATTTAATTTACTGTATTAATTTATTTTTTGTTACATTTTTTTTTTCTCTATTCTGTTTTGTAGTTTAGCACAATCCGCAGGCATTGCCACTTTCATTTCACTGCACATCTTGTATATATGTATGTGACAAATAAACTTGACTTGACTTGACTTGTAATTCCCTGAGCGGCCACAGGCGGCACTACGAGTGGTGAGCGTTCTTTCTGGTCATGTCCCTCTATCATGAAAGAATCAACTTCTCTCAATCTTCTCGCCTTAATGTTTCGCAAAGACAATACTATAAACTCACATTTTAGCGACCCCTTTATAATACGTCGGATATAGCAGATGGACCTGTAGTCAGAGGGCGGTGAATCTGTGGAATTCTTTGCCACAGAAGACGGTGGAGGCCAAGTCAGTGGATATTTTTAAGGCAGAGATAGACAGATTCTTGATTAGTACAGGTGTCAGAGGTTATGGGGAGAAGGGAGGAGAATGGGGTTAGGAGGGAGAGATAGATCAGCCATGATTGAAAGGCTGAGTAGACTTGATGGGCCAAATGGCCTGATTCTACTCCTAAGACCTTATGATCCTATGACCTGCCGACTCATCCCCCGTTCCCACCGTCTCGGAGGTGGAGATTTCTAAAGATTCTAGATCTACCAGGTGAAGAAATTTCTTTGAATGTCCATAGTGTATGGTTGACCCCTTAATCTGAGAATAAAGACTCTGGTTCACACCCCAGCCACGAAAAACAGCGCCCTTGCATCTACCGTGTCAGCCTTCGAATGAAAAGGTAATGGATTGCAGAAAGACAGAAATCTGTTGGGCACATCGGAGGACATGTGCCAGGTACAAAATTGGATTTAAATTCCCAAGCATCTCTGGCAGAATTCATACCCATGTCTGCAAATCAAATCCAATAATTTGACCACGAGTAACACCTGCATTCCCTCTTTCTCCATCCCTCCCCCAACCCAAGTCACACCAGCTTTTCATTCTCACCTCGCGAACAGCTAACAATGGCCTGTTTCCTTTATCATTGTTACTTTTTTGCATGTCTTTCATTCATTTGTTCTATATCTCTCTACATCATTGTCTATATCTCTCGTTTTCCTTTCCTGTGACTTTCAGTCTGAAGAAGGGTCTCGACCTGAAACGACACCCATTCCTTCTCTCCAGATATGCTGCCTGTCCCGCTGAGTTACTCCAGCATTTTGTGTCTATCTTCGGTTTAAACCAGCATCTGCAGTTGCTTCTTACACATTCCATCATCCCACATATTAGGTAAACATATTGAAGTAATATCTGGCATTGCAAGCCACATCAGTCAGTAAATAATGAGTTACCTGTCTGAATTTCAGTTGAAGAACTCACAGAGTGGTTACAAGTTCTGTCCGAAGCTACAACATACACAGAATATAACTGGCCACAGAGTAACGCGGGTGTTCTACAGGATGTTTCTGATGTGCTGCACGAGACGTTGTTCCCATCAGCTCCTTCCGCAATGGCAGTGTACCACAGTGCTCCTTTACTGTGGTCCCACATTACCATTGCTGTATTGAGGTTACAATCCAGTTGCACTTTGACATTATGAGGATCACAAGCGACTGAAAATAAAATTGAGAGTCGAGTTGGATGTCAGGCAGCTGGACCACCTTGTTTAAGCAAGTAAAGAAACAGATAAATGAAGTTTTGAAAATGTCAATAATTCCCAGAAAAATATTTAGAAATATCTTTATAAACTGAGGAGTTCACAAGAGGAGAAAGGCAAAGGCGGCAGTGAAACGTTATAAATTACAGGTCCCACCACAACTGGAGTGTTGTATCCATTTTAAGGTTAAAGAAAATTAACATGGTCCAGGAGAAGAGAGACACCAAAAATGCTGGAGTAACTCAGCGGGACAGGCAACATCTCTGGAGGGAAGGAATGGGTGACTCAAGGGGGAGGTGAGCATGTTGGCACAAATGAGATAGGTAGGGAAAGGAATTAGGTACAGCAATATGAGCAGAGGGAGTTAGGTAAAAGTCTAACAAGCAGGACCTCCATGGCAGTGATCTCTGGAGTGCTTCCAGTGCCTCGTGCTAGTGAGGGTAGGAACAGAGTGATAGGGGAGATGAGTGTGTGGCTGAGGAGTTGGTGCAGGGGGCAGGGTTCAGATTTATGGACCATTGGGATCTCTTCTGGTACAAAGGTGACCTGTAAAAGATGGATGGGTTGCCCATGAACTGGAAGGGAAGCAATATCCAGGCAGGAAAGAACTGCAGATGCTGGTTTAAATCGAAAGTAGACACAAAATGCTGCAGTAACTCAGCGGGTCAGGCAGCATCTCTGGAGAGAAGGAATGGGTGACGTTTCGGGTCGAGAAGGGTCTAAAGAAAGTTCGCTAGTGCTACATGGGTGGGTGCTCAATCTGAAGTAGTGTCTCGACCCGAAACGTCACACATTCCTTCTCTCCAGAGATGCTGCCTGTCCCGCTGAGTTACTCCGGCATTTAGTGTCTATCTTCAGTTTAAACCAGCATCTGCAGTTCCTTCCTACACACATGGTCCAGGAGAAGGCGCAGAAGAGAGTTATCAAAAATGATATTTGGGGTGAGGGGATACAGTTACAATCAAGATGATGGAGTGGGTACATTGTCTTCTTTAGGACGGTGAAGATGGAATGTAGAGTTAAATATTATGGCAAAGAAGTGGATATGCAGTGAAATATATCATGACACAATGAAAGTGAGGTCTGGAATACATGTCCTTGAATGAAAGTTGAAGGAGTTTCAATGATGATCTTTACCAGAGAATTGGATAAATAATCTTAGGGAAAAAGAGGCAAAATAATTCTGGGGGACATGTTGGGGATTGAGTGGGCCATGGACATGATTCTGATTCAGATCTGGAGGAGGCTACAGGTGGTGTGTGAGGGAATTGAGCTCAGATATTATAAAACTACGCTGCACAATCACAGAGCAACATTTAGCAAGAGAACTGTTAATAACTTCAAAATAACACGTTGATGTTTGAATATTGCCATTGAAACCTCACACGTCAGTTGATGACACTTTTAAAAGTTTTACCTGAATGCACATTCACCACTGCTGTCTGGGGTCTCCTGCAGATCTCATCTGTTGCCAGAACAGAGATTGTATAATATTCACCACACTGCAACTCTTGTGTTTGAGCCCTTGTATCACTTGTGTTGAATGAAGCGGTTTCTCTTTGACTGTCTCGAACAGTCACCGTGTATAACTTTGCTCCATCAGCTTCATCCCACCAGAACGATATTGTATTCAATTCACAATCCAGCTCAGCTGTGAGATTCTCAGGAATGCAGGGTGCTATTCAGAAAACACTAATTAATATCAATTCGCTTGCCGTCTTGTAAATAAACACAATGACTAAACATCAAAATTATTTCCTTGCTGGGATGTTATTTACCAGTTTGTATCTGTACAGAAGTACTTGAAATGCCGTGCCGGCTGTAACTCAGTGTTGTTACGGTTATGTTGTAGGATTGTCCACAGTGTAAATCCAGCATTTCATAGCGTGTGTCTGTGGTATTGTCTGAGTGTGTATGCCCATCACTTCCTTCAGCTGTTACATCGTACGAGATCGCCCCATCAGTTCTTCCCCACGATACCACCACTCTATTGGAGGTACAGTCCACGTTGGCAATGATTTCATCTGGGGCGCAAGGTGCTGCAGGAAAGGAAATATGAACATTAAAATCTATGGCACAGACAGGCTGCTCTGCAAGGTTAGATCTCATGGGACGTAGGGGGAGCTAGCAAACTGGACACAGAATTGGCTTCATGGACGGAAGCAGAGGGCGGTGGTGGAAAGCCATTTTTGGACTGCAGGCCTGTGATGATTGCTGTGCCTCAGGGATCAGTGCTGGGCCCATTGCTGTTTATATCAGTGATTAGGATGAGAATGTACAAGGCATGATTAGTAAGTTAAGATGACACTAAAGAGGCTGGTATTGTAGGTAGTGAAGATGGTTGTCAACAATGCAATATGCTGTTGATCAGCTGGGCGAGGGCAGAGGAATGGCTAACGGAGTTTAATGCAGATATGTGCAGGGGCAGCACAGAGGCACAGTGGTTGAACTTCTGCCTCAAAGGGCCATTCAATGGCTGCTTATGAGACCTCAGAGTATTGAACTGGGCTGCACAGTTTGCTCTAACGTCCAAACCACACTCCACATTGCAATGCTCGTGATATCCTTCAAAGAAGAATGATGTAACTGAAGAGAGGTTCTCTTTATTTATTACCTGTATGAATTTCGTAACTGGAACCTTGGAGACTGCTGCAGGTTTCCCCAAATGCGAGCACGGAGATGCTGTACGTTTGGCTGCAGTGGAGATCTGGGATGAGACAGTTTGTGTCGAATGTGGTACAAGTGGCCGTGTGTCCATCGCTGCCCTCCGCTGTTGCAGTGTACCACACTGTGAGATTACTCAGCTCCCACGTTACAAACGCAGTGAGGGCAGCACAATCAGCTTGTACGTTCTGAGGGGGACAAGGGGCTTTGGAGAGAAAGAAAGATAAACAAGAGATCATGAATGGTCTGAAGAAGGGTCTTGACCCGAAACGTCACCCATTCCTTCTCTCCAGAGATGCTGCCTGTCCCGCTGAGTTACTCCAACTTTTTGTGTCTACCTTCGGTTTAAACCAGCACCTGCAGTTCCTCCCTATACATATGAATTAGTGATAATTCTGCGGCATTTCAGTGGTGAATGTAGGATATTGGGCAGGAGCAAGATTCAGCTCCGTGATCCAGTTGGATTTTGTCTATAATTATAAACTATACCAGTTTAGATATGACTGTTTACCTGTGTCTTGGATGCATTTCTCTTTACATTTGGATTAATATATATCTACCATTCAGATTTTTGATCATTTTAATTAATCTGGCCTCGAAACAAAGGCAGCTGGGAATAAGCGTACCCTGGAGGAGTTTCAGGAACTGAGGAGAACGCTACTGAAGTCTGCAAAATCAGGAAGGCAAAATGGGGGCAGGAGATAGCTCTGGCAGATTATATGAAGGATAATCCCAAGAGATATTATGTACTTTAGGGGGAAAAGTGTAACCATATCGAGAATGGGGCCCCTCAGGAATCAAAGCGATCAATTTTGTATGGAGCAACAGGAGATGGGCCAAGGTTCTCAATTAGTGTTTTTAACAAAGAGAAATACATTAGAATTGGTGGGGAAGGGGGGAGGGGGAGGGGAAGGGGAGGGGGGAGGCACGGGGGAGGGAGGAGGAGGGATGGAGGGGGGAGGAGGGGGTGAGTTTGCATGTTCTTCCTGTGACAGCACGGGCTTTCGCTGAGTGCTCCGGTTTCCTCCCACATACTAAAAACATGTGGGACCCTGGGTTAATAGGCCTGTGCAAAAAATTGGCTGTAGTATGAAGGTAGTGGATGCGAAAGTTGGATGATGTAGAACTAGTGTGAACGGTTGATCGATGGTCAGTGACCGAAGGGCCTATTTCCATTCTGTGTATCTAAAGTAAACTAAAGTAATCTAAAATAAACTAAACTAAACTAACTCAAAATTTAAGGAGGTTTCCATTTATCCAGGACACCAAGACCACTGGCAATTGATCACAGACAATGATGGTTCAATTCTATACTGCCATCGTAGAGTCTGTCCTCACCTTCTCCATCATGGTCTGATTTGGCTCAGCCACCAAGCACGACATCTGGAGGCTGCAACGAATCGTTCGATCAGCTGAGAAGGTTGTTGGCTGCAACCTTCCCCCCATTGACGAACTGTACACTGCAAGGGCCAGGAAGCGAGTGGGCAAGATCATTCCTGACCCCTCTCACCCTGGCCACAAACTCTTTGAAGCACTTCCCTCTGGAAGGCGACTCCGGACTGTCAAAGCCGCCACAGCCAGACATAAAAACAGCTTTTTTCAGCGGGTAGTAGTTCTACTCAATAACCAAAAGTCTGTAGTCTCTTTTTGCTCTGGTTTATTTCACTCACATGTTTAAACCGTAATGTTGTATTCTTAATGTCTTAATGTTTTATGCTTTTTTCTTAACTGTTTGCTGTATGTTCATGTTGTTACTTGCGAGCGGAGCACCAAGGCACATTCCTTGTATGTGCTCATATTTGGCCAATAAATTTATTCATTCATTCATTCATTCATTCATTCATTCATTCATTCATTCATTCATTCAATTACTGAAAATCAAATAACCTGCAGATGTTGTAATTTCCTCCTTTCGGCATTTTCAAAAATTAATGTTTTACCTGTTTCAGTTTCAAAAACCGAAGTGTTTACACTCTGACAGTAAGCGTCCATCGCTGTTACAGTTATTGAGTACGTTTGACTGCAGTGCAGGTCCATGAAATCACAGCTCGTCCCTGTCGTGTTACACAACGAAATGTGTCCATCTTGTCCTTCCGCTGTTGTAATGTACCACATCGCCCCATCACTCTCCTCCCAGACCACTGATGTACTCTTGGTGTCACAGTTCAGACTGGTGGAGATGTCCTCGGGTGCACAAGGTGCTACAAAGTACAGAATGTATTTAATACTCAATGTTACTTTATAACATTATAAATGTTACTTTATAATAAAGGTTTTAACATACAACATAAACTTCAGGGTTTGTTCACCAAATAAAATCCCTTCACATATTTGACCAGACCAGGGGTTTTTAAAACGATAAATATCTATTTTGAAATCTTCCCTATTGTTTCTGCGCTTACAGCTTTGGCTTACATCTTACAGAATTTGCATCTACTCAGTCAAAATGACACAGAAAAAGGAACTTGTTACCAAGAACCACTTGTATGGGGATTGCTGGTTGGTGCGGACTCGGTGGGCCGAAGGGCCTGTTTCCGCGCTGTATCTCTAAACTAAATTAAACTAAACTGAACTAAAGCGTCACTGTCTTCAGGCCTCTTGCTTATTTCTACGCACCATCCTAAACTCACAGCAGCCTGTGCATCTTTGCAGCATCAGCTTCCTCTTCTTCACCGTCTTTGGTGACAGTGGCTTCAGCCAACGAGGAACTGCTGTGGAGATCACTTATGAAATTGCTTTAAATTGCTACTTCTCTGAAACGTGATATCTTACAACTTGCCTTCAGTCATGACTTCTCCCAATTACTATAAAATATTCATGTTCCCTGTCCCAGCCAGGAGGTTTGGATATTTTACAACAGAATGTTAAAATATATGTGCATATGGATCTGAAGAAGGGCCTCGACCCAAAACGTCACCCATTCCTTCTCTCCAGAGTTGCTGTCTTTCCTGCTGAGTTACTCCAGCATTTTGTGTCTATCTCCGGTGTAAACCAGCATCTGCAGCTCCTTCCTATGCATGTAGATAAAGTTACCATTGGGGGTACAAGATACTGCTGGAATCTTGAGCAAAAAAAACCCCCAAACTGCTGGAGGTACTCAGTAGGTCAGGAATCATTTGTAATGAGAAATGGACAGGCGACACACTTTGGGTTGAGAGCCTTCTTCAAAACTGGGATGAAATGGACCGACCTCCCGAAATATTGTCATCCACAGACCCATTCAGCTCCACCAGCATAGTCTTCTGCTCAAATTACTGTTGGGAATATGTTGTTTTAATATTAAGCCCCTCTATTCCAGACAAGGAATTTACCAGTGTGGAATACAATCTGAGCGCCTTGTGAGTTGTCACACACATCGTCCCGTGCTGTCAGAGTTACATTATACTCCTGGCCACATTGTAGGTTAGGTATCAGACATCGTCTATTATCCGTCGTACAGGAAACAGTGCGCCCATCACTTCCTTCTGCCGTGGCAACGTAAGACACTGCACCTTTCGTGCGGCTCCACAACACTGAGGCATCGTTTGTGTCACAGTCCAGCTGGACATCGACATTCTGTGGGATGCACGAGGCTGAAAAAACAAAGAGAAGAGATGATGAGCACTATTTCATCAGAAGTATTTATTCACAAAATGCTGGAGTAACTCAGCAGGTTAGGCAGCATCTCAGAAGAGAAGGAATGGGTGACGTTTCGGGTCGAGACCCTTCTTTTGGATCGAGACCCTTCTTCAGACTATTTCATCAGTGTTTGGTGGACTTGGTCAATCAAGGAGTCTTTTCCTGTTATTATTCCTCTCATTGCCATGGACGTACGGAGTGCCTCATCTTCAAGCTAATGTATTTTTAGGAGGACAGCTTTTAGCCAGTGCAGAATTTGATGTTAGTATTCTGATAGAGAAAGTAGCGATCCAGGAGATTGTGCTGCTCAGCATTTACCTGTTCTCCTTGTGATGGAAGGACTTTCGGCACTGTCACAGGTGTTATCAATCGCATAAACTGAGAGGGTGTAGGTCTCTCCACATTGCAGGTCGGTGATATCACACAGTGTATCGTTGGCACTGCATTTCTGCACGTTGCTGCCTTCTGCAGTAGCCGTGTATGATATTGCACCTTCACTGAACTCCCAGGAGACCGACATATGTCCAGCATCACAGTCCATGTGAGCGTCAACATTCTGGGGGACACACGGTACTGTAACGAGAACATTCATAATTATAGACTGAGGATACATCAAACGCAACACTTCAAATAATGTAGAAAAATATAGATATGATTCTATATGCTTCACGTGAATTACCTGTTTTAACGGTCACAGCAGAGCTTTGCGAGCTGTTACACTCCATACGGATTGCCTCTACAGTTACGTAGTAGTTCAGTCCACAGTGCACATCAGAGACCTCACATTCAGTGCCTGTTGTATTGCAGGAGGCCCAATGGCCATTGATTCCTTGCGCTGTTACATGGTATGACTCTGAGCCATTGCTGGGATCCCAAAACACTGAGATGGTGTTATTTTCACAGTTGATGTGAGCGACCATATTTTGTGGGATGCAAGGCACTGCGCATTTGAGAAAGCATCGAAAAAGAATCCGTAAACAATTGTGGATTTAACATTGCAGTTCTATTGCTAAAAGTTACACAATCTTAAATCTTGCAACAAACTGCGGAGGAATGCACCAGCTAACTTGAGCAATGAGGTGAGGTGCAATAATCCATTCTGTGTTTGAGGTAGAAATTGTGGGATGAGCAGCACATAAAACAACGTACTGTCCTTGGACATGGGGGGTCGCAGAGAGACTCTTTCGGTCGCACGGCTGAAGCCGGCACACGTGGACATTGATCGGCCGGTGCCGGTTGCGCAGCCCCGCCCGCGCGGTCGCCCCCCGTCCAAGCTACCCCCTCCAGTGTCTGCTACGACCCCTCCACCTGTCGGTCAGTCGCCGGTCCCTGCGCCGGTCATGGTGCGCACCCGGGCTGGTCGCCTCGTGCGCCCTCCTGTCCGTTTTGTACCTCCGGTTCTTGGGGGGGGTCCTGTGGCGGATCAGGCCACTCCTTGGGTCAGCCCCCTCGTTACGTGACGGACAGGCGTAAGGGGGTAAAAAGCCAGACCAGGGGGAGGCGTGGCTCATCCCTAGGGGAACTACGCTGTGGGCTGGAGCTCGCAGCCTAATAAAAGAATCTTACTAAAAACTGCCTGGCGTCTTGCCTTTTCTCTGGCCTCCGCCAGGCCACTACAGTACTGTCCTTTCTAGTTGTTTGTTACAAGGAACTCGTACCCATGCTAATCTTAATTAGATTGTGAGTACTTTCACTACCTTTTCCCAAGGGAAAAACATGAACATAACAGCAATAATCTGTTAGCTCTTAGCTGAGAAACTCCTACATCCTCAACATCACGAAAGTAATGCTGTTGAATCCCTGTATTGAATCTTGGATCGCAAACATTAATTTTATGAAGCTATGTTTTGGCTATGTATATTTACATGACAATTATAACAGATTATTAGTAGTAGTTATCATGATTATTAATAAGCAGTTTTATAATAATTTAAATCATTCCTGACAATTGGTTATTTTCTGGTTTTCAACTCCTCTTGTTATGAAGGCCAACATTCCATTAGCTTTCTTCACTGCCTGCTGTACCTGATGCTTACTTACCTAGCTGCAGCTGTCAGGAAATGTGCACGTTAAACTTTACAATGAGGTAATGTGAGATAATCAACTCTGTATTTGAGGTAGAAATTTTGGGATTGGTAGCCCATAAAACCATCCATAAAATGGATTAACTACCCTACTTGGTAATGTTTACTGCAACGAGGACATAGATGCTAATCTTAATCAATTTGTGAATATGTTTTCTATTGTCCGAGGGAAAGACGGAAACAACAGCAAACTCCCACAACCTCAACAAACACTAAAGTAATGCAGCTGAATCCTTCTATTGCATCTTGGATCCCAGATATTAATTTTTGCTGTGCATTAATTTTTTTGATGATTTTGTGCATGTTAATGAATATACAACATATCATGTATCTATACACTGTAATTGACTCGAGTGTAATCATGTAGATACAAAATGCTGGAGTAACTCAGCGGGTCAGACAGCATCTCTGGAGAGAAGGAATGGGTGACATTTCGGGTCGAGACCCTTCTGAGTTACTCCAGCATTTTGTGTCTACCTTCGATTTAAACCAGGATCTGCAGTTTTCTTTCCTACGAGTGTAATCATGTATTGTCTTTCTGCTGACTGGATAGCACGCAACAAAAGCTTTTCACTGTACCTTGGTACAGGTGACAATAAACTAAACTGAACTGAACTGAGCATATGTAAATTACAATTAAAGGTAATGTAATTGATTTTTTTGTGGTAGTTATCCATGTTTATTAATATGCAGTTTTATAATACTATGCCAATTTGGTTATTTTCCGGTTTTCACATAATTAAAAAGTAATCTTACCTGTTTGAATTTCTACAGCTGAACTTGGTAAACTGGTGCAATTCTCATCCATTGCTAACACAGTTACATTGTACCACTGGCCACATGGGAGGCCTGGGATCTCACAGTTTGCTTCGGTTGTATTGCATGAGTACCAGTCTCCTTCCATTCCTTCTGCCATGGCCGTGTAGAACATTGCACCTTCACTCTGCTCCCACCACACTGATGTTGTGCGTGCTGGACAGTCCAAATAAGCACTTACGTTCTGGGGACTGCAGGGAGCTGAAGAAATAAAATAAGTTAGCTGGATAAAGATTTTCAGTCTTGTACCTAAATTCACAAATCTTAAAGTGCAATCACGGATTGGAAAAATAGTATTAGTAGTCCTTTCTATTACAGGTTGAACACCGAATATCCAGCAACTGATGATCCGCCCTCCCCTCTAATCTGGACAAACTCACGAGAGCTCAGTTGATTACTGTGGATAGGGTGAGCAACTATAAATACCTGGGAGTCCACATCACAGAGGATCTGACATGGACAACACACATTGCCATACAGGTGAGTAAGGCAAGGCAGCGCCTTTACCACCTCAGACAGTTGAGGAAATTAGGAGTCTCTCTGAGGATCCTTCAGTGCTTCTACTCTGGGGCTGTAGAAAGCATCTTGTCCGGGAACATCACAATCTGGTTTGGGAACAGCTTTGCCCAGGACAGGAAGGCTCTGCGGAGAGTAGTGCGTTCGGCTGAACGCACTATGGGAACTACACTCGTCCCCCTGCAGGGCCTATACATCAGGAGGTGTAGATCCAGAGCCAGCAACATTATGGGGGACCCCTACCACCCCAGCAATGGACTGTTCCAGCTGCTATGGTCAGGCAAACGCCTCCGCTGTCACGCTGTGAAAACAGAGAGGATGAGACGGAGTTTCTTCCCACAGGCCATCAGGACTGTTAATTCTCATATCACCAGGGACTAATTTAATTTACTGTATTAATTTATTTTTTGTTACATTTTTTTTCTTCTCTATTCTGTTTTGTAGTTTAGCACAATCCGCAGGCATTGCCACTTTCATTTCACTGCACATCTTGTATATATGTATGTGACAAATAAACTTGACTTGACTTGACTTGTAATTCCCTGAGCGGCCACAGGCGGCACTACGAGTGGTGAGCGTTCTTTCTGGTCATGTCCCTCTATCATGAAAGAATCAACTTCTCTCAATCTTCTCGCCTTAATGTTTCGCAAAGACAATACTATAAACTCACATTTTAGCGACCCCTTTATAATACGTCGGATATAGCAGATGGACCTGTAGTCAGAGGGCGGTGAATCTGTGGAATTCTTTGCCACAGAAGACGGTGGAGGCCAAGTCAGTGGATATTTTTAAGGCAGAGATAGACAGATTCTTGATTAGTACAGGTGTCAGAGGTTATGGGGAGAAGGGAGGAGAATGGGGTTAGGAGGGAGAGATAGATCAGCCATGATTGAAAGGCTGAGTAGACTTGATGGGCCAAATGGCCTGATTCTACTCCTAAGACCTTATGATCCTATGACCTGCCGACTCATCCCCCGTTCCCACCGTCTCGGAGGTGGAGATTTCTAAAGATTCTAGATCTACCAGGTGAAGAAATTTCTTTGAATGTCCATAGTGTATGGTTGACCCCTTAATCTGAGAATAAAGACTCTGGTTCACACCCCAGCCACGAAAAACAGCGCCCTTGCATCTACCGTGTCAGCCTTCGAATGAAAAGGTAATGGATTGCAGAAAGACAGAAATCTGTTGGGCACATCGGAGGACATGTGCCAGGTACAAAATTGGATTTAAATTCCCAAGCATCTCTGGCAGAATTCATACCCATGTCTGCAAATCAAATCCAATAATTTGACCACGAGTAACACCTGCATTCCCTCTTTCTCCATCCCTCCCCCAACCCAAGTCACACCAGCTTTTCATTCTCACCTCGCGAACAGCAAACAATGGCCTGTTTCCTTTATCATTGTTACTTTTTTGCATGTCTTTCATTCATTTGTTCTATATCTCTCTACATCATTGTCTATATCTCTCGTTTCCCTTTCCTGTGACTTTCAGTCTGAAAAAGGATCTCGACCTGAAATGACACCCATTCCTTCTCTCCAGATATGCTGCCTGTCCTGCTGAGTTACTCCAGCATTGTGTGTCTATCTTCGGTTTAAACCAGCATCTGCAGTTCCTTCTTACACATTCCATCATCCCACATATTAGGTAAACATATTGAAGTAATATCTGGCATTGCAAGCCACATCAGTCAGTAAATAATGAGTTACCTGTCTGAATTTCAGTTGAAGAACTCACAGAGTGGTTACAAGTTCTGTCCGAAGCTACAACATACACAGAATATAACTGGCCACAGAGTAACGCGGGTGTTCTACAGGATGTTTCTGATGTGCTGCACGAGACGTTGTTCCCATCAGCTCCTTCCGCAATGGCAGTGTACCACAGTGCTCCTTTACTGTGGTCCCACATTACCATTGCTGTATTGAGGTTACAATCCAGTTGCACTTTGACATTGTGAGGATCACAAGCGACTGAAAATAAAATTGAGAGTCGAGTTGGATGTCAGGCAGCTGGACCACCTTGTTTAAGCAAGTAAAGAAACAGATAAATGAAGTTTTGAAAATGTCAATAATTCCCAGAAAAATATTTAGAAATATCTTTATAAACTGAGGAATTCACAAGAGGAGAAAGGCAAAGGCGGCAGTGAAACGTTATAAATTACAGGTCCCACCACAACTGGAGTGTTGTATCCATTTTAAGGTTAAAGAAAATTAACATGGTCCAGGAGAAGAGAGACACCAAAAATGCTGGAGTAACTCAGCGGGACAGGCAACATCTCTGGAGGGAAGGAATGGGTGACTCAAGGGGGAGGTGAGCATGTTGGCACAAATGAGATAGGTAGGGAAAGGAATTAGGTACAGCAATATGAGCAGAGGGAGTTAGGTAAAAGTCTAACAAGCAGGACCTCCATGGCAGTGATCTCTGGAGTGCTTCCAGTGCCTCGTGCTAGTGAGGGTAGGAACAGAGCGATAGGGAGATGAGTGTGTGGCTGAGGAGTTGGTGCAGGGGGCAGGGTTCAGATTTATGGACCATCGGGATCTCTTCTGGTGCAAAGGTGACCTGTAAAAGAGGGGTGGGTTGCAGATTAACTGGAGGGTAAGCAATATCCAGGCAGGAAAGAACTGCAGATGCTGGTTTAAATCGAAAGTAGACACAAAATGCTGCAGTAACTCAGCGGGTCAGGCAGCATCTCTGTAGAGAAGGAATGGGTGACGTTTCGGGTCGAGAAGGGTCTGAAGAAAATTCGCCAGTGCTACATGGTGGGTGCTCAATCTGAAGTAGGGTCTCGACTCGAAACGTCACACATTCCTTCTCTCCAGAGATGCTGCCTGTCCCGCTGAGTTACTCCGGCATTTAGTGTCTATCTTCAGTTTAAACCAGCACCTGCAGTTCCTTCCTACACACATGGTCCAGGAGAAGGCGCAGAAGAGAGTTATCAAAATGATATTTGGGGTGAGGGGATACAGTTATAATCAAGATGATGGAGAGGGTACATTGTCTTCTTTAGGACGGTGAAGATGGAATGTAGAATTAAATATTATGGCAAAGAAGTGGATATGCAGTGAAATATATCATGACACAATGAAAGTGAGGTCTGGAATACATGTCCTTTAATGAAAGTTGAAGGAGTTTCAATAATGATCTTTACCAGAGAATTGGATAAATAATTTTAGGGAAAAAGAGGCAAAATAATTCTGGGGGACATGTTGGGGATTGAGTGGGCCACGGACATGATTCTGATTCAGATCTGGAGGAGGCTACAGGTGGTGTGTGAGGGAATTGAGCCCAGATATTATAAAACTACGCTGCACAATCACAGAGCAACATTTAGCAAGAGAACTGTTAATAACTTCAAAATAACACGTTGATGTTTGAATATTGCCATTGAAACCTCACACGTCAGTTGATGACACTTTTAAAAGTTTTACCTGCATGTACATTCACCACTGCTGTCTGGGGTCTCCTGCAGATCTCATCTGTTGCTAGAACAGAGATTGTATAATATTCACCACACTGCAACTCTTGTGTTTGAGCCCTTGTATCACTTGTGTTGAATGAAGCGGTTTCTCTTTGACTGTCTCGAACAGTCACCGTGTATAACTTTGCTCCATCAGCTTCATCCCACCAGAACGATATTGTATCCAATTCACAATCCAGCTCAGCTGTGAGATTCTCAGGAATGCAGGGTGCTATTCAGAAAACACAAATTAATATCAATTCGCTTGCCGTCTTGTAAATAAACACAATGACTAAACATCAAAATTATTTCCTTGCTGGGATGTTATTTACCAGTTTGTATCTGTACAGAAGTACTTGAAATGCCGTGCCGGCTGTAACTCAGTGTTGTTACGGTTATGTTGTAAGATTGTCCACAGTGTAAATCCAGCATTTCATAGCGTGTGTCTGTGGTATTGTCTGAGTGTGTATGCCCATCACTTCCTTCAGCTGTTACATCGTACGAGATCGCCCCATCAGTTCTTCCCCATGATACCACCACTCTATTGGAGGTACAGTCCACGTTGGCAATGATTTCATCTGGGGCGCAAGGTGCTGCAGGAAAGGAAATATGAACATTAAAATCTATGGCACAGACAGGCTGCTCTGCAAGGTTCGATCTCATGGGACGTAGGGGGAGCTAGCAAACTGGACATAGAATTGGCTTCATGGACGGAAGCAGAGGGTGGTGGTGGAAAGCCATTTTTGGACTGCAGGCCTGTGATGATCGCTGTGCCTCAGGGATCAGTGCTGGGCCCATTGCTGTTTATATCAGTGATTAGGATGAGAATGTACAAGGCATGATTAGTAAGTTAAGATGACACTAAAGAGGCTGGTATTGTAGGTAGTGAAGATGGTTGTCAACAATTACAATATGCTGTTGATCAGCTGGGCGAGGGCAGAGGAATGGCTAACGGAGTTTAATGCAGATATGTGCAGGGGCAGCACAGAGGCACAGTGGTTGAACTTCTGCCTCAAAGGGCCATTCAATGGCTGCTTATGAGACCTCAGAGTATTGAACTGGGCTGCACAGTTTGCTCTAACGTCCAAACCACACTCCACAGTGCAATGCTCATGATATCCTTCAAAGAAGAGTGATGTAACTGAAGAGAGGTTCTCTTTCTTTATTACCTGTATGAATTTCGTAACTGGAGCCTTGGAGACTGCTGCAGGTTTCCCCAAATGCGAGCACGGAGATGCTGTACGTTTGGCTGCAGTGGAGATCTGGGATGAGACAGTTTGTGTCGGATGTGGTACAAGTGGCCGTGTGTCCATCGCTGCCCTCCGCTGTTGCAGTGTACCACACTGTGAGATTACTCAGCTCCCACGTTACAAACGCAGTGAGGGCAGCACAATCAGCTTGTACGTTCTGAGGGGGACAAGGGGCTTTGGAGAGAAAGAAAGATAAACAAGAGATCGTGAATGGTCTAAAGAAGGGTCTTGACCCGAAACGTCACCCATTCCTTCTCTCCATAGATGCTGCCTGTCCCGCTGAGTTACTCCAGCTTTTTGTGTCTACCTTTGGTTTAAACCAGCACCTGCAGTTCCTCCCTATACATATGAATTAGTGATAATACTGCGGCATTTCAGTGGTGAATGTAGGATATTGGGCAGGAGCAAGATTCAGCTCCGTGATCCAGTTGGATTTTGTCTATAATTATAAACTATACCAGTTTAGATATGACTGTTTACCTGTGTCTTGGATGCATTTCTCTTTACATTTGGATTAATAAATATCTACCCTTCAGATTTTTGATCATTTTAATTAATCTGGCGTCGAAACAAAGGCAGCTGGGAATAAGCGTACCCTGGAGGAGTTTCAGGAACTGAGGAGAACGCTACTGAAGGCTGCAAAATCAGGAAGGCAAAATGGAGGCAGGAGATAGCTCTGGCAGATTATATGAAGGATAATCCCAAGAGATATTATGTACTTTAGGGGGAAAAGTGTAACCAGATCGAGAATGGGGCCCCTCAGGAATCAAAGCGATCAATTTTGTATGGAGCAACAGGAGATGGGCCAAGGTCCTCAATGAGTGTTTTTAACACAAAGAAATTACAATTGGAGGGGAAGGAGGGAGGGGAGGGGAAGGGGAAGGGGAGGGGGAGGGAGGGAGGGTGGAGGGGGAGGGGGGAGGCGCGGGGGAGGGAGGAGGAGGAGGGATGGAGAGGGGAGGGGGGGGGCTGAGTTTGCATGTTCTTCCTGTGACAGCACGGGTTTTCGCTGAGTGCTCCGGTTTCCTCCCACATACTGGGTTAATAGGCCTGTGCAAAAAATTGGCTGTAGTATGAATGTAGTGGATGCGAAAGTTGAATGATGTAGAACTAGTGTGAACGGTTGATTGATGGTCAGTGACCGAAGGGCCTATTTCCATTCTGTGTCTCTAAAGTAAACTAATGTAATCTAAAGTAAAGTAAACTAAACTAAACTAACTCGAAATTTAAGGAGGTTTCCATTCATCCAGGACACCAAGACCACTGGCAATTGATGACAGGCAATGATGTTCCAATTCTATACTGCCATCGTAGAGTCTGTCCTCACCTTCTCCATCATGGTCTGGTTTGGCTCAGCCACCGAACATGACATCCGGAGGCTGCAACGAATCGTTCGATCAGCTGAGAAGGTTGTTGGCTGCAACCCTCCCCCCATTGACAAACTGTACACTGCAAGGGCCAGGAAGCGAGTGGGCAAGATCATTCCTGACCCCTCTCGCCCTGGCCACAAACTCTTTGATGCACTTCCCTCTGGAAGGTGACTCTGGACTGTCAAAGCAGCCACAGCCAGACATAAAAACAGCTTTTTTTCAGTGGGTAGTAGCTCTACTCAATAACCAAAAGTCTGTAGTCTCTTTTTGCTCTGGTTTATTTCACTCACATGTTTAAACCGTAATGTTGTATTCTTAATGTCTTAATGTTTTATGCTTTTTACTTAATTGTTTGCTGTATGTTCATGTTGTTACTTGTGAGCGGAGCACCAAGGCACATTCCTTGTATGTGATCATATTTGGCCAATAAACTTATTCATTCATTCATTCAATTACTGAAAATCAAATAACCTGCAGATGTTGTAATTTCCTCCTGTCAGCATTTTCAAAAATTAATGTTTTACCTGTTTCAGTTTCAAAAACCGAAGTGTTTACACTCTGACAGTAATCGTCCATCGCTGTTACAGTTATTGAGTACGTTTGACTGCAGTGCAGGTCCATGAAATCACAGCTCGTCCCCGTTGTGTTACACAGCGAAATGTGTCCATCTTGTCCTTCCGCTGTTGTAATGTACCACATCGCCCCATCACTCTCCTCCCAGGCCACTGATGTACTCTTGGTGTCACAGTTCAGACTGGTGGAGATGTCCTCGGGTGCACAAGGTGCTACAAAGTACAGAATGTATTTAATACTCAATGTTACTTTATAACATTATAAATGTTACTTTATAATAAAGGTTTTAACATACAGTATAAACTTAAGGGTTTGTTCACCAAATAAAATCCCTTCACATATTTGACCAGACCAGGGGTTTTTAAAACTATAAATATCTATTTTGAAATCTTCCCTATTGTTTCTGCGCTTACAGCTTTGGCTTACATCTTACAGAATTTGCATCTACTCAGTCAAAATGACACAGAAAAAGGAACTTGTTACCTAGAACCACTTGTATGGGGATTGCTGGTTGGTGCGGACTCGGTGGGCCGAAGAGCCTGTTTCCGCGCTGTATCTCTAAACTAAATTAAACTAAACTGAACTAAAGCGTCACTGTCTTCAGGCCTCTTGCTTATTTCTACGCACCATCCTAAACTCACAGCAGCCTGTGCATCTTTGCAGCATCAGCTTCCTCTTCTTCACCGTCTTTGGTGACAGTGGCTTCAGCCAACGAGGAACTGCTGTGGAGATCACTTTTGAAATTGCTTTAAATTGCTACTTCTCTGAAACGTGATATCTTACAACTTGCCTTCAGTCATGACTTCTCCCAATTACTATAAAATGTCCCAGCCAGGAGGTTTGGATATTCTACAACAGAATGTTAAAATATATGTGCATGTAGATCTGAAGAAGGGCCTCGACCCAAATCGTCACCCATTCCTTCTCTCCAGAGTTGCTGCCTTCCCTGCTGCGTTACTCCAGCATTTTGTGTCTATCTCCGGTGTAAACCAGCATCTGCAGTTCCTTCCTATGCATGTAGATAAAGTTACCATTGGGGGTACAAGATACTGCTGGAATCTTGAGCAAAAAAAACAAACTGCTGGAGGTACTCAGTAGGTCAGGAATCATTTTGTAATGAGAAATGGACAGGCGACACACTTTGGGTTGAGAGCCTTCTTCAAAATTGGGACGAAATGGACCGACCTCCCGAAATATTGTCATCCACAGACCCATTCAGCTCCACCAGCATAGTCTTCTGCCCAAATTACTGTTGGGAATATGTTGTCTTATTATTAAGC
The DNA here is from genome assembly GCF_053455715.1 of Rhinoraja longicauda. Classification (NCBI taxonomy): domain Eukaryota; kingdom Metazoa; phylum Chordata; class Chondrichthyes; order Rajiformes; family Arhynchobatidae; genus Rhinoraja; species Rhinoraja longicauda. The sequence goes on from NC_135963.1 coordinate 51,691,008, forward strand.
CCCTCTATTCCAGACAAGGGACTTACCAGTGTGGAATACAATCTGAGCGCCTTGTGAGTTGTCACACACATCGTCCCGTGCTGTCAGAGTTACATTATACTCCCGGCCACATTGTAGGTTAGGTATCAGACATCGTCTATTATCCGTCGCACAGGAAACAGTGCGCCCATCACTTCCTTCTGCCATGGCAACGTAAGACACTGCACCTTTCGTGCGGCTCCACAACACTGAGGCATCGTTTGTGTCACAGTCCAGCTGGACATCGACATTCTGTGGGATGCACGAGGCTGAAAAAACAAAGAGAAGAGATGATGAGCACTATTTCATCAGAAGTATTTATTCACAAAATGCTGGAGTAACTCAGCAGGTCAGGCAGCATCTCAGGAGAGAAGGAATGGGTGACGTTTCGGGTCGAGGCCCTTCTTTCGGGTCGAGACCCTTCTTCAGACTATTTCATCAGTGTTTGGTGGACTTGGTCAGTCAAGGAGTCTTTTCCTGTTATTATTCCTCTCATTGCCGTGGACATACGGAGTGCCTCATCTTCAAGCTAATGTATTTTTAGGAGAACAGCGTTTTAGCCAGTGCAGAATTTGAAGTTAGTATTCTGATAGAGAAACTAGCCATCCAGGAGATTGTGCTGCTCAGCATTTACCTGTTCTCCTTGTGATGGAAGGACTTTCAGCACTGTCACAGGTGTTATCAATCGCATAAACTGAGAGGGTGTAGGTCTCTCCACAGTGCAGGTCGGTGATATCACACAGTGTATCGTTGGCACTGCATTTCTGCACGTTGCTGCCTTCTGCAGTAGCCGTGTATGATATTGCACCTTCACTGAACCCCCAGGAGACCGACATATGTCCAGCATCACAGTCCATGTGAGCGTCAACACTCTGGGGGACACACGGCACTGCAACGAGAATATTCATAAGTATAGACTGAGGATACATCAAACGCAACACTTCAAATAATGTAGAAATTTATAGATACGATTCTATATGCTTCACATGAATTACCTGTTTTAACGGTCACAGCAGAGTTTTGCGAGCTGTTGCACTCCATGCGGATTGCCTCTACAGTTACGTAGTAGTTCAGTCCACAGTGCACATCAGAGACCTCACATTCAGTGCCTGTTGTATTGCAGGAGGCCCAATGGCCATTGATTCCTTGCGCTGTTACATGGTATGACTCTGAGCCATTGCTGGGATCCCAAAACACTGAGATGGTGTTATTTTCACAGTTGATGTGAGCCACCATATTTTGTGGGATGCAAGGCACTGCGCATTTGAGAAAGCATCAAAAAAGAATCCGTAAACAATTGTGGATTTAACATTGCAGTTCTATTGCTAAAAGTTACACAATCTTAAATCTTGCAACAAACTGCGGAGGAATGCACCAGCTAACTTGAGCAATGAGGTGAGGTACAATAATCCATTCTGTGTTTGAGGTAGAAATTGTGGGATGAGAAGCACATAAAACAACGTACTGTCCTTTCTACTTGTTTGTTACAAGGAACTCGTACCCATGCTAATCTTAATTAGATTGTGAGTACTTTCACTACCTTCTCCCAAGGGAAAAAACATGAACATAACAGCAATAATTTGTTAGCTCTTAGCTGAAAAACTCCCACATCCTCAACATCACAAAAGTAATGCTGTTGAATCCTTCTATTGAATCTTGGATCGCAAACATTAATTTTATGAAGTTATGTTTTAGCTATGTATATTTACACAATTATAACACATCATCAGTAGTAGTTATCATGATTATTAATATGCAGTTTTATAATATTTTAAATCATTCCTGACGATTGGTTATTTTCTGGTTTTCGTTTAATTAAAAAGTAATCTTACCTGTTTGAATTTCTACAGCTGAACTTGGTAAACTGGTGCAATTCTCATCCATTGCTAACACAGTTACATTGTACCACTGGCCACATGGGAGGCCTGGGATCTCACAGTTTGCTTCGGTTGTATTGCATGAGTACCAGTCTCCTTCCATTCCTTCTGCCATGGCCGTGTAGAACATTGCCCCTTCACTCTGATCCCACCACACTGATGTTGTGCGTGCTGGACAGTCCAAATAAGCACTTACGTTCTGGGGACTGCAGGGAGCTGAAGACATTTAAAAAAAAAATTGGATAAAGATTGTCGGTCTTGTACTTAAATTCACAAATCTGAACATGCAATTTCAAATTGAAAGATAAATTTATACGTAGTTCTTTCCAATAGCCTGTAAAAAAATATTTGTGGCATCAGAGATTCCAAGACTTCCCAGAGTATTCTAAAGATCCCAAGTCTGTCGGGTGAAGAATTTATTTTCAACTCAGTAGTGAATTCCTTATTCCGAGATAAAGATGCAAATTCACGATACATCAACCAAGGGAAACATTGCCTCTGCCACAATCCTGTCAGCCTTGTAATGAAAATGGTTACAGATTCCAGGAAGACAGAATTCATCTGGTGAAGTCAGCAGACATGGGCCAGATACAATATGGATTACTATCAGGCAACATTTACAGTAAGGATTGACGGCACACAGCAAATGAATGGTGAAAGTGGCCTTGATGTGTTATTGATGCTTATTGTTCAACACTTAAAACACAAAGATAGATACAAAAAGCTGGAGTAACTCAGTGGGACAGGCAGCATCTCTACAGCGAAGGAAAGGGTGATGATTTGGGTCGAGACCCTTCTTCAGACCCTTCTCGATCTGCAACGTCACCCATTCCTTCGCTCCAGAGATGCTGCCTATCCCGCTGTTATTCCAGCTTTTTGTGTCTATCTTCGGTTTAAACCAGCATCTGCAGTTCATAGAAACATAGAAACATCGAAAATAGGTGCAGGAGGAGGCCATTCGGTCCTTCAAGCCAGCACTGCCATTCATTGTGATCATGGCTGATCATCCACAACCTGTGCCTGCCTTCTCCCCACATCCCTTGATTCCACTAGCCCCCAGAGCTCTATCTAACTCTCTCTTAAATTCATCCAGTGATTTGGCCTCCACTGCCTTCTGTGGCAGAGAATTCCACAAATTCACAACTCTCTGGGTGAAAAAGTTTCTTCTCACCTCAGTTTTAAATGGCCTCCCCTTTATTCTAAGACTGTTCTGGACTACCCCAACATTGGGAACATTTTTCCTGCATCTAGCTTGTCCAGTCCTTTTATAATTTTATATGTCCCTATAAGATCCCCTCTCATCCTTCTAAACTCCAGTGAATACAAGCCTAGTCTTTTCAATCTTTCCTCATATGTCAGTCCCGCCATCCCAGGGATCAATCTCGTGAACCTACGCTGCACTGCCTCAATTACAAGGTTGTCCTTCCTCAAATTAGGAGACCAAAACTGTACACAATACTCCAGATGTGGTCTCACCAGGGCCCTATACAACTGCAGAAGAACCTCTTTACTCCTATACTGAAATTCTCTCGTTATGAAGGCCACATGCCATTAGCTTTCTTCACTGCCTGCTGTACCTGCACGTCAACTTTCAGTGACTGGTGTACAAGGACACCCAGGTCTCGCTGCACTTCCCCCTTACCTAACCTGACACCGTTGAGATAATAATCTGCCTCCTTGTTTTTGCCGCCAAAGTGGATAACCTCACATTTATCTATATTATACTGCATCTGCCATGCATCTGCCCACTCATCCAACCTGTCCAGGTCACCCTGCAACCTCCTAACATCCTTTTCGCAGTTCACACTGCCACCCAGCTTTGTGTCATCTGCAAACTTGATAGTGTTACTTCTAACTCCTTCATCCAAATCATTAATATATATGGTAAATAGTTGCGGCCCCAACACCGAGCCTTGCGGCACTCCACTCGCCACTGCCTGCCATTCTGAAAAGGACCCGTTTACTCCTACTCTTTGCTTCCTGTCTGCCAACCAATTCTCTATCCATGTCAACAGTCTACCCCCAATGCCATGTGCTCTAATTTTGCTCACCAATCTCCCATGTGGGACCTTATCAAAGGCTTTCTGAAAGTCTAGATACACTACATCCACTGGCTCCCCTTCATCCATTTTACTTGTTACATCCTCAAAAAATTCCAGAAGATTAGTCAAGCATGATTTCCCTTTCATAAATCCATACTGACTTGGACATATCCTTTTACTGCTATCCAAATGCACCGTTATTACCTCTTTAATAATTGACTCCAGCATCTTCCCCACCACCGATGTCAGGCTAACTGGTCTGTAATTCCCCATTTTCTCTCTCACTCCTTTCTTGAAAAGTGGGATAACATTAGCTATCCTCCAATCCACAGGAACTGATCCTGGATCTATTGAACATTGGACAATGATCACCAATGCATCCACTATTTCTAGAGCCACCTCCCTGAGTATCCTGGGATACAGACCATCAGGCCCTGGGGATTTATCGACCTTCAGTCCCATCAGTCTACCAAATACTATTTCTCGCCTAATGCAAATTTCTTTCAGTTCCTTCTTACACTTAAAGCACTAATGCTGGAGTAACTCTGGGAAGGTTAGGGGCATCTCTGGAGGACATGGATATTGCCACTCTTTGCCTTCTGCCATCCAGCCAACTTGCTATCCATGTGAGTATATATCTCTCCGATACCATGGGCTCTCATCTTCTTTAGCAGCCTCACATGTGGCACCTTACCTGAAAATCCAGGTAAACAACATCAACTGACTCTTCTTTGTCCTGTTAGTTACTTCCTCAAAGAATTCCAAGAGGTTCACCAGGCATGATCTCCCTTTCACAAAACCATGCTGACTTCAGCCTATTTTATCATGTGTTTCTAAGTACTCAGAAACCTCATCCTTTATAATGGACTCTAAAATCTTACCAAATGAGGGACTATGCATTTTCAGAGGGCAGATGAGAATGAACCACACAGACCTGAGAGAGTAAGGTTGGCAGGTTCCTATCCTTAAAGCGCATTAGTAACCAGATTTATTTTGCCAAAAAAAGGATGAAAATAACACAATATATTTATTCTCTTTTATTCGATGACTTGAATTTAAGCTCAGTGCTGTGGCGCAGCGGTAGAGTTGCTGCCTTACAGCGCCAGAGACCCAGGTTCGATCCTGACTGCGGGTGCTGTCGGTATGAAGTTTGTATGTTCTCCCTGTGACCACGTGGGCTTTCTCCAGGTGCTCTGGTTTCCTCCCACACTCCAAACACGTGCATATTTCTTGGTTAATTGGCTTTTGTAAAATGTCCCGAGTGTGTAAGATAGAACTAGGGCACAGGTGATGTTGGTCAGCATGGACTCAGTGGACCATTTACACTGTAACCTTCAACTAAACTGAATTCCCAAGCTGTTTCTGTGAAATTCAAACCTATGTTTCCAAAATCAGTGGATAGGTCTCCAGATATCAAATTCAGCAATGTAACCACTGTCATGCTCTGTCAACATATTGAAGTAACATAATGGTGCATATAAATGATAAACGCTTATATTTGTGGATAGCATGCCATAAAATAACGAGTTACCTGTCTGAATTTCAGTTGAAGAACTCACAGAGTGGTTACAAGTCCTGTCCGAAGCGACAACATACACAGAATATAACTGGCCACAGAGTAACGCGGGTGTTCTACAGGATGTTTCTGATGTGCTGCATGAGACGTTGTTCCCATCAGCTCCTTCCGCAATGGCAGTGTACCTCAGTGCTCCTTTACTGTGGTCCCACAATACCATTGCTGTATTGAGGTTACAATCCAGTTGCACTTTGACATTATGAGGATCACAAGCGACTGAAAATAAAATTGAGAGTTAAATTGGATGTCAGGCAGTCGGACCAAACATAAGTGAGTAACAGATGAATGAAGTTATGGAAAGTCAATAATTATCAGAAAAAATATATATTGAAGAATGTAGACACAAAATGCTGGAGTAACTGAGCGGGTCAGACAGCATCGCAGGAGAGAAGGAATGGGTGACGTTTCGGGTCGAGAGTGAAGAAGGGTCTCGACCTGAAACGTCACCCATTCCTTCTCTCCTGAGATGCTGCCTGACCGGCTGAGTTACTCAAGCGTTTTGTGTCTACCTTCGATTTTAACCAGCATCTGCAGTTTCTTTCCTACATATATTGAAGAATGATTCAATAACAGAGCAATTCGGAGTACAAAAGCAAAGAAGGTAGTGAATCTACATAAGTTACAGAGTCTGCCATAACTGGAGTGTTGTATCCATTTCAAGATTAATGAAGGTTTACAAGGTCCAGGTGTAGATGCAGAAGTTACTGAAATGATATCCATGGTGAGGGAATTCAGTTATATGGAGATGCTGGAGAGGAGAATATGGTTCTCTTTAGGACAGTGAAAGTCAAGTGGGATCCATTTGAATGATTTTGCTTGAATAAAGACATTTGGGTTTATAGGTTAAAAAGCCTCTAAACTAAACTAAATAAGGTAAATTTCTGGGAGGAGCATGACAAACAGAGAATGGATGCATTTGATAAATGGCACAGAAGTACGTATGAAGTCAGTTGAATCTTTACATCATGAGAGTGAGTGAGGTAAGGCCATGAATGGAAGTCGAAGAAAGTTCTATGATAAGCTTTTCTAGAGAATTAGATAAATATTTCTAGGGCAACAAGGTACTATAAAATTAATCTGCAGCATTCACAGAACACTATGTGGCAAAAGAACGTTTAATAATATCAAAAAACAACTTTTTTGAATATTGCCAATGAAACCTCACACTTCAGTTGATGACACTTTCAAAAGTTTTACCTGCATGTACATTCACCACTGCTGTCTGGGGTCTCCTGCAGATCTCATCTGTCGCTAGAACAGAGATTGTATAATATTCACCACACTGCAACTCTTGTGTTTGAGCCCTTGTATCACTTGTGTTGAATGAAGTGGTTTCTCTTTGACTGTCTCGAACAGTCACCGTGTATAACTTTGCTCCATCAGCTTCATCCCACCAGAAAGATATTATATTCAATTCACAATCCAGCTCAGCTGTGAGATTCTCAGGAATGCAGGGTGCTATTCAGAAAACACAAATTCATATCAATTCTCTTGCTGCCTGTATTAATTGTCGAAATATCAAAATTATTCCTTGATGGATGTTATTTACCAGTTTGTATCTGTACAGAAGTACTTGAAATGCCGTGCCGGCTGTAACTCAGTGTTGTTACGGTTATGTTGTAGGATTGTCCACAGTGTAAATCCAGCATTTCATAGTGTGTGTCTGTGGTGTTGTCTGAGTGTGTATGCCCATCACTTCCTTCAGCCGTTACATCATATGAGATCGCTCCATCATTCCTACCCCACGATACCACCACTCTATTGGAGGTACAGTCCACGTTGGCAATGATTTCATCTGGGGCACAAGGTGCTGCAGGAAAGGAAATATTAATATTAAAATCCAAAGGCACAGATTTTGCTTGCCAGCATCTTGCAAGAGGTCAAATAGCTTCAGGAAAGCAGCTACCATGATATCCACATACGTCTACTCAATCCAACCACATTAGATGCAAAGAAATGACGCCCTATGTTCAGCATTCAATTTAAATCCAAGGTCCCCACTGATTCCTCCGGGTGTTGAATCTTGATCAATGATGCCTGACAGGAATCGGAAGATTCTGATCGCCCCATTGCTAAAAAATACGGGGATTGAAGAAAGTTGCAGTACCAGGAATGAGATCACTACAGTAACTGAAATCCAGTATAGGACTAAAACCCTGCCACGATCTCTCAGACCACCAATGTTTCATGCTGATGATCCACTGTTCCAAGACAACAAAGTTGCCATTGTCAATCAAGTTGCTTGGATAAGTGGATCTTACTCTGCATGTTTGAAGATCAGATACACCTTGAAGATCAGATACTCCTTGAGTATTAGATACTGCTTGAAGTAAACATATCCAAATATTGGATAGATTTTGAGCCATCAGATCACTGGCAAAAGCGGTGGTAATCTGCAAAACAAGGGCCTCTCTCTACACTAACATGACATTGCTTCATTGGCCTGAACAACATCACAGAATTCAGTTTTATCTCTTCTCCACCCTGTAATTTGGTGATTTAGCATTTGCAACACCCAGGTTGAAGGAGTGGGAGGCAGATGAAAGCCATGCTGTTCACCATGTCTTGGATGCGTGATGTGCTGGTAAGTAGCATTTCTAAAGAAGTGTTGGTAGTTGCCCCTCTTGAGGGTTGCTACCTTACAGCGCTCTCTCCACACAGATTATCATTTTATGAGACCTCATAGTGTTTAACAGTTTAGGTTGCTCTAGGGTAACCAAATCAGAAACAATCTCTGCATTGTGAAATGTCTCAGGATACCCTTCAAAGATTAAAGGTGTTATATGAAGGGGTATCTTTCCTTCTTTATTACCTGTATGAATTTCATAACGTAAGCTTTGGAGACTGCTGCAGGTTTCACCAAATGCGAACACGGAGATGCTGTACGTTTGGCTGCAGTGGAGATCTGGGATGAGACAGTTTGTGTCGGATGTGGTACAAATGGCCGTGTGTCCATCGCTGCCCTCCGCTGTTGCAGTGTACCACACTGTGAGATTACTCAGCTCCCACGTTACAAACGCAGTGAGGGCAGCACAATCAGCTTGTACGTTCTGAGGGGGACAAGGGGCTTGGAGAGGAGGAAAGATAAACGAATCATTAATTAATGATAGAAGGAAGGCATTTCAATGGTATTGTGTGTGGTTTACACTGAAGATAGACACAAAATGCTGGAGTAATTCAACGGAACAGGCAGCATCTCTGGAAAGAAGGAATGGGTGACGTTTCGGATCGAGACCCTTCCTCAGACTCGTACTTGTACTCTTTGATATATGGAACAGAAACTACACTTTTACTCGTCTCCCATGTTACAAAGGCAACAGACAGTGGCACAATCAACTTGTACGTTCTGAGGGGACAAAGCATTCAAGAGATAGCTAGATAGAGCTCTTAAGGATAGCGGAGTCAGTGGGTATGGGGAGAAGGCAGGAACGGGGTACTGATTGAGAATGATCAGCCATGATCACATTGAATGGTGGTGCTGGCTCGAAGGGCCAAATGGCCTCCTCCTGCACCTATTGTCTATTGTAAAGTACTTGGAGAGGAAGAAAAATAAACAAGTCATCACACCATCATACAGACGGAAAAATGGCCAAGAACCCAACTGGTCAATTCTAACCAAGTTCCCCATCTAAGCTAAAAAAGACACAAAATGGTGGAGTAACTCAGCAGCTCAGGCAGCATCTCTGGAAAACATACAGGAGTGACGTTACGAGTCGGCACCCTTCTTCAGACTGTTTGTGGAGGTTTAAGAGTAAGGTCCAAGGCTAAAAGTGGAGGGACAGGACAAAGCCTAACAATTCATATGTGAACAGAGGTGAGGGGGGGGGGGGGGGGGGGGGTGAAAGGCAGATGGCGGACAAAGGCCAGAAATGAAAAAAACGCTGTGAGACGTAAGGAAAAGGGCTGGGGGAAGAAGGGGGAAGGGGGCTTGCAGTTACCTAAATTTGGATAATTTAATGTTCGTATTGTTGGGTTGTAAACTATCCAAGTGGAATATGAGGTGATGTTCCTCCAGTTTGCATGAGGCCACACTGGTAATGGAGGAGACCCAGGACAGAAAAGTCAGTATGGGAATGGTAAGAGGCGTTCAAATGGTTAGCAAGTGGTAGATCCAGTAGGCCCTGGTGGACCGAGCGCCAGTGTTATGCAAGATGGTCGCCGAGTCTACACTTGGTCTCACCGATGTACAGGAGGCCATATCGGGAACACTGGATGCAGTAGATAAGATTGGAGGAGGTGCCACATTGGAAACATTTCGTCTGACTGTCTATCCCTTATTATTATGGACTGATTGTCCCAAATTATCACAATGCCTTCCAAACACGAGTAAATCCTCGTCTCGGTGTGCCGAAGGGCCTGTTTCCGCACTGTTTCTCCAAGTTAAAAACTAAACTAAACTATTTGCTCTAGCATTTGATTTTCTCTACCCGGGGGAATAAGATTGTGCTTCTGGTGTCTACTCTATGCCTCTAATAATTCTTTATAGTTCATTGAGGTCTCTCCGCACCTTCGGCCTTCCAGAGAAAATGATCTAAGTCTGTCCAACTTCTCCCTCTAGCTAATACCCGGTCATCCAGGTCACATTCTGGTAAACCTCCTCTGCTCCCTTTCCAAAGCCACCACATCCTTCCTGCAATGGGGTGACCAGAACAGCATGCAATATTCCAAATGTGGCCTCACCAAAATCTTCTCATGCTGCATCATGACATCCTGACTCTTATTCTCAATACCTCGACCTATGAAGGCAAGCATATCACATACCTTCTTTTGCACTCTATCTACTTGTGAGACCATGTTCAAGGAGCTATGGATTTGTACCCCAAGATCATGGCCTCTTTTGCCCCTTCTAGTTGCCCTTCTAATTTAAAGGCCCAGTCTGATTCTACCTTTCTAAACCTTACATTTGCTTCCTTTTTCTTCTCCAAATGTTTTAAGTTTTGTTATTATACCTGCCCCAAATATCATCTCTGGCTGTAGGTTCCACCACGTCCCTCTGTGTGACAAAGTTACCTCTCAGGTTCCTATTAAATATTTGCTCTCTCTCACCTGGAACCTGCACCATCTTGTTCCTGTATGGGTGCAGCTAAGAAACAAAAAGGGGTTGATCACCTTGTTGAGAGTGTACTACAGGCCCCCAAACAGTCAGAGTGGGAAGTGGAGGAGCAAATATTCCAAGAGATGGCAGGCAGCTGCAAGACTAATGAAGTAGTCATAGTGGGGGATTTTAACTTTCTCAATAGAGGTGGCGCAGAGGTAGAGTTGTTGCCTTACAGCTCTTGCAGCTGCCGAGACCCGGGTTCAATCCCGACTATGAGTGCCGTCTGTATGGAGTTCGTACGTTCTCCCCGTGACTGCGTGGGTCTTCTCTGAGATGTTCGGTTTCCACCCACACTCCAAAGACATTAAGGTTTGTAGGCTAATTGGCTTGATCTAAGTGTAAATCGTCCCTAGTGTGTTAATGTGCGGGGATTGCTGGTTGGCATGGACTTGGTGGGCCGAAGGGCCTGTTTCAAATGACAGAAGATACTATTTCCACTGGAGCAGGAAAACCATTTCCTCCCATCAGTTTTTCAAAAAGGTTTTATACCTGTTTCAGCTTCAAAGACTGAAGTGTTTACACTCTGACAGTAAGCGTCCATCGCTGTTACGGTTATTGAGTACGTTTGACTGCAGTGCAGGTCCATGAAATCACAGCTGGTCCCCGTGGTGTTACACAGTGAAATGTGTCCATCTTGTCCTTCCGCTGTTGTAATGTACCACATCGCCCCATCACTCTCCTCCCAGACCACTGATGTACTCTTGGTGTCACAGTTCAGACTGGTGGAGATGTCCTCGGGTGCACAAGGTGCTACAAAGTACAGAAACACCAAACTGTTACCGTGCAAGGAATATACTTCATCTTGAATTCATTTTCATAGCTTCTTTCAAGAAATCAAGCACCATCACATATTTGACTGTGGATTTTTTAAAACAGAGCATTTCCACATTGATACCTTCCGTTTGAATAGTTCCAGTTTCAGCTTACATCTTAGAATTTTACTCATTCTGGTGTTAGGAAAAATGACTTTAACTGGGACTACTTGTGAACTGTCCAACTTGCTAATTTTGCAAAGATTATTACTTTTTTTAAATAACTCTCAGCAACTTTTGTAATCTCTAAATGAGCATGAATATCAAATTTCTATGCATTGTAAGGCCCATTTTTTTCCCAGACGAACCCCATCTTCAAAAGGTTGGAAATCTCTGCTGTTACAGTTACTCAAGTGAATTACTGAGGGCTATATCGGAGATGAGCCTCGGTAGAAAGCTGCTTGGTTTACAAAGCACTGAAAGGTTTAGGGCCAAAACACATTACTGATTTTCTGCTGCAATATCAACCATCCAGACCTCTCAGGTCGTCTGGGACAGGTATGCTTTCTGTCCCCAGAGTCAGAACTAAACATGGAGAAGCAGCATTTAGTTTTTATGCACCACATATATGGAATAAACTCCCAGAAAACTGCAGGTCCATACTCAATAACTGCAACTCTCAGTTCTTTTAAAACGAGGCTGAAAACTATTCTATTTGACGCTGCCTTTTATTAAATCAAATAATTATTCATTTCTTACACTGCGCTATAACTTTTATTCTGGTATTTTATACCTCTCTTATTCTATTTTAGCTTGTTTTTATTTTCTATTCTCTTTAATGACTGTTTTTAATTGCTTTTAACTGCTCTTTAATGTTTTATGTAAAGCACTTTGAATTGCCTTGTTGCTGAAATGTGCCATATAAATAAACTTGCCTTGCCTTGCCTTGCCTTCCCTTGCCTTGCCCTTGCCTTGCCCTTGCCCTTGCCTTGCCCTTGCCTTGCCTTGCCTTGCCTTGCCTTGCCTTGCCCTGCCTTGCCTTGCCTTGCCCTTGCCTTGCCCTGCCTTGCCCTTGCCTTGTCTTGCCCTTGCCTTGCCCTTGCCTTGCCCTGCCTTGCCCTTGCCTTGCCTTGCCTTGCCTTGCCTTGCCTTGCCCTTGCCTTGCCCTTGCCTTGCCTTGCCTTGCCTTGCCCTTGCCCTTGCCTTGCCTTGCCCTTGCCTTGCCCTGCCTTGCCCTTGCCTTGCCTTGCCTTGCCTTGCCCTTGCCTTGCCCTTGCCTTGCCTTGCCTTGCCCTTGCCCTTGCCTTGCCTTGCCCTTGCCTTGCCCTGTCTTGCCCTTGCCTTGCCCTTGCCTTGCCCTTGCCTTGCCCTTGCCTTGCCCTTGCCTTCCCCTTGCCCTGCCTTGCCCTGCCCTGCCTTGCCCTTGCCTTGCCCTTGCCTTGCCCTTGCCCTGCCCTGCCCTGCCCTTGCCTTGCCTTGCCTTGCCCTGCCCTTGCCCTTGCCCTTGCCCTGCCCTGCCTTGCCCTTGCCTTGCCCTTGCCTTGCCCTTGCCCTTGCCCTTGCCTTGCCTTGCCTTGCCTTATCCCAGAGCTAGAAGGGCCTTGAGGCCTGAAACTGAAATTTATTTTTGGTTCAACTTTCCATTTTCATTTCCAAACCTGAAAGAGTTACTCACGCAATGAACACTGAACATGCCTGCTTCAATGAAAATACTTTGCGATCAAACAATTATTTTTAAGCAGAGCCCATTTCCAAGCAATATCCCTACCTTACGAGAGAGACACTGTCCCAGAGCAGATTGCAATTCCACACACTCTCACACAAACTTCCTATCATTCTTCCTTTTCAATGAATTTGCCTTGCCTTGCCTTGCCTTGCCAGGGGCCACAATTTAAGAATAAGGGGTAGGCCATTTAGAATAGAGACGAGGGAAAACTTTTTTAGTCAGAGAGTTGTGAATCTGTGGAATTCTCTGCCTCAGAGGGTAGTGGAGGCCAATTCTCTGAATACATTCAAGAGAGAGCTGGATAGAGCTCTTAAGGATAGCGGAGTCAGGGGGTATGGGGAGAAGGCAGGAACGGGGTACTGATTGAGAATGATCAGCCATGATCACATTGAATGGCGGTGCTGGCTCGAAGGGCCGAATGGCCTTCTCCTGCACCTATTTTCTATTGTCTATTGTCTATTGTCTATAATTTCCATCTCAGGAACATAGCTTACAATGTTTATACATACTCAAACTCAGAACATATCGTGTGGCACAGTGGCAATAGACAATAAACAATAGGTGCAGGAGGAGGCCTCTAACGTGTCCAACCCCTTAATAATCTTATATGTTTCGATAAGATCCCCTCTCATCCTTCTATATTCCAGTGTATACAAGCCTAGTCGCTCCAGTCTTTCAACATATGACAGTCCTGCCATTCCGGGAATTAACCTAGTAAACCTATGCTGCACGCCCTCAATAGCAAGAATATCCTTCCTCAAATTTGGAGACCAAAACTGCACACAATACTCCAGGTGCGGACTCACTAGGGCCCTGTACAACTGCAGAAGGACCTCTTTGCTCCTATACTCAACTCCTCTTGTTATGAAGGCCAACATTCCATTGGCTTTCTTCACTGCCTGCTGTACCTGCATGCTTCCTTTCAGTGACTGATGCACTAGGACACCCAGGTCTCGTTGTACGTCCCCTTTTCCTAACTTGACACCATTCAGATAATACTCTGCCTTCCTATTCTTATCACCAAAGTGGATAACCTCACACTTATCCACATTAAACTGCATCTGCCATGCATCCACCCACTCACACAACCTGTCCAAGTCACCCTGCAACCTCATAGCACCTTCCTCGCAGTTAAATAAAGTAGATGAGCTTGAAGCTCAGTTCGACATTGGCAAGTATGATGTTGTGGGAATTACAGAAACATGGCTACAAGAGGACCAGGGCTGGGAACTGAATATTCAGGGGTACACAATGTATAGAAAAGACAGACAGGTGGGAGGAGGGGGTGGGTCGCTCTGTTGGTAAGGAATGATATTCACTCCCTTGCAAGGGGTGACATAGAATCAGGAGATGTAGAATGGATAGAAATGAGGATTTGTAAGGGTAAAAAGACCCTAATGGGAGTTATCTACAGCCCCCCAAACAGTAGCCTCGACATAGGGTGCAAGTTGAATCAAGAGCTAAAATTGGCATGTCGCAAATGTAATGCTACGGTGGTTATGGGAGATTTCAACATGCAGGTAGACTGGGAAAATCAGGTTGGTACTGGACCCCAGGAAAGGGAGTTTGTGGAGGGCCTCCGAGATGGATTCTTCAAACAGCTTGTACTGGAGCCTACCAGGGAGAAGGCAATTCTGGATTTAGTGTTGTGTAATGAACCTGATCTGATAAGGGAACTCAAGGTAAAAGAGCTATTAGGAGGCAGTGATCATAATACGATAAGATTTACTCTACAAATTGAGAGGGAGAAGGGAAAATCGGAAGTGTCAGTATTACAGTATAGCAAAGGGGATTACAGAGGCAAGAGGCAGGAGCTGGCCAGATTTGACTGGAAGGAGGCCCTAGCAGGGAAGACGTTGGAACAGCAATGGCAGGTATTCCTGGGAATAATGCAGAAGTTGCAGGGTCAATTTATCCCAAAGAGGAGGAAAGATTCTAAGGGGAGTAAGAGGCACCCGTGGCTGACGAGGGAAGTCAAGGACAGCATAAAAATAAAAGAGAAGAAGTATAACATAGCAAAGAAGAATGGGAAGCCAGAGGATTGGGACTCTTAAAGAGCAACAGAAGACAACTAAAAAGGCAATACGGGGAGAAAAGATGAGGTACGAGGGTAAGCTAGCCAATAATATAAAGGTTTTTTAGGTATGTGAAGAGGAAAAAAATAGTCAAGGGAAATGTGGGTCCCTTGAAGACAGAAGCAGGGGAATTTATTATGGGGAACAAGGAAATGGCAGACGAGTTGAACCGGTACTTTGGATCTGTCTTCACTAATATCCATGTTCCCTACTCCAAAACAAATTTTGGATATTCTACAATAGATTGTTCAAACAAATGTGCATACGGATAAAGTTACCATCGGGGATACAATGTGGAGGTGCTGGAGTCTTGAGCAAAAAACAAACTCAGTCCCTTAACTTTGCTCAAATTATGTTTAAAAATGCAAAGTGTTAATATTAAATAAGTCTGTTCAGCACAAGAGACCTACCAGTGTTCAATACAATCTGAGAGCTTTGTGAGTTGTCACACCCACCGTCCAGTACTGTCAGCGTTACATTATACACCTGTCCACAATGCAGGCTGGGTATTTGACATTCTGTATTGACCGTCTCACAGGCAGTCACTTGCCCATCGCTTCCTTCTGCTGTGGCGGAGTAAGACACTGCACCTTTCGTGCGGCTCCACAACACTGAGGCATCGTTCGTGTCACAGTCCAGCTGGACATCGAGATTCTGTGGGATGCACGCAACTGAAAAAAGGAAAAAGAATGGATGAGGAGCAGTTGTACATAAGTGCGGGGCAGGCTTGTTTGGCAAACTGGTCTTTTCCTGGACTTCCTAGGACCATTTGTACATAGGTACACAGTTGTGAATCTGTGGAATTATCTGCCACAGAAGGCAGTGGAGGCCAATTCACTGGATGTTTTCAAGAGAGAGTTTGATTTATCTCTTAGCGTTAAGGGAATCAAGGGATATGGGGAAAAAGCAGGAATGGGGTACTGATTTTGGATGATCAGCCATGATCATATTGAAGGGCAGAATGGCCTACTCCTGCACCTATTTTCTATGTTTTTTTTCCTCTTCACATACCTAAAAAACCTTTATATTATTGGCTAGCTTACCCTCGTACCTCATCTATGTTTCTACATTTCTGTCTCTGCAGAGAACTAATGGAGTGGTTTATATAACTAAAATCTTTAAGCAAATGTATTTTCAGGTGAAGAATATTTTAGCCAGTGCAGAATTCAGTAATGATATGACTGATGGAGAAATTAATGATTCAGGAAACACTTCTGCATTTACCTGTTCTCCTTGTGATGGAAGGACTTTCAGCACTGTCACAGGTATCGTCAATCGCATAAACTGAGAGGGTGTAGGTCTCTCCACAATGCAAGTCGGTGATATCACACAGTGTATCGTTAGCACTGCATTGCTGCACGTTGTTGCCTTCTGCAGTAGCCGTGTATGATATCGCACCTTCACTGAACCCCCAGGAGACCGACATATGTCCAGCATCACAGTCCATGTGAGCATCAACATTCTGGGGGACACACGGTACTGCAACGAGAACATTCATAAGTATAGACTGAGGATACATCAAAGGCAACACTCCAAATAATGTAGAAAAATATAGATATGATTCTGTATACTTCACACGAATTACCTGTTTTAACTGTCAAAGCAGAGCTTTGTGAGCTTTTACACTCCATGCGGATTGCCTCTACAGTTACGTAGTAGTTCAGTCCACAGTGCACATCAGAGACCTCACATTCAGTGCCTGTTGAATAGCAGGAGGCCCGATGTCCATTGGGTCCTTGCGCTGTTACATGGTATGACTCTGAACCATTGCTGGGATCCCAAAACACTGAGATGGTGTTATTTTCACAGTTGATGTGAGCGACCATGTTCTGTGGGATGCAAGGTTCTGCCGAATGTGAAAGCAAAAAATTGGAATTTTTAACCTCACATTCACAACGGGTCAGGCAGCATCTCGGGAGAGAAGGAATGGGTGACGTTTCGGATTGAGACTCTTCTTCAGACTGAAGAAGTGTCTCGACCGGAAACGTCACCCATTCCTGACTCCCGATGAGTTACTCCAGCATTTTGTGTCTAAAAATTATTGATTATATAAATATTATGGAATGAAAATGACATACGAAAAGTGCCACTTAAGATGGTCAACATCCGACAAGATGGAATAATGATTTTGTATCAAAGATTTATTGCACATTTTAAAATGCTTTACCATGTCAATTTATGCCTATTTGTTTGTGATTCTAGTTTGCTTATCTTCATAGAAGGATAGCCATAATTTCACCTGCTTGAATTTCAAAAGCTGGACTTGGTAAACTGGTGCAATACTCGTCCATTGCTAACACAGTTATGGTGTACATCTGGCCACATGGGAGGCCTCGGATCTCACAGTTTGCTTCGGTTGTATTGCACGAGTATCTGTCTCCTTCCATTCCTTCTGCAATGGCTGTGTAGAACATTGCACCTTCACTCTGCTCCCACCACACTGATGTTGTGTGTGCTGTACAGTTCATGTAAGCACTTACATTCTGGGGACTGCAGGGAGCTGAAGATATGAGACAAACAGGCCAGAGAACGTCACAATTTTAGTTCAGTTGAAGTATATACATGCAAAAAATGTCAGTTCGTCACGCTTTGTTTTTCTCTTTAGTGAGTGGGCTTTTGTGTCGAAGTGTGTGATGTGAAACATTTATGATCTTATCTGGTTATTCTTGTGAACAATCATGGATTGCAAGTAAGTCCCGCTTGGAATGATGATGATTGTATTATAGACAATAGGCAATAGACAATAGACAATAGGTGCAGGAGGAGGCCATTCGGCCCTTCGAGCCAGCACCACCATTCAATGTGATCATGGCTGATCATTCTCAATCAGTACCCCGTTCCTGCCTTCTCCCCATACCCCCTGACTCCACTATCCTTAAGAGCTCTATCTCTTGAATGCATTCAGAGAATTGGCCTCCACTGCCTTATCATATCATATATATATACAGCCGGAAACAGGCCTTTTCGGCCCTCCAAGTCCGTGCCGCCCAGTGATCCCCGCACATTAACACTATCCTACACCTACTAGGGACAATTTTTACATTTACCCAGCCAATTAACCTACATACCTGTACGTCTTTGGAGTGTGGGAGGAAACCGAAGATCTCGGAGAAAACCCACGCAGGTCACGGGGAGAACGTACAAACTCCTTACAGTGCAGCACCCGTAGTCAGGATCGAACCTGAGTCTCCGGCGCTGCATTCGCTGTAAAGCAGCAACTCTACCGCTGCGCTACCGTGCCTTCTGAGGCAGAGAATTCCATATTAATGTTATCAGGCCCATATTAATGTTATCAGGCCCAGTACACTTCATATTTATCTCAAAATGTCACCAGCCACCATGCGGATGGGGCAGGCTTGAAAGCTTATTGGACTTCTCCTGAACCTCTTCATGTGTGTAGTGTAAGTGGTTTTTCAGAAGGACTTTACTAAGATATCGCAGAGACATGTTTGAAACCAAATAGGCAAATATTGAAGAGAAAATGTAGCAAAATGGATAAATTGGTGGTAGGGAGACATAAATCTAATCATTAGTGCACATGTGTAGGAAGGAACTGCAGATACTGGTTTAAACCGAAGATAGACACAAAAAGCTGGAGTAACTCAGCGGGTCAGACAGCATCTCTGGAGAAAAGGAATGGGTGACGTTTCCTCAGACTGAGAGTCATGTTTCCTTTATCGTTGTTACTTTTTTGCATATATTTTATTCATTTGTTTTATCTCTCTACATCACTGTCTATATCTCTCATTTCCCTTGCCCCTGACTCTCAGCCTGAAGATGGGTCTCGACCTGAAACGTCACCCATTCCTTCCCTCCAGAGATGCTGCCTGGCCCGCTGAGCTACCCCAACATATTGTGTCCATCTTCAGTAATGTACTCGTTGTTTGCAATTGTGAAGAGAAGGCAGTGGCTCGCTTTCAGTGTCTATGTGGAGAAGTATTTGATGGTTGGCAAATGCGCTGATAACAGAAACGAGAAATGTTGTCAGATGCAGATTGCAAGACGACATAGAGGTTGAGGGATGTCAAATTTAATTTACAATGCATAAGCACGAGATATTAAATTTCTAGGAGAGAATAATAATTAAGAATACAGCATTAACAGTTTAGTTTAGAGATACCGCGCGGAAACAGGCCCTTCGGCCCACCGAATCTTGCTGCAATTCTTTAATGAGAATATGCAGCGTCAGTCAGTAAAACAACAGTAGGTGTTACCTGTTTGAATTTCAACTGTGGAACTGACAGAATGGTTACACGCGCTATCAGATGCCACAACATACACGTAATATAATTGGCCGCAGAGTAACGTGTGAGTTCTACATGATGATTCGGATGTGCTGCACAGTATGCTGTTCCCATCAATTCCTTCCGCCACAGCACCATACCACAGAGCTCCTTTGCTATGGTCCCACAATATCAGCGCCGTGTTGAGGGCACAGTCAAGTTGCACTTTGACATTCCGTGGGTCACAAGGCACTGAAAATAAAATAAAAAATAAAATAGACGTAAGGCAACATGATATGCCATCAGCAAAACACAAAATGCTGAAGGAACTTAGCAGGTCAGGCAGCATCTTTGGAGGGTAGACACAAAATGAGACTCACTGTGATGGATGTTTCTTTTGTTTGGTGTTAGTTTATGGTTGTATGTGTTATTGCATTTTTATTGATTATTCTTAATGGTCTTATTGTTGAACTGCGGGTAATTTTTTCATTTCACTACACATTTATGTGTATGTGACAAATAAACGACTATTGACTATTGAAATGCTGGAGTAACTCAGACGATTAGGTAGCATCATATATAAGAAAATAACTGCAGATGCTGGTACAAATCGATTTATTCACAAAATGCTGGAGTAACTCAGCAGGTCAGGCAGCATCTCGGGAGAGAAGGAATGGGTGACGTTTCGGGTCGAGACCCTTCTTCAGACTAGGTAGCATCTCTGGATAGAAGGAATGGGTTAGAGCAGGAACCGTTAGGTCTTATTATTTTATTTATTTTACTCTGTTTTCAGAATAACATGCTTTGATTATTGTGAAGGAAAGAACTGCAGACGCTGGTTTAAATCAAAGATAGACACAAAATGCTAGAGTAACTCAGTGGGTCAAGACCCTTCCTCAGATCTTCCTTCTCTCCAGAGACGTTGCCTGTCCCGCTGAGTTACTCCAGCATTTTGTCTCTATCTTCAGTGTAAACCAGAATCTGCAGTTCCTTCCTCCACACAGCATCTTTGGAAGGAATAGACATGCATCATGGGACCCTTCTCCGGACTGATTATAGTAGGGAGGAGAAAGTTGGAAAAGAGAGGTGGGGATGGGACGAAGCCTGGCAAGCTGAACAGTGAGCTGTGGTGAGCAGTGCAGCTGGGAGTGTTCCCGGTGAATGGGGCCAAGCCCTCCAGTAGGCCCCCTGCTCTAACCATTGTAACTTACTCCGCCCACTTGCCTCTCAAAACCCTCTCATTTAGTCTAGTTTAGTTTAGAGATACAGTGTGAAAATAGGCCCTTTGGCCCACCGGGTCCGCACCGACCAACGATCCCCGCACTTTAACATTACCCTACATGCACTAGGGACAATTTTACATTTACACCGAGCCAATTAACCTGAAAAACCTGTAAGCCTTTGGAGTGTGGGAAGATCTCAGAGAAAACCCATGCAGGTCACAGGAAGAACGTACAAACTCCGTACAAACAGCACCCGTGATCAGGATCGAACCCAGGTCTCTGGCGCTGTAAGGCAGTGGCTCTACCACTACGTCACCATGCTGCCTACTTGTGTCCACCTATCACTTGCCACGTTTTTTTCCACCCTCACCTCCTATTTACATGTTTCTCCCCCCTGCTACAATCAGCCTGAAGAAGGGTCCTGGCCCCAAAACATTGCCTGTCCATTCTCTCCACAGACGCTGGCTGACCCACTGAGATCTTCCAGCACTTTTGTGTTTTGCTCAAAATTCTAATATCTGTAGTTCCTTGTGTCTTCTGATCGACCGTAAGAGGCATAAAGTCTTCGAGTCGCACCACATGGAAACAGGACCTTCGGCCCAACTCTTCCATGTGGACTTGCCTATTTAAGCTAGTCCTATTTGACCGTATTTGGTCCATATTTCTCTACAACCTTCCTATCAATGTACCCAAGTGCCTTTTAAATGATGTTATTATATGTACCTGAATCACCTCATCCGGCAGCTCGTTCCATTTATCTACCACCCTGTCAGTTCAAATAACTATCAGCTCTATGAACTTGTCAAACAACCAATAATTAAAACATAACAAGATCAGTCTGAAACATCACCCATTCCTTCTTTCCAAAGATGCTGCCTGTCCCACTGAGTTACTCTAGAATTTTGTGTCTATTTTTGATTTAAACCAGCAGCTGCAGTTCTTTCCTGCACAATAATTAAAGCATGTTATTCTGAAAACAGAGTAAAATAAATAAAATAATAAGACCTAAGGGTTGAAGTGTGTGCATTATTCATTAGCTGTTGGCACTGAATATATAAAAGGATCTTTAGTTATTTACGATTAGCACTCACTAAGCAATTTTATCTATTCTCATTCACTATTTTTCATATTCATTACTGCAGACGTTATGTTGAATTTTACATGATTTTCTAAGTCGTTGATCCAAACGAATTGATGCACAAATTTCCTATGAAGCTCATTTCCTCATGTGAGATCATACGTAGCAGACAAAATGATTACTGGTTCAGCCCCACCATTGGTACACTGGTGTAAGTACATGAAATAATACAGGCTGTGTAGGAAGGAACTGCAGATACTGGTTTAAACCGAAGATAGACACAAAGTGCTGGAGTAACTCAGCGGGTCAGGCAGCACCTCTGGAGAAAAGGAATAGGGTCGAGACCCTTCTTCAGACAGATATTTTCTGCCATGGTGCCATCACCCTTAATATCCAGTTTCTATTTACTATTCTGTCGTTGCAAATTGCTAACTTTACGGCATTGGGCAAGGAGTTCATCAGAAGATACAGTTTCAGGTCCTTTTTTTCTATTACATTTTCATTTGATGTATCTTCTGCTCTTGGCAATCCCTACATTCAAGAATTTGGGAATAGTGTTCCAGTTACTACTAAGTAACTTTTTGAAAATGTCATTATTTTAGAACACCAAACATTGCATGCTCTGCACCAGAGAGAACACCAAGAGAGTAAATTAAGGATGTTGGAAAATACTTGCCTAATTTTGAGATACCAGACCAAAGCTATCAAAAAACAGAGCAGTGGTGGAGTTGACTTGATGGGCTGAATCGCCTAATTCTGCTCCTACCACTTATAAAATCATGACTGTAAATTCAACAAATTAACTTTGAGACCCCTTCAACAAAAGCACAATAAACAGATAACTTGAAACATTTTACTATTCGATGAAGCGTGTGAAATATAGGACTTTCTGTAGGGGTTTCGACCCATACGTGTCCAGAGATGCTATCCCGCTGAGTTACTCCAGCATTTTGTGTCTGAATTTGTGTAAGACTTTGTTTGCTGAAATGTTTTGCAGAAATTAATGATGTCTGGGGTTTCCTGCAGTTGTCATCTGTTGCTAGAATGGGGACTGTATAGTGACCACCTCATTTCAGGTGTGGAATTGGAGTCAACATGGGACTCTCTGTGATCTCCAACAGCCATAGTGTATAACTCGACTTCACTAGAGTCATCCAACGGGGAGAATATTGCAATTGAATCACAATGAGCCTCGGCTGTTAGATTCCTATAAATACATGGCGTTATTTGGAAAATATAAACAGGTATAATTTTTCTTACTATCTGGCAAATATGTACACTATTTCCATGTTAGATGCTATTTAAAGATTAATTGCATTACCAGTTTGTATTTGTACAGAAGTACTTGAAATGCCGTGCCGGCTGTAACTCAGTGTTGTTACGGTTATGTTGTAAGATTGTCCGCAGTGTAAATCCAGCATTTCATAGCGTGTGTCTGTGGTGTTGTCTGAGTGTGTATGCCCATCACTTCCTTCAGCAGTTACATCGTACGAGATCGCCCCATCAGTCCTTCCCCAAGATACCACCACTCTGTTGGAATTACAGTCCACGTTGGCAATGATCTCATCTGGGGCACAAGATGCTGTAGAACACAAAGACTGACATTAAAATCCATGAGGTTCATGCAAAAAGGTCTTGTGGAAAAATGGCTTTCACCAATGTTTTCTATGAATCTAAATAACCCTCAGTTCAGTTTGTTGTCACGTGTACCGAGGTACAGTGAAAAGCCTGTGTTGCATGCTATCCAGTCAGCAGAAAGACAGTACATGATTACAATCGAGCCATCAGTGTACACTGTGCAAGTGTTCCCAACCTGGGTTAAATTTATCCCCGGGGGTATATTTCCCCTACCCAGGGGGTAAATTTGAACAAAATAATAATGTTAAAAACAGTATTTTAAAATTTCCCCTTTGTCGGTTGCTTTATTATGGTAGAAGTGTAAACTCAAATTACTGAACAAAACAGGGTGGGGGTTAAATTTACTTTCCAAAAGTTGCCAGGGGTAAACGGGACGAAAAAGTTTGGGAACCCCTGATTGTACAGTATATCTACGGTATATTACAGTTTTTTATAGTACAGTACAAGGGAATAACCTTTAGTGCAAGCAAAGTCCGATCAAGGAAAGTCCGAGGGTCACCAAAGAGGTACCTTGATAAATCTGTCACCTTTATCTTCCTAATGGTGCCGAGTCGAACAAGTTATTGTGCAATTACTTAACCAAACGACAACAATGGACTCTGGGACATCATGGTCTGAACCCAGTGTATATCCACCTCCAAGTGCTTTTTACATGAACAATTCAGCAAATAGTAGCACATTGATTCTGTTACGAGATGAAATGTTTCTCAGCTCGTACTAATGATAAGAGACATGCCTTCGAATCACAACATGGCACACAGGAATGCAAATGAATCAATTAAAAGATCTAGAATTAATAAGCTGCCATTATGAGGTGTTATTAGAGATATTTATAATTAGGGTAAATCTCCGTCTAGTTCTCTAACACTTTTTCAGGAGGGAAATCTGTTTTCTTTATGCAGTCAGGCCTGTATTTGACATCAAGCCACGAGTAAGGCAGACCATCTTGGAGTGTGAATTGGTTCAGGGGACTCGGATATTACGGCCATTACAGAAACATCGCTGAGAGAAGGGCAGGGGCGGCACGGTGGCGCAGCGGTAGAGTTGCTGCCCTACAGCGCTTGCAGCGCCGGAGACCCAGGTTTGATCCCGACTACGGGTGCTGTCTGTACGAAGGTTGTACGTTCTCCCCATGACCGCGTTTCTCTGAGATCCGTTTCCCCCCACACTCCAAAGATGTACAGGTTTGTAGGTTAATTGGCTTGGTAAATGTAAAAATTGTCCCTAATGTGTGTAAGAATGTGTTAATATGCGGGGATCGCTGGCCGGCGCGGACCCGGTGGGCCGAAGGGTCTGTTTCTGCGCTGTGTCCCTAAACGAAATTAAACTAAACTGGAAGTTCAAAGTTCCAGGATACAAAAACTGCAGACTTCACAGTAATAGATGTCATTGAAGGCAAGAGAGAATGGGGGAGTGGTGGGGGGAGGGGGGTGAGGTGGAGTGGTTGATATCTTTTTCATGAGGAGACTATAACCAGAATGCTTACAGAGGATATTCTTGGAGGGTCATCCAGTGAGGCTATACGGGCAGAACGGGAAGGAAATGACCATTTTGATGGAATTGTAGTTATAAGCCCCCAAATAGTCAGTGGGAATTGGAGAAGTGAATGTGCAGGGAGGTTGCAGACAACTGTAAAAATTGTAGGGTAATTTTACCGTGAGAATTTGAGTTTTGATTGAATTGTTTGAAAGTTGTTTGAAAGCTGTGGGACACCGCCGCACTGTCCACTCCACCGCTTCCTCCCGTCCACCGCCACACCGTCCAATCCACCGCTCCCCTTTACACCACCACCACACTGTCCACTCCACCACTCCCCTTTCCACCGCTGCCGTCTACTCCACCGCTCCCCTTTCCACCGCCACACTGTCCACTCCACCGCTCTCCTTTACACCGCCACTCGTTCCACTCCCCTTTCCACCATCGCACTGTCCACTCCACTGCTCCCCTTTCCACCACCGCTCGGTCCACTCCATCGCTCCCCTTTCCACCACCGCTCGGTTCACTCCACCGCTCCCCTTTCCACCGCCCTTCCCCAGGATCGCCGCCATCTTCCGCCCCGTGGTGCTGTCCTGGCGAGTCAGCTGGCAATTGCTCACCACTCTCTCCCTCCTCCTCGCTCGCCCTCACAGCATCACAAGCAGAGGGGAAGAGAGTGCGCCCGGGGATCGCTTTTATTTCTATGACACGGACGGGGAGCCAATGCCATCTTTCCGTTGCTGAATGCCCGTTTCTCACTTTTATCAAACCGTCAGATCAAGGCAATACCCGCTCACCCCGCCTCTCCAAAGTTGCTGGTTCCCAACCTACCAGATGCAAATGGCAGTAGCAAACTGCACGGAAAATCGCTTACGTAAGCAGGGGGTTACGTAAATCGCGCTTTGTGTAAGTCAGGGAGTGCCTCCACACCAAACGTGGCCCAACCAAAGCTGCAACATGACTTCCCAACTCACACTC
Source organism: Rhinoraja longicauda (assembly GCF_053455715.1). NCBI lineage: Eukaryota > Metazoa > Chordata > Chondrichthyes > Rajiformes > Arhynchobatidae > Rhinoraja > Rhinoraja longicauda. Next base: position 51,716,788 of record NC_135963.1, read on the forward strand.
ATTCTCCCAACCGATGACAGCCGATACACATTACCCTTACTGGTGATCTTATTAATGAATGATGAACATAAAATGCTGAAACGCGTTATGACGTACTAAGGAGGTCAAAAATGATTTGAGTATAGGAGCAGGGAGGTTCTGCTGCAGTTGTACAGGGCCTTGGTGAGACCGCATCTGGAGTATTGTGTACAGTTTTGGTCTCCTAATCTGAGGAAAGACATTCTAGCCTTAGAGGGAGTACTGAAAAGGTTCACCAGATTGATCCCAGGGATGGCAGGACTTTCATATGAAGAAAGACTGGATAGACTAGGCTTATACTCGCTGGAATTTAGAAGACTGAGGGGGGATCTTATAGGAACATATAAAATTCTTAAGGGGTTGGAGAGGCTAGATGCGGGAAGATTGTTCCCGATGTTGGGGAAGTCCAGAACCAGGGGTCACAGCTTAAGGATAAGGGGGAAGTCTTTAAGGACCGAGATGAGAAAACATTTCTTCACACAGAGAGTGGTGAGTCTGTGGAATTCTCTGCCACAGAAGGTAGTTGAGGCCAGTTCATTGGCTATATTTAAGAGGGAGTTAGATGTGGCCCTTGTGGCTAAAGGGATCAGGGGGTATGGAGAGAAGGCAGGTACAGGTTACTGAGCTGGATGATCAGCCATGATCATATTGAATGGCGGTGCAGGCTCGAAAGGCCGAATGACCTACTCCTGCACCTATTTTCTATGTTTTCTATGTTATGTTACATAAAGCGAAACCCTCTTTCTTTATTACCTGTATGAATTTCGTAACTGGAGCCTTGGAGACTGCTGCAGGTTTCCCCAAATGCGAGCACGGAGATGCTGTACGTTTGGCTGCAGTGGAGATCTGGGATTAGACAGTTTGTGTCGGATGTGGTACAAGTGGCCGTGTGTCCATCGCTGCCCTCCGCTGTTGCAGTGTACCACACTGTGAGATTACTCAGCTCCCACGTTACAAACGCAGTGAGGGCAGTACAATCAGCTTGTACGTTCTGAGGGGGACAAGGGGCTTTTGGAGAGGAAGATAAGTGCATCATTTGTTATCGATAACATTGCAGTTTCCATGGTTTCCTTCAATGTGAAAATCAGAACATAGCCAAACATAAAAGAGACCACAAGAAACATTGCTCCAATCAGAGACACTAGAATTAACAGCGACCATAATTTCTGATTTTGTTTTAAAAATTCAAGCAAGATAGTGTCACAGCAAGATTGGCACGGTGTCAGGGGTTATGGGGAGAAGCAGGAGAATGGGGTTAGGAGGGAGAGATAGATCAGACATGATTGAATGGCAGAGTAGACTTGATGGGCCAAATGGCCTAATTCTGCTCTTATCACTTATGACCTTAAGAAGTGGAAAGAAGGAGGAAACATCTCTCTGCAAATAGAAATTTATAGTGACTATTAAAAGATGTCAGAAATAGCATGGAAACTTAGAAATCAGTGCATTCAGACTCTTTGCTAAATGAGATCAACATGAAGGCTAACACATGGATTAAAAACTTCCAAATTACAACTGTGGCTTTCCTTGATTACAAATCTCAGAAAAGGAAGCAATACAGCGTTAGCATCACATTTCTCACACCTCACAAACATCTTAGGAATTATACCTGTTTCAGTTTCAAAAACGGAGGTGTTTACACTCTGACAGTAATCGTCCACCGCTGCTACAGTTATTGAGTACGTTTGACTGCAGTGCAGGTCCATGAAATCACAGCTCGTCCCCGTTGTGTTACACAGCGAAATGTGTCCATCTTGTCCTTCCGCTGTTGTAATGTACCACATCGCCCCATCACTCTCCACCCAGGCCACTGATGTACTCTTGGTGTCACAGTTCAGACTGGTGGAGATGTCCTCAGGTGCACAAGGTGCTAGAAAGTACAGAAACAACAAAATAACTGTGACCAGGCAGGAATGTCGACACTCCAAATCTTTCGATACAGCAGACAGCATAATTCATTTTGCTGACTGTGAGAATGCTAAACGTATTTTTGTACTTTCTATCAACAAATGACACTCTGTAAAATACCTGACCAGTGGGAGAAAGCCTCTTTTCTGAACAGGAACTTTCACTTGTGAAAATAAATGGCTTGGTGTTTTTCAAGGAGGGAGCTTGTTTTTAATCAAAATCACCTCTGGAAACAATCTAATTTATTAAGAGTTTGATGGACTTTCTGTACATTAGTAAAAGTCCAATAATCTGGCACATTGAAGGGCGGCACGGTAGCGCAGCGGTAGAGTTGCTGCTTTACAGTGAATGCAGCGCCGGAGACTCAGGTTCGATCCTGACTACAGGTGCTGCACTGTAAGGAGTTTGTACGTTCTCCCCGTGACCTGCGTGGGTTTTCTCCGAGATCTTCAGTTTCCTCCCACACTCCAAAGACGTACAGGTATGTAGGTTAATTGGCTGGGTAAATGTAAAAATTGTCCCTAGTGGGTGTAGGATAGTGTTAATGTGCGGGGATCGCTGGGTGGCACGGACTTGGTGGGCCGAAAAGGCCTGTTTCCGGCTGTACATATATGATGATGATGATGATGAAGACTGGTGGAGTCACAGTTCAGACTGGTGGAGATGTCCTCGGGTGCACAAGGTGCTGCAAATTACGAAGCACAAACTAACTGGGACCAAGTAAGTAATTAGAAATAAGGATCATTCGATGGAAGTCCTGTTGCATTGTCAATCTGGGACTGTTTACACTGTAGCGTGGGAAGCTGGGGAGTGACCTGGAAGAAGTTTATCAAATCAGGAGTAGGAAGAATCTGCAGATGCTGGTTTCCTCCGAAGATAGACACAAAATGCTGGAGTAACTCAGCGGGACAGGCAGCGTCTCTGGGGAGAAGGAATGGGTGACGATCCTCCTTCAGTGATGGATATGAGGTGGATAGATAAGCTGATTCTTTTCCTCAGGGCAGGTGAGGCTAAAACGAGAAGGAATAGATTGAGAATGAGAGGGGAAAAGATAAAAAGGGACCTGAGGGGCAACGTTTTCCACACAGCGGGTGGTGCAATTATGGATGGAGCTGCCAGGGGAAGAAGTAGAGGTCGGTACAATTACGCCATTTAAAAGACATAGGACAGATACGTGGATGGAAACGGTTTGGAGTGATATGAGTCACGCACCAGCAAGTGAGACTGATTTGGTTGGTTGACTTGGGCATGAATGAGTTGGGCCCTAGAGCCTGTTAAATAAACATAAAGATAGGAAGACATACCAGTGCAGAATTGAAACTGAGGTGGCTGTGAGTTGTCACACACATCATCCTGTGCTGTCAGAGTTAGGTTATACATTTGTCCACAGTGTAGGTTGGTTATCTGACACTCTCCATTGGCCGTCTCACAGGACATTGTATGCCCATTGCTTCCTTCTGCTGTGGCGGAGTAAGACACCGCACCTTTCGTGCGGCTCCACAACACTGAGGCATCGTTTGTGTCACAGTCCAGCTGGACATCGAGATTCTGTGGGATGCACGAAGCTGAAAAAAAGCAAAGAGATGAAGAACAATTGTGGGAAAAAAAACTGCAGATGCTGGTTTAAATCGAAGATAGACACAAAGTGCTGCAGTAACTCAGCGGGACAGGCAGCGTCTCTGGGGAGAAGGAATGGGTGACGTTTCGGGTTGAGACCCTTCTTCAGACTGAAGAAGGGTCTCGACCCGAAACGTCACCCATTCCTTCTCTCCCGAGGTGCTGCCTGTCCCGCTGAGTTACTCCAGCATTTTGTGTCTACCTTCGAAGAACAGTTGTACCTGAGTGCAGGACAGGCTTGATCAGCAAATAGTCTTTCCATGAACTTTATATATACATTTCTATCTTTGGGGAAAACTATTGGAGTGGTTTGTTTCATTGAAATCTTTTAGCAAATGTATTTTCAGTTGAAGAATATTTTAGCCAGTGCAGAATTCAGTAATGATATGACTGATGGAGAAATTAATGATTCAGGAAACACCTCTGCATTTACCTGTTCTCACTGTGATGGAAGGACTTTCAGTGCTGTCACAGGTATCGTCAATCGCATAAACTGAGAGGGTGTAGGTCTCTCCGCAGTGCACGTCGGTGATATCACACAGTGTATCGTTGGCACTGCATTTCTGCACGTTGCTGCCTTCTGCAGTAGCCACGTATGATATCGCACCTTCACTGAACCCCCAGGAGACCGACATATGTCCAGCATCACAGTCCATGTGAGCATCAACATTCTGGGGGACACACGGTACTGCAACGAGAAATGTTAATAAACTGCTGGAGAAATACTGGTCCACGTAACCGTGAGATGCAAAAAAGATAGAATTCTAACGTAACGTGTGCAGAAATTAATAGTCTATATAATTCATAGGATTACCTGCTTTAACTGTCAAAGCAGAGCTTTGTGCGCTGTTACACTCCATGCGGATTGCCTCTACAGTTATGTAGTAGTTCAGTCCACAGTGCACATCAGAGACCTCACATTCAGTGCCTGTTGTATTGCAGAAGGCGCAGTGTCCATTAATTGCTTTTGCAACCACGTTGTATATCTCTGTGCCATTGCTGGGATCCCAAAACACTGAGAAGGTGTTATTTTCACAGTTGATGTGAGCAACCATATTCTGTGGGATACAAGGTACTGTAGAAAGGAATAGTCATAGTTTTAAAGTTAAATTCTTAAACGATTGTCACTTTAATCCTGCATATTTGTGCCTAAATCTTACAAGGAGCTCGCAGTCTCAGGTTGAGACTGGTCGGGAGCTCCAAGCCGCACAACATTCGACAAGCCTCGACCCGGGGTAGATTGACCGGCGCGGGGGAGCTAAAATTTCCCCCCCGATGAAGGAGCTTGATCGCCCCGACGAGGAAGGCACGCTGCCGGCTATGGGAGTCAAGATCGTCCCGTCAACGGAAGGTTAGAGGCCCCCGACCGCTGGAGGACAAAGAAGGGAGAGATTGAACTTTATTTCGCCTTCCATCACAGTGAGGAATGTGGAGGAGTCACTATGGTGGATGTTCATGTTAAAGTGTATTTTGTGTGTCCTGTTGCTTTTTATTGTTATGACTGTATGGCAAATGACATTCCTCGTATGTTGCAAAACATACTTGGCTAATAAAGTATGATTGAGATTGTGGTTGATTGTGATTTCAAATCAGTACAAGGTTTTGAATTTGCCTTTTATCTCTACCTAGAAACTATCCAAGAAAAAGGACACAATTTGGGTCAAGAATTAAAATAAAATATAACATTACAAGAAATTATCTTTGGTCTGGATCAACAGGGATGCAAGTAGATGCTCAGCAAAGTTCAGGGATATGTTCATAGGTCATAGGAGCAGAAATAGGCCGTTTGGACCTCTCAAACCCATTCTTTGGCCTTCTCCCCTTGACACCCTTACCAATCAAGTGTCTGTCAATAACCCTGACCCAATGACTTGATTTAAATCACAAACAGCAAAGGGCCCAGCACTGATCCCTGAGGGACACTACTAGCCACAGGTCTCCAGTCCAAAAAACAACCTTCAATCATCACCCTTTGCTTCCTTGCATGATGCCAATTCTCTATCCAGTCAGCTGGCTCTCCCTGGATTCCATATGATCTAACCTTCCAGAGCAGCCTACCATGTGAAATCTTATCAAATGACTTGCTGAAGTCCATATGGACAATGTCTATGGCTTTGCCCTCATCAACCTTTATGCTACAACATATATAGAAAATAACATTGTCTCCTCAAAAACATATAATCACGTTCATGAGACACGATCTCCAAAGACACGCTATGATTCAATGATTCAATAATACTTTATTGTCACATGTACCTAGATAGAGTGAAATAGAAACATAGAAACATAATGAATAGGTGCAGGAGTAGGCCATTCGGCCCTTCAAGCCAGCATTCAATATGATCATAGCTGATCATCCAAAATCAGTATTTATTCACAAAATGCTGAAGTTACTCAGCAGGTCAGGCAGCATCTCAGGAAAGAAGGAATGGGTGATGTTTCGGGTTGAGACCCTTCTTCAGACTGATGTCAGGGGGGCGGGACAAAGGAAGGATATAGGTGGAGACAGGAAGACAGTGGGAGATCTGGGAAGGGGGAGGGGAAGAGAGGGACAGCGGAACTATCTAAAGTTGGAGAAGTCAATGTTCATACCGCTGGGCTGCAAGTTGCCCAGGCGAAATAATCCAAAATCAGTACCTGATTTCTCCCCATATCCCTTGATTCCATTAGCCCTATATCTAACTCTCTCTTGAATACATCCAGTGAATTGGCCTCTTCTGCCTTCTGTGGCGGAGAATTCCACAGATTCACAACTCTCTGGGTGGAAACGTTTTTCCTCATCTCAGTTCTAAATGGCCTACCCCTTATTTTTAAACCTAATTCTGGACTCCCCCAACATCGGGAATTTTTTTCCTGCATCTAGGCTGTCCAATCCCTTAAGAATTGTACACGTTTCTAAATGCTTCGTTTCGCATGCAACCCGGTAAATCATGTAGCAGACCTCAACTAGGCAATACACAAATGTCACCACATTTTGGTGCCGACAAAATCACAAAAGTCCACCAAAGTTTTTTGAGGAGGTGACAATGTTTATTCAGTTTAGAGTCTAGAGATACTGCATGAAAACAGGTGCTTCGGCCCACAGAGTCCATGTTGACCAATTGATCACCCATTCAAGCTAGTTCCATGTTACCCCACTTTCTCATCCACTTCCAACTCGCTTGGGGCAATTTACTGAGGCCAATTAGCCCACGAACCAACACATGCTTGGGTTCTGGTAGGAATCTGGAGCACCTGGAGCAAACCCACGTGGTCCACAGGAGAATGTGCAAACTTCACACAAACAGCACCCAAGGTCAGGATCGAAACTGGGTCTCTGACTCCGTGAGGCAGCAGCTCTATCAGCTGCGCCACTGTGCCGCCCTCTAGTGGCACAGTGGTGAAATGACATTAGTGTCAAAGGTGAAGTTGGGCGGTGGATGTGGTCTACCTGGATTTTGGTGAGGCATTTGATAAAGTCTCCCATGGTAGGCTGATCCAGAAGACCAAGATGCACATGATTAACAGTGACTTGGTCGTAAGGATTCTCAACTGGCTTAATGATAGATGACAGAGGGTTGTGGTGGAGGGACAATATTCAGGCTGAGCAACGGAATTCCACAGGGATCTGTGCTGGGACCTCTATTGTTTGATATATATATAAATGGCTTGGACGTAAACGTAGACGGGTTGGTTCTTAACTCTGCAAATGACACCAAAATTACTGGGATCATGGACTCTGAGGAAGGCTGTCAAGATATACAGCAGGGTATAGATCAGCTACAGAAATAGGAGGCAAAATGGCAGATGGAGTTTAATCCGAGCAAGTGTGAGGTCTTGGTCTTTGGGAGGTCAAAATTAAGGGGAAAATGTACAATTAATGGCATGACCATGAATAGCATGTGGATGTGGATGTTTTGGAAAGGGTGCAGAGGAGGTTTTGTCCTTTTGTGGTAAGCCGGTGAAGAATGAGGAATTCCCCAAGTACCTTGGAGTCACCCTGGACCCCACCCTCACCTAGCGTGAACACCTGAAGAGGGTGGCTGATAAACTGAAAGCAAGGGTCAACATCATCAGGAAACTTGCAGGCAACAGCTGGGGATCCAATGCACACACCCTCCGTACCGCAAGCTTAGCCCTAGACCACTCAACAGCCGAGTTTTGCTCGACAACTTGGGCTAATAGCTGCCACACCAAACGAGTTGACACTGTCCTTAACTCTGCAACGTGGGTCATCACAGGGACGCTTAAGTCAACACCTTTGCAGCGGCTCCCTGTCCTCTCTCAAATCGCCCCTCCCAACGTACGCAGAAGGGAGAGGATGTTGAAAGATTGGTGCACCATCGAGGCTAACCCTGACCTTCCCATCCATGCTGACTTGAACAATCTGCCCAACATGCGCCTGAAGTCCCGCAAAGCCTTCTGGTCTTCAGCCAAATCCCTGGAAGACTTTGACCCCAAGACTGAGTGGCGCAGAGCCTGGAAAGATGCCAACACCAACAACGGAGAGGTCATCACAGACCCCACAGTGAAACCACCGGGCTTTGACCTCCATCACAAGCAATGGCTAACCCTGAACAGGATCCGCACCCTCCATGCAAGAACAGCCCATCATCTGCACGTGGGGGATGACAGACAGACAGCCCTCATAGGTCATAGAAGTACATAAAATGATGAGAGGCAGAGATAGGTAAGACTGTCAGAATCTTTTTCTCAAGATAGAAAAATCAAATATTCGAGCTTTAACATGAGAGGGGCAAAGTTTAAAGGAGATGTTTGGGGCAACTTTTCTGCACAGAGGATGGGGAGTGCCTGGAACATGCTCACTGTGCTTGAGATATGGTGGGATATGGATGATAGACACAAAATGCTGGAGTAACTCAGCGGGTCAGGCAGCATCTCTGGAGAGAAGGAATGGGTGACGTTTCGGGTCGAGACCCTTCTTCAGAGATGGATTATGTGCAGGCAGATAACGGATGGTTTTGTGTGACATAGACATTGCAGGCTGAAGGGCCAGTCCTTGTGCTGTGCTGTTCTAAGCTCTCTGTTTTAATGACTAATCATGTTAATCATAAATATAATTAATATACAGTTTTAATAATGACATGCTGTTTCAAATTATTTCTGCGCATTCATTAACGGTGAAATAAGATTTCTTTGCTACGTTAAATAAAATGGTAATGATCATTTTACCGGTTTCAATTTCAAACTCTTGACTTGGTAAACTGGTGCAAATCTCGTCCATTGCTAACACAGTTATGGTGTACATCTGGCCACACGGGAGGCCTCGGAGCTCACAGTCTGCTTCGGTTGTATTGCACGAGTATCTGTCTCCTTCCATTCCTTCTGCAATGGCCGCGTAGAACATTGCACCTTCACTTTGCTCCCACCACACTGATGTTGTGTGTGCTGTACAGTTCATGTGGGCACTTACATTCTGGGGACTGCAGGGAGCTGAATAAATCAAAGCAATAAAATGGATAAAGGCACAGTCAACTTTATTGTATATTCAAGGAAGTTAAAATAAAGTATAACATTCTTATAAAGCATTGAAATTGTAACAGGCAGGATTAAGATTACAAACTGAATGAAAGACTTTGAATGGTTTGGGTGACCAGAGAACTAAGAATTACCGATATCTTTTGGATACTGTTCTATAGCAATGTGCTCGAGTACCTGAGCTATAGGGAGAGGTTGAGTAGATTGGTTCTCTATTCCTTGCAGCGCAGGAGGATGAGGGGTGATCTTGCAGAGGTGTTCATAATCATGAGAGGAATAGATCTGGTAGATGCGCAGAATCTCTGGCCCAGATTAGGGGAATCAAGAACCAGAGGATGTAGGTTTAAGGTGAGGAGGGAAAGATTTAATAGGAATCTGAAGGGTAACCTTTTCACGCAACTAGTGGTAGGTGTATGGAATGAACTGCCGGAGGAGGTAGTTGAGGCAGGTACTATCGCAACGTTTAAGAAACATTTAGATAGGTACATGGATAGGACAGGTTTAGAGGGATATGGGCCAAATGCAGGCAGGTGGGACTAGTGTAGATGGGACATGTTGGCTGGTGTAGGCGTTGGGCCAAAGGGCCTGTTTCCACACTGTATCACTCTATGACTCTAAAACGCAATATTGGTTAATAAAATATGCCGTTTATCATAATAATTACCTGTTTGAAATTCAACCACTGAACTCAGAGAAGCGTTACAAGTGTCGTCTGATGCTACAACATAGATGGAATATAACTGGCTGCAAAGTAGCATGGACACTCGGCAGGCCGTTTCTGGTGTGCTGCACGAGATGTTGTTCCCATCTGCTCCTTCTGCAATGGCAGTGTACCACTGCGCTCCTTTACTGTGGTCCCACAAGACCAGTGCTGTGTTCATGCTGCAATCCAGTTGCACTTTGACATTCCATGGGTGACAAGGGACTGAAAATAAGGTTGAAAGTTAAAATAGATGTCGACCAGGATCGAGAATAAGTCTGAGTCCATATAAATAATGGGTTGACTTGAACTGGTTACTCTATAATGTAGAGTGAATGGGAAATTAAAACAAATCTGATGTGTGTTCAACTGCACACAAACAATCTCCATGAAAATAGAGTCGTTCTGCTTCTCTGCCATAACAGCTGCAAGAAGTAACGATCTTGCCAGAATCATTAGTATCAGAACAAACTATTACATTCACCAATGTGCCTGAAAAATGTGCATTTTGATAATAATATAAAGTAAATCATTTTTAAGATAAAGATGGTCATCTCTGCAGATGTTGGGGTACAGATGTGGGAGGCAATGCAGAAGGGGCTCCTGGTGGAGTATTCTTGGTTCCTGAAGGAAAGAACTTGCTTTTTAAATAAATGATTGTGTGCATTTTGGCACAAGGCTCACATCATCAATCCAAATGCCAGCTGGACACAAAGCAAAAGCCTTCAGGAAAATATTTCAGATGTCAAGTGCGTTTAATTTTAGCATGTATGGTCCTCAAACCTGAAGATTTACGGGAGTCTTTCACAAACTTTTACCGGACACACTGGGGATTTGTCACGCAGCAGGCTCACAGCCAAAAGTCATACCGTTCCCATACTCTCCGCAGGTAGCAATGAAGCCACCACCTGCTTCATACACTGGCCTCCAGTGCCCATTCTATAAGATAGAACATTGTTGCAACAGGTAATTGTTGGAATATTGTGATCTGTACGCTCTGATCCATGCCAATTTGAGGTGATTTCCCCCTGCACCATGAACAAAGTAAGTGTCTGTGGTACAGTTGCGCGGCACGGTGGCGCAGAGGTAGAGTTGCTGCCTTACAGCGCTTGCAGCGCCGGAGACCCGGGTTCGATCCCGACTACGGGTGCTGTCTGTACGGAGTTTGTACGTTCTCCCCGTGACTGCATGGGTTTTCTTCGAGATCTTCGGTTTCCTCCCACACTCCAAAGACATACAGGTTTGTTGGTTAATTGGCTTGGTATAAATGTAAATTGTCCCTAGTGTGTGTAGGAGAGTGTTAACGTGCGGGCATCGCTGGTCAGTGCAGACCTGGTGGGCCGAAAGTCCTGCTTCTGCACGGTATTTCTAAACTAAACAATGTGTTTCTTTGACTCTGCCAGATCAAAGACATCAGCAACAAAAGAGATAATTTTAGCTGTGGACTCGGTAATATGAAGAATAAAACTTATACCGCATCGTGAGGAGTAATTAACTCGAACAAAAACAAAGACTTTTACATGTGTTGGAAGGAACAGCAGATGCTGGTTTAAATTGAAGATACACATAAAAATGCTGGAGTAACTCAGCGGGTCAGGCAGCATCTCTGGAGAGAAGGAATGGGTGGCGTTTTGGGTTGAGACCCTTCTTCAGTCTGGGGAAAGACCTTTACATATTGTCTGCAGAATGCAAAAGTTTGTGTTACGATACTGCATGAAATGAAGTTTTACCTGCATGCACATTCACCACTGCTGTCTGGGGTCTCCTGCAGATCTCATCTGTTGCTAGAACAGAGATTGTATAATATTCACCACACTGCAACTCTTGTGTTTGAGCCCTTGTATCACTTGTGTTGAATGAAGCGGTTTCTCTTTGACTGTCTCGAACAGTCACCGTGTATAACTTTGCTCCATCAGCTTCATCCCACCAGAAATATATTATATTCAATTCACAATCCAGCTCAGCTGCGAGATTCTCAGGAATGCAGGGTGCTATTCAGAAAACACAAATTAATATCAATTCGCTTGCCGTCTTGTAAATAAACACAATGACTAAACATCAAAATTATTTCCTTGCTGGGATGTTATTTACCAGTTTGTATTTGTACAGAAGTATTTGAAATGCCGTGCCGGCTGTAACTCAGTGTTGTTACGGTTATGTTGTAGGATTGTCCACAGTGTAAATCCAGCATTTCATAGCGTGTGTCTGTGGTGTTGTCTGAGTGTGTATGCCCATCACTTCCTTCAGCTGTTACATCGTACGAGATCGCCCCAACAGTTCTTCCCCACGATACCACCACTCTATTGGAGGTACAGTGCACGTTGGCAATGATTTCATCTGGGGCGCAAGGTGCTGCAGGAAAGGAAAAACATTAAAATCCACTGGAGAAAAATAGAAACATAGACAATAGGTGCAGGAGTAGGCCATTCGGCCCTTCGAGCTAGCACCATCATTCAATGTGATCATGGCTGATCATCCAAAATTAGTCCTGCTTTCTCCCCATATCCCATGATCCTGTTAGCCCTAAGAGCTAAATTACTCTCTCTTGAATACATTCCAGTGAATTGGCCTCCACTGCCTTCTGTGGCAAAGAATTTCACAGATTCACAACTCTCTGGGTGAAAAAGCTTTTCCTCATCTCAGTCCTAACTGATTTGAAAATGATTTGCAAAGTCATTCCTTTCTTCCATTAATCCAGCTATTTATAATGATTCAACGCAGTTGCGTTGAGTTGGGGCCACCACATTTCTGATCATGACTTTGGGTTATTAATGGCTTGCTGCAAATGTAACTGTTAAATTTCTAACTGTTAAGGCCCGGTCCCAGTTAGGCGTTTTTTAAGGCGACTGCCGGCGACTGTCCAAGTCGTAGCAGGTCGCCGAAAAACCGGTGACTGGACCCCCTCCTACGACAATGTCTACGACAAGCTACAATAACCTACCACCTAGTCGACTACGGCAAGCTACCGAAAACCGGCGACCCAATCGTCGCAAGTAGAATGTCCACCTACGACCGCACCTACGACAACCTACGACCACAGAGGCGACAACCTACGACAACCGAAGTCCACCCGCGACAAGCTACGACCCTGAAGACAACTGAAGACAACTGAAGACAATTCACGTTTCACCCACTTTCCCTATAAAAGGAGGTGTATGGTAGGGTTTCCAATCATTCTGCATCATGACTATTTGAAAGTGATGCCATGAGAAACTACTCTGAAATACAATAACTTCATACATCAATTTTCCATCAATATGTCAAGAATTTCCTTTATTGATATACAAACAAATTAAAAAAAAGGTTGATAAGAACATACAACAGTGAATACCAAAATATTGTAATAAACTTCAATAAATTTCAATAAACTTCAAACTTCAAACTTCAAACTTTTAAAATTCAAACTTTAAACAGAATACAAGTGAGGAAGGATATTCTTGCTATGGAGGGCGTGCAGCGTAGGTTCACTAGGTTAATTCCCGGAATGGCGGGACTGTCGTATGTTGAAAGGCTGGAGCGATTGGGCTTGTATACACTGGAATTTAGAAGGATGAGGGGGGATCTTATTGAAACATATAAGATAATTAGGGGATTGGACACATTAGAGGCAGGAAACATGTTCCCAATGTTGGGGGAGTCCAGAACAAGGGGCCACAGTTTAAGAATAAGGGGTAGGCCATTTAGAACGGAGATGAGGAAGAACCTTTTCAGTCAGAGAGTGGTGAAGGTGTGGAATTCTCTGCCTCAGAAGGCAGTGGAGGACAGTTCATTGGATGCTTTCAAGAGAGAGCTGGATAGAGCTCTTAAGGATAGTGGAGTGAGGGGGTATGGGGAGAAGGCAGGAACGGGGTACTGATTGATTGATCAGCCATGATCGCATTGAATGGCGGTGCTGGCTCGAAGGGCTGAATGGCCTACTCCTGCACCTATTGTCTATTGTCTATTGTCTAAAAACATACAAAATCTAACATCATTTATGGACACATTACACTGATGGATGATCAGATCAAGTCCACACTTGGAATTCGCCGAGGTCAGCACCGGCGACAACATCAATCACCTGGCGACAACCCACTTCACCAGGCGATAACCTACAACAGCGCCCACGTCAGTAGACGTCAAGCTACGCCCATGTAGCTTATCTCCCGGTGGCTCAGCACTTCAATTCCCCTCCCATTCCCAATCTGACCTTTCTGTCCTGGGCCTCCTCCATTGTTAGAGTGAAGCCCAGCGCAAATTGGAGGAACAACACTTCATATTTCACTTGGGTAGTTTACACCCCAGTGGTATGAACATTGACCTCTAATGAGGGGTATCTTTCCTTCTTTATTACCTGTATGAATTTCGTAACTGGAGCCTTGGAGACTGCTGCAGGTTTCCCCAAATGCGAGCACGGAGATGTTGTACGTTTGGCTGCAGTGAAGATCTGGGATGAGACAGTTTGTGTCGGATGTGGTACAAGTGGCCGTGTGTCCATCGCTGCCCTCCGCTGTTGCAGTGTACCACACTGTGAGATTACTCAGCTCCCACGTTATAAACGCAGTGACGGCAGCACAGTCAGCTTGTACGTTCTGAGGGGGACAAGGGGCTTTGGAGAGGAAGAAAGATAAATAAGATATCAGTGTGGCATTTCAAATGGCAAATCTATGACATTGGGAGAGACATAGGGGCGGAACGATGGCGTAGCGGTAGAACTGCTGCCTTACGGTGCCAGACTACGGGTTCTGACTATGGGTACTGTCTATACAGAGTTTGTACGTTCTCCCCGTGACCTGCGTGGGTTTTCTCCTAGATCTTCGGTTTCCTCCCACACTCCAAAGACGTACAGCTTTGTAGATTAATTGCCTTGGTATAATTTTTTTTAAATGTCCCTAGTGTGTGTAGGGTGGTGTTAATGTGCAGGGATTCGCTGCTCAGCACAGACTCGGTGGGCTGAAGGGACTGTTTCCGCACTGTATTTCTGAACTAAACCAAACTAAAGGAGTGAACAATCCAACTTCTTGAGTCTATTCTGCCATTTGTTTGAATTCTGTCAACCACTGAATGATTTTGAAAAGCAAAAAGTGCAGGTGCTCCAATTCTGAAATTAAACACAAAATACTGGAAATACTCAACAGATCAGGCAGCAACTGCTGAGTTAGAAACAGGGCCGACTGATTTACTTTGATTTGTGTCCTCAGAAAATAAACACATGCTGGATGTGATACTAGATTTAGCTCTTCGGGCTAAAGGAATCAAGGGATATGGGGAAAAAGCAGGAAGGGGATACTGATTTTAGATGATCAGCCATGATCATATTGAATGGCGGTGCTGGCTCGAAGGGCCAAATGGCCTACTCTCAATTGGAGGAGCAGCACCTCATATTTCGCTTGGTCATCTTGCAGCCCAGCAGTATGTACATTGACTTCTCCAACTTTAGATAGTTCCTCTGTCCCTCTCTTCCCCTCCCCATTCCCAGTTCTCACACTGTCTTCCAGTCTCCACCTATATCCTTTCTTTGTCCCGCCCCCCTGACATCAGTCTGAAGAAGGGTCTCGACCTGAAACGTCACCCATTCCCTCTCTCCTAGATGCTGCCTGACCTGCTGAGTTACTCTAACATCTTGTGATGCCTACTCTTGCATCTACTTTTCTATGTTTCTATGTTTCTATGAAGAGATTCTCAATGGCATTGCAGTAACTAGATTCCCTGTTGGAGACGTTCAATTCATTGAGACTGTAACTTATGACTGAGCCCTGAATTGGTCCAAAAATAAATTGGCACCTTGTGAAAATGCTTTGGTCCTGATACTAATCCGAATGAAATATTCTATATCAATAAGGTTGTCCAAACCTAATGAACATCTAGTGATGGGACTATATCTGCCATGTACTTCAAACTAACATGCAGGAAGCAAACTGTGTTCTCGTTTTAATTGTTTGTTCCTATCAATTCTAAAACAGATTCTATTCTAAAACTGAGGAATTGTTGATGGAGTTTAATGGGAGAATTGAAAGGTGTTGCATTTTGGGAAGTCTAACCAGGGCAGGGCCTCCCCAGTGATTGACAGGGCTCTGGGGAGCCATAAATTCATAAGTGATAGGAGGAGAATTAGGCCATTCGGCCCATCAAGTCTACTCCGCCATTCAATCATGGGCTGATCATTCTCTCCATCCTCACCCCATTCTCCTGCCTTCTCCCCATAACCCCTGACACCAGTGCTAATCAAGAATCTATCTATCTCAGCCTTAAAGACATGGTGAGCAGAGGGATCGTCTCAACCCGAAACGTCACCGTTTCCTTCTCTCCTGAGATGTTGCCTGACCTGTTGAGTTATTCCAGCATTTTGTGAATAAATACCTTCGATTTGTACCAGCATCTGCAGTTATTTTCTTACACAGAGGGATCTAATAGTGTCAGTACATCTGAGAGGGGCTCTTTTTGTGGAGTCCTGGGACTGTGATGATTAACCTTCAGGAAGGACGTTGAGACACAGCTTCAGCAAAGGATTTTAAACATCAATTTGAAAGATAAAGGTGCTGTGTAACATTAGCCACTGGCTCATGAGACGCTGCACTGGGAGTGATTTCAAAATGCCACTCATGTTGGATCTGAGGAGCAATTCCATATTAGGGATACATTATCTGTCCTGTGATTAGCTGCCTTTCTTATACTACAAGAACAATCCTGTGTCTCCCAGCCTGGTTGCCATTCTAGATCTCAGAAAAGTAATTTCAATTGCAGCAATCCTACCAATCAAAAAGGTCTTTAGAAATCCTACCTGTTTCAGATTCAATAACAGGACTTATACTTTGACAGTGACCGTCCATCGCTGTTACAGTTATTGAGTATGTTTGACTACAGCGCAGGTCCATGAAATCACAGCTCGTCCCCGTTGTGTTACACAGCGAAATGTGTCCATCTTGTCCTTCTGCTGTTGTAATGTACCACATCGCCCCATCACTCTCCTCCCAGGCCACTGATGTACTCCTGGTGTCACAGTTCAGACTGGTGGAGATGAACGCGGGTGCACAAGGTGCTGCAAAGTACAGAAACATAAACAGATTATGACACGCAGTCAAAGGTCTACAGTTCAAATGCACACAATCAGAGTTATGCTGAATATTTTGAAAATATTTTAGGAGCCCTTGAAAAATGTACTTTCAATAACATATATTTGACTTCTGCTAACGCAACGGTCAAAAAACAAAAAGCTGAGATGTTTTTACAGCAAAAAGACTCTCTCAAAGGAAGGCACTTTTGTGCTGGCTGATTTGTAACCTCTACTCTTTTCAGCTACAGTTTGTCCAGACTTCTCCCTAAGGTGGGCTGGCAGAGTCGCTACCTCACAGCGCTAGAGACCCAGGTTCGATCCTGACCTTGGATGCTGTCTGAGTGCAGTTTGCACGTTCTCCCTGTAATCGTGTAGACAATAGACAATAGGTGCAGGAGTAGGCCATTTGGCCCTTCGAGCCAGCACCGCCATTCAATGTGATCATGGCTGATCATTCTCAATCAGTACCCCGTTCCTGCCTTCTCCCCATACCCCCTGACTCCGCTATCCTTAAGAGCTCTATCTAGCTCTCTCTTGAATGCATTCAGAGAATTGGCCTCCACTGCTTTCTGAGGCAGAGAATTCCACAGATTCACAACTCTCTGACTAAAAACGTTTTTCCTCATCTCTGTTCTAAATGGCCTACCCCTTATTCTTAAACTGTGGCCCCTTATTCTTGACTCCCCCAACATTGGGAACATATTTCCTGCCTCTAACGTGTCCAACCCCTTAATAATCTTATACGTTTCAATAAGATCCCCTCTCATCCTTCTAAATTCCAGTGTATACAAGCCTAGTCGATCCAGTCTTTGGGCGCTCTGGGTTCCTCCCGTATCCCAAGATGTGCGGGTTTGTAGGTTAATTGGCCGCTGTAAATTGCCCCTGGTGTGCAGGGAGTGGATGCAAAAGTGGGATAACATGTGGATCGAGAGTCAGCATGGACTCGCTGGGCTGAAGGGTCTGTTTTCATGCTGTATCTCTGAAGTAAATGCCACGCTACCATCATGATTGCATTGGCATAATTGGACGTGGAGGCAACCACTATAGTATTTCACTGGAGGAATTTTTATACATTGAGAAAGAGTGCACAGCACAGCAGAAATAAAAATGGTGGCAAGTAAAAACATTGGCAGTGCACGAAGGCACCAGGAGACCAAATCAAATGTCGGGGGAAGTGTGGTACTGACAGGGATTTTGTGGATCAGCACACAGACTGTAGAAGTCTGAACAATCTGTCGTTGAATAGACAATAGACAATAGGAGCAGGAGTAGGCCATTCGGCCCTTCGAGCCAGCACCACCATTCAATGTGATCATGGCTGATCATTCTCAATCAATAGAGTAGAGGTTACAAATTCAGCAAGCACAACTTTGCAAAAGCCAGTTCATGAAGTATGAAGGCAGCACTTGGCAATAATCAAACCATCTGTATGTGACTCAACAACAGCAGTGAACTGATTTCAACATGTAGAAGAAACAAAGTGCGGCAATTTCAGTCTGTGTGAAATCCTCAAACAAGCACGTTAACTGAGTGTGTAGGAAGGAACTGCAGACGCTGGTTTAAACCGAAGATAGACACAAAAAGCTGGAGTAACTTAGCAGGTCAGGCAGCATCTCTGGAGAAAAGGAATAGGTGATGTTTCGGGTTGAGACCCTTCTTCAGACAGAGTCAGTGGAAAGGGAAACGAGAGATATAGATGGCGATATAGAGAGATATGGAACAAGTGAATGAAAGACATGTAAAAATAACCGAGTGGATTAGATCACTCTATTCCATGCAGAAGACCTACCGGTGTTGAATTCAGGCCGAGAGCTTTGTGAGGTGTCACACACCTCGTCCAGCGCTGTCAGAGTTACATTATACATCTGTCCACAGTACAGGTTCATTATCTGACATTCCGTATCGACCGTCTCACAGGACGCTGTGTGGCCATTGCTTCCTCCTGCCGTGGCGGAGTAAGACACTGCACCTTTCGTGTGGCTCCACAACACTGAGGCATCGTTTGTGTCACAGTCCAGCTGGACATCGAGATTCTGTGGGATGCACGAGGCTGGAAAATGCAAAGAGAAGCGATGAGGAGAAGTTGTTGAGCAGCAGATAAACTTATTGAGTTTTTTTCATTATTACAATTACATTGGGTGTACTTACACTGCAAGTACAACAGGGCTTGATATATAGTTGAGGGTTCCTTACACAAAAAATAAAAACTCGCATAGAAGGAGTGCAGTGAAGGTTGACGAGTGATTCCCAGGATGGGAGGAGGTTTGCTCTGTGAGGAGAGACTGAGTAGACATGGCCTGTAAAAACAGGCTCCATAAGGCGCTGGTAAGGCCGCATTTGGAATTTTGCGAGCAATTTTGGGCACCATATCTGAGGAAGGATGTGCTGGCTCTGGAGAGGGTCCAGAGGAGGTTTACACGAATCTTCCCAGGAATGAGTAGGTTAACCTATGATGAGCGTTTGTCGGCACTGGGCCTGTATTCGCTGGAGTTTAGAAGAGTGAGGGGGGATCTCATTGAAACAGACAGATTAGTGAAAGGCTTGGATAGAGTGGGTGAGGAGAGGATGTTTCCATCAGTGGGAGAGTCTTGGACGAGAGATCATATCCTCAGAATTAAAGGACGTTCTTTTAAGGAGATGAGGAGGAATTTCTTTAGTCAGAGGGTGGTGACTCTGTGGAATTCTTTGCCACTGAAGGCTGTGGAGGCAAAGTCAGTGGATACATTTAAGGCAGAGATAGATAGATTATTTATTTGTATGGGTGTCAGCAGTTATAGGGAGAATGCAGGAGAATGGGGTTAGGAGGGAGAGATGGATCAGCCATGATTGAATGGAGTAGACTTGATGGGCCGAATGGCCAAATTCGACCCCTATCACTAATCACCTTATGATCTTATGTATTACTGAGCGCTTAGAAGAATGATTGATTTATGTGTTTCTGGAGGCAGTTGGAGTAACTGTTTCCAACTTGGTCCGTGGTCAGGAGGAGGGTGTGACTGCAAGTGAAGCAGGCGGGGGATAGAGGTAAAGGCAGTGCTAGAGGAGCCTCAGCCCCTGAGCCTGTCAAGCAGGCTTGAGATTCTTGTTCCCTGAGAGTGGGGGCTGTATAGGGTCGCCAACTGTCCCGTATTAGTGGAGCGGAATCACGTGGCCGCTGGCTGGGTGAGGTCACGTGGGGCGCGGGGCGGTGACGTCGCCTTGTCCCTTATTTGGGAATGAGATAGTTGGCACCCCTAGGGCTGAAGGAGGGATGAGCAACCTAACCATGGATCTGGGAGCCATTCATGAGGGAAGAGAGAAGGGATGGGTAGCCGTCATTGCGAATAACATAGTCAGGGGCAAAGACACTATTCTCTGTCACGAGGATGGAGAGATCCGAAAGCTGTGTTGCATGTCTGGTGCCAGGGTTTGGGACATCTCGTCTGACCCACAGAAGAACTTGGAGTGGGAGGGGGAATATCCAGGTGTTGTGGTCCATGTGGGTACCAATGACGGAGGTAGAACAAGGAAAGAGGTTCGGTTGGAGGGAATTTGACCAGCTAGGAACGAAATTGAACTAAATTGAAAAGCAGAACTAAAAAGGTAATCATCTCTGGATTGGCAACAGAGCCACAAGCAAATTGGCAAAGGGTCGAGAAGATGAAAGAGTTGAATGCGTGGCTCAAAGACTAGTGTGGGAGAAGTGGGTTTGAATTTGTGGAACATTGGTACTAATGTTGGGAAAGGAGGGAGCTGTTCCGATGGGACGGACTCCACATGACTGAAATTCAGTCCTCAGCAAGGGGTAACATAGGATCAGAGGGTGTAGACTCCTTGTGGGTGGAGCTAAGAAACGGTAAGCGTAAAAAGACTGGTGGGAGTTGTTTACAGGCCTCGAAACTAGCCCGGAGTGGGTATAAATTACGCCTGTAGTTACAATCGTCATGTAAGAAGGCAATGTTACAGTGGTCACGGGGGATTTCAATACGCAGGTAGACTGGGAAAATCAGGTTGGTACTGGGAACCAAGAGAAGGAATTTTTAGAGTGCCTACACGAAGGCTTCTTAGAGCAGCTTGCAGTTGGGCCTACTAAGGAAAAGGCAATTCTGTATTTGGTATTGTGTAACAAACAGATTGATTAGGGAGCTTAAGGTAAAGGAACCCCTAGGAGGTAGTGACCATAATATGGTCAGACCGCATTTGAAGTAGAATGAGTAGGTTTGGGCCCCATATTTGAGGAAGGATGTGCTGGCTTTGGAGAGGGTCCAGAGGAGGTTTACGAGACTGATCCTGGGGATGATTGGGTTAATGTATGATGAGCGTTTGACGGCATTGAGCTTGTACTAGCTGGAAGCTAGAAGGATGAGAGGGGACCTCATTGAAACTTACCCGATAGTGAAAGGCCTGGATAGAGTGGATGCAGAGAGGATGTTGTCCATGTGGGGTTTCTCTGGATGCTCCAGTTTTCTCCAACATTCCAAAGACGCGCAGGTTTGTCGGTGAATTGGTGTCTGTAAATTGTCCTGAGTGTGTAGGATTGAACTCATGTATGGGTGGTCGCTGGTCGGTGCGGACTCTGTGGGGCGCTGGGCCTGTTTCCACGCTGTATCTCCAAACTAAACTAAACTAAACGGCCAATACATTCTCTTCTGGGATTGCACTATCCGCACACTGTTTCAAGAAATCCTTTAGGATAAAACTCACAAATCCTGCTCTGCCTAAGCCTTTTGCACTGAGCAAGTCCCAGTCAATATTCTAGAAGCTAAATTCACTAAGACAACCCTGTTGTTTCGTCATCTTTTGGTAATTTGTCTATGTATGTATTCTTCTATCTCCTGCTTGCTATATGGGGGCCTGTAGTACAATCCAATTAGCATGCTTGCACCTTTCTTATTACTAAGCTCTATCTGTATTACCTCAATGGATGAACCCTCCAGTATATCCTCTCTAAGCACTGCCAAGACAGTCTCTCTGATTAGTAGAGCAACTCCTCCAACTCCTTTGCCTTCCCCTCTATCGTGATGGAAACATCAAACACCTCAGCATTTACCTGTTCTCTTTGTGATGGGAGGACTTCCGGCACTGTCACAGGTATCGTCAATCGCATAAACTGAGAGGGTGTAGGTCTCTCCACAGTGCAGGTCGGTGATATCACACAGTGTATCGTTGGCACTGCATTGCTGCACGTTGCTGCCTTCTGCAGTAGCCGTGTATGATATTGCACCTTCACTGAACTCCCAGGAGACCGACATATGTCCAGCATCACAGTCCATGTGAGCATCAACATTCTGGGGGACACACGGTACTGCAACAAGAATATTTATCAATTGATCCCATTGTATAAATTGGAACGGGTACAGAGAAGGTTTATGAGGATGTTGCCAGGACTAGAGGGTCTGAGTTATAGGGTGAGTAGGCTCTATTCCATGGAGTGCAGGGGTGTTCTTATAGAGGTGTATAAAATCATGAAAGGAATAGATCGGGTAGATGCACAGAGTCTCTTGCCCAGAGTAGGTGAATCAAGGACCAGAGGACATAGGTTTAAGGTGAAGGGGAAAAGATTTAATAGGAATCTGAGGAGTAACTTTTTCACACAAAGTAATCCTGCACAGACATTGTGGGCTGGAGGTCATGTTCTGGTGCTATACTGTTCTATGTTCCAACCATAGGACATAGGTGTAAGGTGAGAGGGGAAAGATTTCAGGAACTAGATAGGCAACTTTTCACACAGAGGGTGGTGGGTACATGGAACGAGCTGCCAGAGGAGGCAGTTGAAGCAGGTTCTATAATAACATTTAAATGTTCTAACATGGATAGGAAAGGTTTAGAGGGACATGGGCCAAACATGGGCAGGTTGGATTTGCGTAGATGGGGCATCTTGGTCAGGATGGACAAGTTGGGCCGAAGGGCCTGTTTCTGTGCTGTGTGACTGTATGAATCTGATTGATTATTACACATCTTCCTGAAATTACCTGTTTTAACTGCTAAAGCGGAGCTTTGTGAGCTGTTGCACTCCATGCGGATTGCCTCTACAGTTACATAGTAGTTCAGTCCACAGTGCACATCAGAGACCTCACATTCAGTGCCTGTTGAATAGCAAGAGGCCCAATGGCCATTGGGTCCTTGCGCTGTTACATGGTATGACTCTGAACCATTGCTGGGATCCCAAAACACCGAGATGGTGTTATTTTCACAGTTAATGTGAGCGACCACATCCTGTGGTATACAAGGTACTGGGCAAGGGAGAAAGCAGACAATAAAATAAATCATAATACTGAACGCAATTATGTAACAAATCCCGATCATTATGATGGAATTAACACCTGATAGCTGAATTTATGGCAAATATTTACTCACTGATATTATAAGAAACAAAATGCAAGGTATAATTATTGATGCACAGTGTTATAATTCTCTAATGATTCACACTATTCCTAGCTTCTCAGGACTTTAGTATTTTGGTAAATAAAAAGCACCATTTTACCTGTCTCAATTTCAAAAGCTGAACTTGGTAAACTGGTGCAATACTCGTCCATTGCTAACACAGTTATCATGTACATCTGGCCACATGGGAGGCCTAGGAGCTCACAGTTTGCTTCGGTTGTATTGCATGAGTATCTGTCTCCTTCCATTCCTTCTGCCACGGCCGTGTAGAACATTGCACCTTCACTCTGCTCCCACCACACTGATGTTGTGTGCGCTGTACAGTCCAAATGTGCGCTTACATTCTGGGGACTGCAGGGAGCTGAGTTTAATAGAGAAACAAAATTGGTAAAGGTATTGTCAGAATTGTATTGAAAATTAATGCAAACTTTAAAAACCTGAAAACTTTAAAAAATAAATTCTAGAATTTATGATTGCCATTAACAGACAGAGAGTTATGAATCTGTGGAATTCTCTGCCTCAGAAGGCAGTGGAGGAGAATTCTCTGAATGCATTCAAGAGAGAGCTAGATAGAGCTCTTAAGGATAGCGGAGTCAGGGGGTATGGGGAGAAGGCAGGAACAGGGTACTGATTGAGAATGATCAGCCATGATCACATTGAATGGCGGTGCTGGCTCGAAGGGCCAAATGGCCTCCTCCTGCACCTATTGTCTATTGTCTAATATACAAACTCTGTATAGACAGCACCCACAATCAGGATCGAACATGGGTGTTCATGGCTACACCTCTGACTTGAAAAAAGTTGTTAAGGGTGACGGCAAGTTTGACCTGGGAGAGGACAGTACTAGAGGAGTGGAACTGATTGTGTCTCTATTCAAGGAACAACAAGAGGGTCTGAGACCTTCCTGGTGGGGAGTGGAGCTGTAAAGCAACAGGTTGTCCCTGGTAAAGATAAGGTAGTGGGGTCCAAAGAATTGAAAGTTATCGTGTAGGAAGGAACTGCAGATGCTGGTTTACACCGAGGATGGACACAAAATGCTGGAGGAACTCAGCAGGACAGGCAGCATCTCTGGAGAGAAGGAATGGGTGACGTTTCTAGGCGAGACCCTTCTTCAGACTGGAGAAGGGTCTCGGCCAACTGAAAGTTATTGATGTGCTGTAGAGCACGCGAGGTGTCTCGGAGGGTAATCAGAAGGGACTGGACAAGGGGAGACGAGGTGGAATGGAGATGTTTGGTGGGGCGGCAGCAGGAAGATTCTTTATTTTGCAGGATGCAAGGTACTGCAGATAAGTAAAATGATGAGTTACCTGTCTGAATTTTAACCACTGAACTCAGAGAGTTACAAGTCCTGTCGGATGCTGCAACTTGTACAGAATATGTCTGGCCACAGAGTAACGCGGGTGTTCTGCAGGATGTTTCTGATGTGCTGCACGAGATGGTGTTCTCATTGTCTCCTGTGGCAATGGCAGTGTACCACAGTGCTCCTTTGCTGTAGTCCCATATTACCAGTGCTGTGTTCTCGTTGCAATCCAGTTGCACTTTGACATTCTGTGGATTACATGGGACTGAAAATGAGATTGAAAATTAAAATTAAATGGATGTCAAAGTCAACTTCTTCAAGGACAAATTTATTTACAAAACAGAATCCCCAGAGAAACCTGTCCTCTTAACAAAAACCAGAAGCAGACCACAAGGTGGAGGCCTAGAGTATAGTCATTGATTGGAATTGGATGGAAAAATATTTGAAAGTACTTATAGTGCAGCATCAATTCTACATCAACAATCCTCAAGATGAACAAAAGGACAGAATGTTATAGCATTATTATGCTGTAACAACAATTCTATACTTATACCTGTCAATGCACATTAAATAGAACATGCACACTTTAGTACACATGCAGTTCAATATTATGAGAGAGAGGAGGCCATTTGGCCCTTCGAGCCAGCACCGCCATTCATTGTGATCATGGTTGATCATCCACAATCAGTAACCCGTGCCTACCTTCTCCCCGTATCCCTTGATTCCGCTAGCCCCTAGAGCTCTATCTAACTCTCTTTTAAATTCATCCAGTGAATTGGCCTCTACTGCCTTCTGTGGCAGAGAATTCCACAAATTCACAATTCTGGATGAAAAAGATTTTTTCTCATCTCAGTTTTAAATGGCCACCCCTTTATTCTTAGATTGTGGCCCCTGGTTCTGGACCAACATTGGGAACATTTTTCCTGCATCTAGCTT
Organism: Rhinoraja longicauda; assembly: GCF_053455715.1. NCBI lineage: Eukaryota > Metazoa > Chordata > Chondrichthyes > Rajiformes > Arhynchobatidae > Rhinoraja > Rhinoraja longicauda. The sequence continues at coordinate 51,742,141 of NC_135963.1, forward strand.
GTCCAGTCCTTTTATAACTTTATACGTTTCTATAAGATCCCCTCTCATCCTTCTAAATTCCAATGAAATGACAAATATTGGTAGAAGGGTCAAAGTGAAAAATGTCTTCACTCACAAGTAGTCAGTGTCTGAAATTCACTGCCAAAAAGACCTTCATCACATTAACACAGACCCTTGGCTATCAGACCTAATGTTGGAAGTGGGAGAAGGCTGGGCAGATGTTTCCCTATCGGAACAAATATGTTGAGCTCAACAGTCTCTATCTGTGGCATAAAATGTCCGTTTTTGATTTCTAACATTGTTGTGAATTGCTGGGTGGGGCAAGTTATTCTCTAACTATCTCACCATGGCAATCCCCCTTATTGCTCTCAGCATTTGAGGTCCCACATTTCTAATTGAGCTGGAGGCCCCCTTGCTGCAGCTTCCATCAGATTGGAGTTGTCCACTGATGGTAACCATGTCTCCATATGTAGGGAATGGGCTAATTAGGGAGAGCCAGCATGGCTTCGTATATAGCAGGTTGTGTCTCACTAACTGGATGGAGTTTTTTTGGGATGTGACAAAGGGGATTGATGAAGGTAGGGGAGTGTCTGACGTATGCATGGATTTTAGTAAGGCTTTTGATAAGGTCCCTCAGGACTCAGGTAGGCTAATCCAGAAGATTAAGACGTACAGAATTCGCGATGACTTGGTCGTTATGGAATCAGATCTGGCTTACTCACAGAAGACAGAGGGTTGTAGTGGAAGGAAGATACTCTGGCTGGAGATCGGTGACCATTGGAATTCCGCAGGGATCTGTGCTGGAACCTCTGCTATTTGTGATATAAATGAATGACCTAGACGTTAATGTAGATGGGTTGATGATTAAGTTTGCTGATGACAGCAAAATTGCAATAGTTGCCGACAGTGAGGATGTCTGTCTGGATATAGATCAGCTGCAGAAATGGGCAGAGCAATGGCAGATGAAGATTAACCCGTGTAAGTGCCAGGTGTTGCAATATGGGAGGTTTAAACTAAATTGTCATGACTGTATGGCAAATGACATTCCTCGTATGTTACAAAACATACTTGGCTAATAAAGTATGATTGTGATTGTGAATGTAAGGAGAGAGTATACTGTTAATGGCAAAACCCTTAACAGCATTGATGTGCAGAGGTATCTTGGAGTCCAAGTTCATTGCTCACTAAAGGTGGCAGCAAATGAGATTGGGTGGTTAGATATGGTATGCTAGTCTTCATTGCTGGGGGCATTGAATATAAGAGAAGGAAGTCATGATGTAACTCTCTAGGACTTTGGTTCAGCGGCAATTGGAGTATTGCGTGCAGTTCTGGTCGGCCCATTTCAGGAAAGATGTGGAAAGTTTGGAGAGGGTGCAGAAGAGGTTTATCAGAATGCTGCCTGGATCGGAGGGTCTCAGCTACAAAGAGAGGTTGAATAGACTTGGATTGTTTTCTCTGGAGTGCTGAAGGGAGACTTGATAGGAGTATATAAAATTATGAGAGGCATAGACAGTCAGAAAGTTTTTCCCAAGGTGAGGGCATATCTATAAGGTGAGATGTTTAATGAAGATGTGAGGGGCAATTTTTTTTTCACACAAAGAGTGGAGGGGACCTTGAACATATTGCCAGGGGTAGTGGTGGAGGTAGATATGATAGTGGCATTTAAGTAGCTTTTAGATACCCACATGGAGGTGCAGGGAATAGATGGATATGGATCAAGTGACATTCTCAAGGGGGAGGTAAACAAGTTGGCACAAATGAGATAGGTACAGCAATATGAGCAGAGGGAGTTTGGTAAAAGTCTAACAAGCAGGACCTCCATGGTAGTGATCTCTGGAGTGCTTCCAGTGCCACGTGCTAGTGAGGGTTGGAACAGAGCGATAGGGGAGATGAGTGTGTGGCTGAGGAGTTGGTGCAGTGGGCAGGGTTGCGATTTCTGAACGATTGGGATCTCTTCTGGTGCAAAGGTGAACTGTAAAAGAGGGATGGGTTGCACATTAACTGGAGGGGAACCAATATCCTGGCAGGCAGGTTCGCTAGTGCTACATGGCTGGGATGGGTGGGTGCTCAGTCTGAAGAAGGGTCTCGACTCCTCCCATTCCTCCTATGCAGAGATGCTGCCTGTCCCGCTGAGTTACTCCAGCATTTTGTGTCTATCCTTGGTGTAAACCGGCATCTGCAGTTCCTTCCTACACACGGGTGGGTTTAAACTAGATTAGCAGGGGGATGGGATCTTATGGAGGACCAAGGCAGATGAGAGGGTGGAAGGTGGTATGGATGGTGATGAAAGAAAGTTCAGTGGACAGAATAGGCAGGAGAAAGGAGTGGAGCGAGGAAAGATGGTTTGATTTGCACTTATTTAAATGCAAGAGATCTGTTGGGCAAGGCAGATGACCTCAGGGCATGGACAGGTAGGTGCCACTGGGACATTATAGCCATTACAGAAACCTGGTTAGGAGAGGGACAGGACTGGCAGCTTAAAGTTCCAGGTACCGATGCTTCAGGATAGATAGAGGCTGGGGTAAAAGACAATGATGCGTTGCTTTATTCATTAAGGAAGATGTCATGGTCCTGGCCAGGGATGATAGTATTGATGGTTCGTCCAGTGAGGCTATATGGATGGAGCTGAGGAATAGGAAAAGTATGATCACCTTGTTGGGAGTGCATTACACGCCCCCAACTAGTCAACGGGAATTAGACGAGCAAATATGCCAGGAGACTGCAGGCAGCTGCAGGGCAAATAAGGTTGTCGTAGAAGGGGATTTAAACTTTCCCAATATTGACTGGGAATGTCATCGTGCGAAAGGTTTATTTGGGGAAGAATTTGTCAAATATGTTCAGGAAAGTTTCTCAGGCAATATGTAGAAGTGTTACACGAGAGGGGGCAACACTTGATCTAGTTTTAGGAAATTGGGAGGGGCATGTCGATGAAGTGTTCCTGGATGAGGCTTCTGGACCCAGCGACCATTGTTCTATTAGGTTTAAGATAGTTATGGATAGTGACAGGGTGAGCTCACAAGTTAAAATGCTAAATTGGGGCAAGGCCAACTTTGGAGGCATTAGACAGGAATTTGTTCATGTTGATTGGAGCAGGTTGTTTGAATCTCCTGGCATATTTGCACTTCTAATTCCCAATGGCCTTTTGACACTCCCAGCAAGGTGATTATCCCCTTTTAATTTCTCAACTACACTCACATAGCCTCACTGGATGAACCATCATTAACGTCATCTCAGACTACTGCCGTACCATCCTCCTTACTCAACAAAGCAACAGCCCCTTCTCTTTTACCCCCACCTCTATCGCTCCCTGCACTCTGGACATTGTTGCAATGGGCCCAGCACCGATCCCCGAGGCACACCACTCGTCACAGGCCTCCAGTCCGAAAAAACAACCTTCCACCATCACCCTCTGCTTCCTTTCATTATGCCAATTTCTCTATTCGGTTGGCTCGTTTTCCCTGAACCCCATTTGATCTAACCTTCCAGAGCAGCCTACCATGTGGAACCTTATCAAATGCGCTGCTAAAGTCCATACAGACAACATCTACGGCTTTGCCCTCATCAACCTTATTAAGTTACCTCCTCAGTAAACTCAATCAGTATGCTTTGTATTAATTAAGTCAACAGTTATTACACTTTGTCATTACCTGTTTTCAAAGACAAACGCGAGCCCGCAGAGCTTTGGCATTCGTTGCTCGCTGCATGTATGATTATGTTATAAAACTCGCCGCAATGCAGGCTTGGGAATCGGTAGCTTTTTGCTGTGGTGTTGAAGGAAGCAACATGCCCTTTACTTTCTTCTGCAGTAATTACATATGGCCCCAAGGCATTGGTGGACCAGGAGACCACAAGGGCATTATTCCCACAGTTCAAACTGCTGGTGACTTTCAATGGCAGGCACACCGCTGTATTTCAACATGCAAGAGAGAAAGGGTGCAAATAAATCCAAGAATTTCAAAACACAATGTCATGCCTTGCTTGGTATTGAAAAAAAAAAAAATCTCTCATTGTAATACAATTTGATATTGCTGAAGTAAATGACTGGTTAATTATAGTCATAAGCGGCGCTTGCTCGAAGGGCCGAATGGCCTACTCCTGCACCTATTACCTATAAGATCATAAGGAATAGGAGTAGAATTAGGCCATTCGGCCCATCAATCATGGCTGGTCTATTTCTCCCTCCTAACCCCATTCTCCTGCCTTCTTCCCATAACCTCTGACACCCGTACTAATCATCTATCTATTTCTGCCTTAACAATTTCCACTGACCTGGCCTCCATAGCCGATTTCCACAGATTCACCACCCTCTGACTAAAGACCTCACAGATCTAACAAGATAGTACAAGATATCACAGCTACGAAATGGCCTAAAACACTTACTTAAGTTTGTATTTGTAGTCACAAAGATGGTTTGGCTACTCTCGCAGTTTTCATTGAGTGCGATCACAGATATAGTATTGTTTTGACTACATGTCAAGTCTTTGATTTCACAGTTAGTTTGCTGTGTGTTACAACTGGGCGACTGGCCATTGGTCCATGCTGCTGTGGCTTTGTACGAAAGTGCCCCTGGGCTGGAATTCCACGAGACTGAAGCGCTGCCCGCGACACAATCCAGGTGAGCCTCCACATTCTGCGGAATGCATGGAGCTACGAACACAGGAAGAAATGGAAGGTGTGTTTTAATTCCACACTGGCATCAATCTTCTATTAAATGCAATCACTTTCATTTGTACAAAACCATTCACATTTCAGCAAGATGATGTCCATTTCAGCAAGAGTCCGTAATGGACATTAAGCTACATTCAGAGATAATAGCGTAGGGAGGAACTGCAGATGTTGGTTTAAACAGAAGATAGACACAAAAAGCTGGAGTAACTCAGCGGGACAGGCAACATCTCTGGAGATAGGGAATGGGTGACATTTCGGTTGTTCTTTATCTCTCTCTGAATCTTCTTCTATATCTCTCGTTTCCCTTCCCCGTGACTTTCAGTCCGAAGAAGGATCTCGACTCAAAACGTCACCCATTCCTGCTCTCCAGAAATGCAGCCTGTCCCGTTGAGTTACTCCAGCTTTTTGTGTCTATCTTCAGAGATTATAGGGCAGGAGGTCAATTATCATTAAAAACAAACAGGGTATCCATTCCCTGTTACAATTACACCATCATTAAAATAGGTAAATAAAGTGGACGCGCTTGATCCAACACATCAGGTGTACCCCTCAGGGGCACACAATGGACCTCAAGGCCTTGCCACCACACTCTGCCCAAATTGGAGTGGTCCATGAGTGAGAACTAGGTCTCGGCTGGCAGATTCCAGGACCCTACTCCGCAACAGTCTTTGTCTCTTGACAGTTCACTGCAGGATTGCTATGGTCTACATGGAAGATAGACACAATAAAACTGGAGTAACTCAACGGGTCAGACAGCATCTCAGGAGAGAAGGAAGAGGTGACATTTCGGGTCGAGTCCCTTCTTCAGGGGAAAGGGAGATATAGACGGGGATGTAGAGAGATGTAGAACAAATGAATGAAAGATATGTAAAAAAGTAACGATGATAAAGGCAACAGGCCATTGTTAGCTGTGGGCTGGGTGAAAACAAGTTACAGACAATGAGACTCAATAAGACGACTTTAAAGCTGGTACGGCTTGGGTGGGGGAGGCGATGGAGAGAGAGGGGAGATGCAGGGGTTACTTGAAGTTACAAAATTACAGGTGTTCTTTAGGGCCACCACAGACAATGTCCATATCATACCACACTTTATTTTTACGTGTCACAGTAATTATTAATTTAACCCAACTTACAACGTAAAAACTTGCAACATTCCTCCACAAAGATGGTTGATGCACTGCTAATTCTTTAGTTTACCCAATGCAATACGTTAATTACCTGTCTGAATATTAACAGGAGAGCTTCGAGAACTGTTGCACATGTAATTTGAGGCAATGACGGTTGCAGTGTATGCTTGGCCACACTTCAGGTCCGATAACCAACAGTTAGTCTGCACCGAGGCACATTTCATTTGACTCCCGTCACTTCCATTGACAGAGACCATGTAGTGAATTGCTCCATCATATTTATCCCAAATAACGTTTGCTTCATTTGTCTTGCAGTCCAGCTGAGTATGAACGCTGGACGGGGTGCAGGGCGCTGGAGAATGAGACAATTATTTGGAATGAAGGTCATTTATTGAAGCATTTGTTCTAGACCGTTTCATTGCAGTGAGGATAGCTACTGCTATATTTTTATACTGAACATCACAGAATCTGGTGCAGTGGTAGAGTTGCTGCCTTACAGCGAATGCAGCGCCGGAGACTCAGGTTCGATCCTGACTACGGGCGCCGTCTGTACGGTGTTTGTACGTTCTCCCCGTGACCTGCGTGGGTTTTCTCCGAGATCTTCGGTTTCCTCCCACACTCCAAAGACGTACAGGTATGTAGGTTAATTGGCTGGGCAAATGTAAAAATTGTCCCTGGTGTGTGTGTAGGATAGTGTTAATGTGCGGGGATCGCTGGGCGGCGCGGACTCGGTGGGTCGAAGGGCCTGTTTCCGCGCTGTATCTCTAAATCTAAAATCTATTAAATGAAAACCATCGCCTCTGCAAAATAAACTATATACAGTTATCTTTTCAAAATGCAATAATCATGAAAATTCTTTATGCTCTGGTCATTTCTCTCTTTAATAAACAGAATCCTAATAGGTTATAATACACCAGCAAATCTTGTCTTATTTGGAGGATCTGTTGTCAGAATCCTTCAGAGTTATAATTTAGATATTGTCACATGTTCTGAATAATACATTTCAGTTGGCTAAATGTACATCTTTTACAAATACTTTAAAAAATATTACTTTGTTTATAGTCTTACGATGGCAGCCTCGCCAATAGTCTGTCTCATCCTTTTCTTTTTTTCTTGCTTTTAAACTGCTGCTAAATGTATGTTTTAGTGGATCTTTAGTTTTGTTTTATGTGGGGGGTGGGGGAAACTTTTTAAAATCTCTTTCCTCGGCGGAGATGCGACTTTTTCCGTCTCGTATCTCCGTCCGCACTGCGGCCTACCATCGTGGAGCTGGCAGTCCCTTGGTTAGGGATCGACTTCGGGAGCTTCAACCGCGGGAGCCTGCGGACTTAACATTGTGGAGCTGGCGGTCTCTTGGTCAGGGACCGACTTCGGGACCTCTGACTGCAGGAGCTTCGACCGCCCCGATCGCGGGAGCTTCGATCGACCCATCGGGGGAGCTTCCATTGCTCCGACGCAGGAGCTTCCATTGCTCCGACGCAGGAGCTTCGACCGCCCCAACGCGGGGGCTTCGATTGCTGGCTGTGGGAGCTTCAATAGCTGGCTGTGGGAGCTTCAATAGCCCTGACTGCGGATGGTTCGACTGCCCCGACCGCGGGAGGAAAGGAGGAAAGAATATAATACATTATTGCCTTCCATTACAGTGCGCTGTGGTGGATAATAATAATAATAATAATAATGTGTTTTATTTATATAGCGCTTTTCATATACTCAAAGACGCTTTACAGAGATTTAGAGAACATAGGGAAATTAATAAATAGATAAATAAGTAAATAAATAAACGAACAGAGAAAGGAGACAGAAGGTGAGGTGACCTTCAGTGGTTGAAGGCAGTACTGAACAGGTGAGACTTCAGTGATATTTTGAATGTGGTGAGTGTGGGGGAAGTCTCTAACGTCTTGGGGTAGTGAGTTCCATAGGGTGGGAGCAGCGATGGAGAAAGCCCTGTCCCCCCAGGATCTGAGTTTGGTCCGGATGTGGGGGGATAGGAGATTGGCAGCAGCAGAGCGGAGGGTGCAGGTGGGAGTGTGCCTGTGGAGGAGGTCGGTCAGGTAGGATGGGGCCAGGTTATGGAGGGCTTTGTAGGTTATGAGGAGGATTTTGTACTGGATTCTCTGGGGGATGGGGAGCCAGTGGAGTTTATAAAGGATGGGGGTGATATGGTCACGGATCGGGGTGTGGGTGAGTGGACGGGCAGCGGAGTTTTGAATGTATTGAAGTTTACTGATGATTTTTGAGGGTGCGCCATAGAGGAGGCTGTTGCAGTAGTCCAGACGGGAGGTGATGAAGGCGTGGATGAGGGTTTCTGCAGCTGTGGAGGAGAGGGATGGACGGAGACGGGCAATGTTTTTGAGGTGGAAGAAGGCTGTCTTTGTGATGTGTTTGATGTGTTTGTCGAAGGAGAGGGCTTGATCAAAGATGATTCCAAGATTCCGGATGTGAGGTGAGGTGGATACTGGGAGACCATCAATGTTGAGGATGAAGTTTTGGGTGGATTTGGTGAGCGTTTTTGGACCAATGATGATGATTTCAGATTTGTTGCAATTGAGTTTGAGTTTATGTTAATTTTTATGTAGTGCGTCTTGTTGCTTTTTTTGGTATGACTATGGCAAATCAAATTCTTTGTATGTTTTTACATACTTGGCTAATAAATTAATTACAATACAATACAATATTGGGGAGTCAGAGAGTCATACAGCATGGAAACAGGACCTTCGGCCCAACCCATCCATGCCGAACTGTGATGCTACCCCCAGGGAATCATGTATCAGCACCCCCAGATCTCCCTGCTCCACAACACTCCCCATGGCCTAACCTAATAGGTGATGTTTTAAGTCAAGACCCTTCTTCAGACTTAGCCTTGAGGATGGTAATCTCTGGATTATTCCCAGTGCCACGTGATAGTGGAACAAAATAGAAGGATAGGTCCTGGCAGAGGAGCTGGTGCAGGGAGTCAGGTGGTCAGGTTTTTGAATCATTGGGATCTCCACTGGTGTAGAGGTGACCTGTTCAAGGAGGATGCTCTGCATCTGAACTGGAGGGGGGGACCAATAAATTGGGAGGGAGATTTACTGGAGCGACGTGGTAGGGGGGAGTGTCCCAGAGCAGGAAGGAGACAGATGAGAAGATAAAGGACAAAACAGTTGTCAAAAAGAGCAAGATTATCGGCTCGGTGGCGCAGTGGTGGAGTTGCTGCCTTAACAGCGCCAGAGACCCGGGTTCGATCCCGAAGTTGGGCTGAAGGGCCTGTTTCCACGCTGCATGACTCTATGACTCCTCTGCAGCTGTTTGTCACAACAGGTTCCCCTGGCTTTTAAGACGCAGGAAGACCTACATTGCCTGGTATTCAACGTTAAACATCAATTGCAGTGAACGTATAATTAAAATGCAAGTGAATGTAAAGACAGCGATGCATTCTACCTGTCTCTGCAATGGCATAGTAAGATCTGCCACTGTCGCATTCCTTGTCGTAAGCAATAACGAACACAATGAAACCTATGCCGCATTGTAGCTCAGAGATGACGCAGCTGGTTGTTGAGGTGTTACAGCTGTACTTGCTTCCATTCGTTCCCACTAACTCTGCCTCATATGTTTGGGCGCCCAATGCCAATTCCCACGAAACGGTCACAATGTAGGATAAACAGTCAGTGGATGCTTTCACGCTTTCGGGTATACAAGGGGCTGCAAAGAACAAGAAACAGATGAAATCGTTCAACTGCTTGTAATACAAAAATACAATCCCTACCATCTCTCACTTCCCTTTATATTCCCCTTGCTCCTACTCAACATTTCCCCTGTTTTTCTGCACAATTAGTGATACAGAGTTTTGGTTTCACAGTATGCCTTTCTCTACTTTACTTAGGTGACCAGGGCATGTGTGGTGGCAGACTAAGAATTATTTCCAGCTCGTTTGCAGGGATTTGTACGCATTATTTAGGAGCATAAGATCATGAGGCATAGCAGCAGAATTAGGCCATTCGACCCATCGAGTGTACTCTGCCATGGCTGATCTATCTTTCCCTCCCAACCCCATTTTCGTGCCTTCTCCTTGTAACCTATGATACACTTACTGGTCAGGAACGTGTCAATCTCTGCTTTAAAAATACCCAAAGACTTGACCTCCACAGCCGTCTGTAGCAATGCACAATCCTCTGGTTAAAGAAATTCCTTCTCTCCTCATTTCTAAAGGATCGAAAGATTAATGCATAATCCTTGATCTGACATAACCTAACGATAGCCTGATCTCATAAAAGCATTCATTATCCAGGAGTTCATAAACAGATGCATAAAGTTGACATTCACAAGGCTGAAGATGAACCTGTACTAAACACTTATTCAGCCTCAATGAGAATATTGCATTTAAGATAGCACGGTTGGAAAGGCCCTGGTTAAAACTAGGGAGGATGGAAGAAGCACAGTCTCAGTCTCAAGGGGCTGCTCAGAAAGATGGATCACAAGAAACAATCTCACAATATTAATCTAGGGTAGCACGGTGGCACAGCTGTTGTGTACTATGTATGTACATAGTTCAGTGTACTATGTTTACATATTCTGTCGTGCTGCTGCAAGTAAGAATGCCATTGTTCTATCTGGAACATATGACAATGAAATGCTCTTGACCCTCGTGACTCTTGGTAGAGTTGCCACCTCACTGTGCTGGAGACCCGTGTTTGATCCTGACCACGGGTGCTGTCTGTGTGGAGTTCGCGTGGTCTCATTGTGAACTGTGGGTTTCCTCCAGGTTCCCTCTCACATCCTAAATGGGTGTGGGTTTGTACACGGCTTCGCATCTCTTCAAAATAATCTGAACAGACGCACTAGTGGAGCCAGTCAGGACAAGTAACAACTACATAGTAAACGTGAACAAGAAGGAATATAAATTTCCCATGGGGAAAAAAGTGGATTCAGGTTAAGGTCAGCGTATGATGACCTGACAGGTATGAATGAACAAGAAATTACTCTTGTTTATATTGGATAACGCACCTGTACGTATCTCGACTGGGTCACTTGCACTGCTTTTGCAGTGATCCTTTGATATTGACTCAACTTTCAGTTCATATTCCAATCCACATTTGAAAAATGTAAAGACACAGGATGTTCCTCGAGTGTTGCACTTATCTGTGGTCCCGTCAGACGCCAGGGCAGTGACCATGTACAAGAAGGCCCCCCTCCTTTCTTTCCAAGAAGCCCACACAGTGTTACTGTGGCAATCACGAATTACTTGGAAATTCTGAGGAATGCAGGGTTCTAGAAAGAATTAAAAAAGATTATTAGTAAATAAAGAATGATAAGTATGTCATATTAAATTGTACGTTAAAATTCATAGAAACATAGAAAATAGGTGCAGGTGTAGGCCATTCAGCCCTTCTAGCCAGCACCGCCATTCAATATGATCATGGCTGATCATCTGAAATCAGTACCCCGTTCCTGCTTTTTCCCCTTATCCCTTGATTCCGTTGGCCTCCACTTTAGGACCTAAATCTAACTCTCTCTTGAAAACATCCGGTGAATTGGCCTCCACTGCCTTCTGTGGCAGAGAATTCCACAGATTCACAACTGTCTGGGTGAAAAGGTTTTTCCTCATCTCAGTCCTAAATGGCCTACCCCTTATTCAATTAACTCTTCTCATGACTCATTATATAATATTGATGATCAACATATCACAACTGCATTTTGACACATATAGCGATTAAATCACGACCATTTAAAATCTTTTTCTGCAATGAACTTGACGAAAATAAAATCTGAGTTTTATCAGGCTTTTGAATCTGTCAATTGCTTCAAGTTACTACTGTTTCAATATTAAACAATGATGAGCAGTGCAAATGAGGATTTATACTTCATGTCTGGAATAGTCCCCAACTTGCCTGATACCTTTGGGTAAGTACTCACCAGTAACTCATTTCTTTTTAGTACACATAATGTGGATTTTATAACTTTAAAAAAATAATTCCTTTTTGCAAGAGTGGAGCTGCAGGGTAACGAGGAGACACGTGTGAGGGCCTCATCTATGATAGAAGGGGGGAATCCCCCGTTCCTTAAAGAATGTGGGCATTCGAGGTTAATCCCTGGGATGGCGGGACTGTCATACGAGGAAAGATTGGAAAGACTGGGCTTATATTCACTGGAATTTAGAAAGATGAGAGGGGATCTTATAGAAACGTATAAAATTATAAAAGGACTGGACAAGCTAGATGCAGGAAAAATGTTCCCAATGTTGAGGGAGTCCAGAACCAGGGGACACAGTCTAAGTATAAAGGGGCCATTTAAATCTGAGATGAGAAAAACCTTTTTCACCCAGAGGGTTGTGAATTTGTGGAATTCTCTGCCACAGAAGGCAGTAGTGCCCAATTCACTGGGTGAATTTAAAAGAGAGTTAGATAGAGCTCTCGGGGCTAGTTCAATCAAGGGATATGGGGAGAAGGCAGGCACGGGTTGCTGATTGTGGATGATCGGCCATGAACACCATGAATGGCGATGCTGACTCGAGGGGCCAAATGGCCTCCTCCTGCACCTATTTTCTATGTTTCTATCTCGGATGTCCTGGTATGGAACACCTCATCTTGGGCGCAGATGCGGCATAGATGCGGCATAGATGGAGGAATTGGGAGTGGGGGATAGTGCCTTTGCAGGAGGCAGGGTGGGAAGAAGTGTAATCTGGATAGTTGCGGGAGTCAGTAGGTTTATGATAGATATCAGTCAATAGTCTGCCTCCTGTGATGGAGCCGGTGAGATCAAGAAAGGGGAGGGAGGTGTTGGAGATGGTCCAAGTGAGTTTGAGTGCAGGATGGAAATTGGTGGTGAAGTTAATGAAGTCCATGAGCTGTGCATGGGTGCAGGAGGTAGCACTGATGCAGTCATCAATGTAGCGGAGATAGAATTCAGGGATGTGCCTGGAACAGAGATTGTTTGACGTAACCTACAAAGAGGCAGGCATAGTTGAGTGCCCATAGTTACGCCTTTGATTTGGAGGAAGTGGGAGGAGTCGAGGGAGAAGTTGTTGAGAGTAAGGACCAGCTCCGCTAGGCAGAGAAGAGTGTTAGTAGAGGGAAATTGGCTTGTCCTACAGTTGAGGAAGAAACGGAGGGCTTTAAGGCCTTCCTGGTGGGGGATGGAGGTATAGAGTGACTGATCATCCACAGTAAAGATGAGGGAACAAGTGCTTGGAAAATGGAAGCCATTAAAGGTGCGAAGAGCATGTGATGTGTCTTGAACATGGGTCAGGAGGGATTGGACTCGGGGCGGATGGAGTTGAGCTACATGGAAATGATTTCAGTGGGGCAGGAGCAGGCAGAAACAACGGGTCTGCCAGGGCAGTTGTGTTTATGGATTTTGGGGAGAGGTAAAACCGGGTTGTGCAGGGCTGGGGAACAATAAGTTTGGAAGCTTTGGAGGGCAGATAGCCAGAAGTGATAAAATCAGAGATAGTCTGCAAAATGATGGCCTAGTGATCATAGTTCTGCAAGTGTCTATACTGGGATCTCAGGTGTTTGTGCTATATATATATATATATATATTCACCAATTTTGGTGATGTCTGCAAACTTATTAACCAGCCAGTCCATATTTACTTCCAGGACGTTTATATATATATATATATATATCTATATATATATCTATATATATATATATATCTATATATATATCTATATATATATATAGATATATATATATATAAACGTCCTGGAAGTAAATATGGACTGGCTTGTTAATAAGTTTGCAGACATCACCAAAATTGGTGAATTTTCAGGCAGTGAGGAAGGTTGTTAAAATATAGCAAGGAATAGAGCAGAGAAAGGGCAAATGGACTTTAATCTGAGCAAGTGTGAGGTTTTGTTTTCTGGGAGGTTAAATGTAAGGGGAAAGTATCCAGTTAATGGCAAGCCTTTTAATAGCATTGATGCACAGAGGGATCTTGTGACCCTGCAGAGAGTAGTGCGTTCGGCAGAACGCACCATGGGAACTACACTCGTCCCCCTGCAGGACCTATACATCAGGAGGTGCAGATCCAGAGCAAGCAAGATTATGAGGGACCCCTGCCACCCCAGTAACGGACTGTTCCAGATGCTACGATCAGGCAAACGCCTCCACTGTCACGCTGTAAAAACGGAGAGGATGAGACGGAGTTTCTTCCCACAGGCCATCAGGACTGTCAACTTTTATAACCCCAGAGACTAAATTTTTGTCTACACTATAGTAACTTATTAACTTTATTTATATGCTGTAACTGTAATTATTTTTTGTGCACAATCCGCAGGCATTGCCACTTTCATTTCACTGCACATCGTGTATGTGTATGTGACAAATAAATTTGACTTGACTTGATTGAAGTCCATAGCTCCCTAAAAGTGGCAACACAAGTGGATAGTGTTGTAGAGAAGGCATTCGGTAAGCTTGCCTTTATCGGTTGGGGCATCCAGTATAAGAATCTCATGTTGCAGTTTTATCTGACTTTTGTTCGGCAGTCTGGTCACCACAGCAAGGCCATGGAGGCTTTGGAGAGGGTACAGAAGATGTTTACCGGATTGCGGCCGTAGATTAGAGGGTATTAGCTTGAAGGAGAGGTTGGACAAAGTTGGATTGCTTTCTCTGAAGTGCCGGAGACTGAAGGGGGTCTTGATAGAAGTACATAAAATTCTGAGAGGCACAGATAGGGTAGGCAGTCAGAACCTTTCTTCCGGGATGGAAATGCAAAGACTAGAGGGCACAGCTTTATGGCGAGAGATGCAAAATTTGAAAGAAATATGTGGGGCAAATATTTTTACACAGAGAGTGGAGGGTGTCTGGAATCTGCTGCCAGGGGTGGTTCTCTACCCAACAGCACTGTGAGAGTACCTTCATCAGAAAGACTTCAATAGCTCACCATCATTCTCCCAAGAACAATTAGCAATAAGTAATGTGCTAGACTTGCCAGCGACACCCAGATCTCAAAAGATCAAATAGAAATCAACTTCTGAAACAAGAAGATGATGGCACACCACCAGATTTGAAAACGCACAACACCAGATTCAGGGACAGTTTCTTCCCAATTGTTATCAGGCAACTGAATCATCCTACCACAACCAGCGAGCAGTGTTGAACTACTATCTACATCTTTGATGACCCTCGGACTATGCTTGATTGGACTGTGCTGACTTTACCTTACACTAAACGTTATTCCCTTATCATGTATCTATGCACTGTAAATGGATCGATTGTAATCATGTATTGTCTTTCCGCTGACTGGTTAGTACACAATGAAAGCTTTTCACTGTAGCTCGGTACACGTGACAATAATCTAAACTGAAACCCCTTATAATAATTCAGCAGAAGAGGGTTTTTTTTCCCATTAATACAAACGTACTTGTTTCAAATATTACGGGTAAACTTTCACTGGAGTTGCAAGTGTCACTCTGGGCCATAACTGTTACAAAGTAGCTTTCACTGCAGTCCAACCCAGTGATTTGGCAAGTAACTGTTGAGGAGGTGCAGTAGCTAATCACACCACTGATGCTTCTGGCAAGTGCTCTGTAGCTCATGGCATCAGAGCTAGCGTTCCATGACAATTCCACCGAGTCTGCCACACAACTGTAACGCGCCTTCACGTTTTGCACTGATTTTAACCCTGTTGAAAGAAAATATACCCTTTGTTAACATCTCTCCAATTTGAAAACTCATGGCAGGAAATAAAGCAAACATTTGGCGTAAATCGAATTTCAGGGTTGGAAATGAAAATGTCAAAATATCGGGATATCAATCTATATTCTTACATGGATGAAGCTTTGGTAGTCTCGATCAGTTAGCAGATGATGCCTGACACATAATAGCAATAGATGCTAGATGTATCTGATGATTTCTGCAGTGGTCACTCACCAAAATGAAAAAGAATGACAAGGGAGAATGAAGTTCTAGGTTCATACCTTGCTCAGTTCAGTTCAGTTTAGTTTAGAGATACAGCGCGGAAACAGGCCCTTTGGCTCACCGAGTCCGCACCGACCAGCGATCTCCACACACTAACACTATCCTACACCCACTGGGGACAATTTACACGTTACCTACAAACATGTACGTCTTTAGAGTGTGGGAGGAAACCGAAGATCTCGGAGAAACCCCACACGGTCACAGGGAGAACGTATCAGCTCCGTATACACGGCACCTGTAGTTGGGAGCGAACCCGGGTCTCTGACGTTGCAAGCGCTGTAAGGCAGCAACTCTACCGCTGCGCCATCGTGGCTGCCCTAAGAGTTGTCTTCCAGCACATCAAACCAATACTGGCACTTTGAAACAGTACCCTTTGCTTGAGGTTCCCTTTACTCCTTTGTGTAGAGCCGATCATAGAGTAATAGAGGCATCCAGCATTGGAAACAGACCTTTCGGCCCAACTTGTACATGCCAACCAAGTTGCCCCATCTACACTAGTCCCACCTGACCGTGTTTGGCCCATATCCCTCTTACCATTTCCTCTCCATGTACCTGTCCAAATGTCTTTTAAATGTCATTATTGTACCTACCTCAGCTACCTCCTCATGCAGCTCATTCCATATACCCACCATCCTCTCTATGAAAAAGTTATCCCTCAGGTTCCTATCAAAATCTTTCCCCTCTCATCTTAAACCGATATAATTTGGCTGTTGATTCCCCTACCCTGGATTAAAGACTGTGCATTCACCCTATTTATTCCCATCATGATTTTATTCACCTTTATAAGATCACCCCTGAGCTTCATGCTCTCCAAGGAATAAAGTCCTAGCTTGCCTAATCTTTACCTATAGCTCAGTCCCTCGTCCTGGCAACATTCCCATAAATCGTTTGTGCACTCTTTCCAGCTTAACAACATCCTTCGTATAGCAGGTTAACCAAAGTTGAACACAAGACCCGAAATGCAGCCACACCAGTGTGTTGTACAACTGTAACATAACATCCCAACTTCTACACTCAATTCCCTGACTGATGACGGCTGATATAATGGAAGTCTTCTTGACCAGAATGCTTCATGTCCCTTCATTGGTGCTAACAGGTTTGGACCAAGGATCTTCAACCACCGAGCATTCTGGAGCTAGATTTGCAGGGCAGTCTCCAAACAAATAAAAAAATATCACTAATCCAAAATTTACAAATTAGGGTCCTCAACCTCAAACGTTAACTGTTTCTCTCTCCAGGGAAGCTGTCTAACCTGATAAATATTTCCAAAATTCGCTGTTTTTTATTGCAAAAATATGTCAGTATTATTTTTTTGCTTGAACTCCTGATCATCAATTCATGACGTACAGGAGAATACATGCCTGGGCAGTGATCCGCAGGCTATCCTTGATCGGACTTTGCTGGCTTTACCCTGCATGAACCATTATTCCGTCATCATGTGTCCATACACTGTAAATGGCTCGAATGGACAATCATGTATTGTCTTTCTCCTGACTAGTTTGCAGGCAACAAAAGCTTTTCACTGTACCTCAGTACAAATGACAATAACTAAACTGAACTGAACTGGGTCAGGACTGGACTTATCTGTATTACATTTAGGGTTGAGCAGTCAGCCAGTTTTTACCCGCCAGTTTTAGGGAGCAAGGTTTCCATGCACTGACCCTTTCTGGTCACATAGGCAAAGTCCCAGCTGAGGGAGGAATAAAGTATTAAATTAGCAAATGAAAGGCAGAGATACTCTCACCTTCCAACGCATTTTTTTGGCTAGTCATAATAATATTGAAACCAGTTTGTTTTTCTGAATCTAGATTAGCCATGGAGAAGGTGCGATTTACTAAGGAGGAAATGATCGATAGGCTAAAGTTGTTTAATTGGATAGTATATATATTGTAGGTACTGAATGAGAACTGAATATCTGTACAATGTAATTCCCTTCATCTTGATCAACGCTGGCCACTTGGCTTGGCATGAAGTTCATGAAGTATTAATTCATGAGGTAATTTATCATTAAAAATGAAAGCAAAAGCTCTGATTGATTCCAAAATCGGATTGCATCATTGAATTTTATTGAATTAATTAATAGATTATGGCCACAATGGTAGATCAGCATTTTTAGCACATCCCTAAATGTCCTTAAACTGGTGGGTTGCTCAGTCATCTCAAAAGGTAATTAAGAATTAACCACATTCTTAGGGATCTGGAGTCATATCTTGGCCAAAGAGTCATAAAGTGATCGAGTCTTACAGCATGGAAACAGGCCCTTTGGCCCAACTTGCCCATACCAGCCAACATGTCTAGTAATACACTAGTCCCGCCTGCCTACGTTTGCCCCACATCCCTCCAAATCTATCATATCCATGTACCTGTATAACTGTTTCTTCATACCTGCCTCAATTGCCTCCTCCTGCAGCTCATTCCATACACCCACCACCCTTTGTGTGAAAAAGTTACCCCTCCGATTCCTATTAAATCTTTTCCCCTTCACCTGAAACCTATGTCCTCTGGTTCTTGATTCGCCTGCTCTGGGCAAGAAACGCTGTGCATCTAACCGATCTATTCCTCTCATGATTTTGAACTCTAAGCACCCCTCATCCTCCTGCGTTCCAAGGAATAGATTCTTAGCCATCTCCACCTCACCCTATGGCTCAGGTCCTCGAGTCCTGGAAACATCCTCGTAAATCTTCTCAGCACTCTTTCAAGCTTTACAACGTCTTTCCTATAACACCATCTTTCCAAGGCGCACGCTGGCACAGCGGTAGAGTTGCTGCCTTACAGCGAATGCAGCGCTGGAGACCCAGGTTCAATCCCGACTACGGGTGCTGTCTGTATGGAGTTTGTACGTTCTTCCCATGACCACGTGGGTTTTCTCCGAGATCTTCACTTTCCTCCCACACTCCAAAAACGTATAGGTATGTAGGTTAATTGGCTTGGCAAATGTAAAAATTGTCCCTAGCGGGTATAGGATAGTGCAAATGTGTGGGGATCACTGGTCGGCGCCGACCCGGTGGGCTGAAAGGGCCTGTTTCCGCGCTGTATCTCTAAACTAAAATAACATGGTTCCCAAAACTGAACCCTCAAAACTGAAAATCATGTGAGGAAGATAGTTAAGGCATTAGGGAATCAATTATGTTTTGTTTACCATTATTGTTAATTGTTTTTTAAAAATTTGGTTTACTTTGTCCCAGAACTCAACTGCAAAGTCATTGTTCCATTAAATAAATGATATGGTACTTATAACGGCTGAGCAAGTCTCCCGCCTAAAGTTTGTAATGGGGAGAGAAATGGTAGGCGGTGCCTTCATGGTGAACATTGAGAACCATCTTGTATTCTGTGCAATTCCAAATATTGACATTTCAGAGAGATCATAATAGCAGGAGAGACACGTTTCTTGGTTTCTTGGATATGAATGAGTTGATTCTAGTACCTGAGATTCATCATAAGGTGAAGCTGTAGGAAATTTTACTTTGGGATCTTAACTATAAAAGTAAAGGGAGAACAATATGGGTTGAAAAATAAAGATCAATTTCGTAATTCCTCTATTTACTATTATAATTATTATTTATCATTAGCTTCATTAGGGTAAGCACTAAAGTACACCTTATGTATCTTACTTACATTCAGTTGTGTAATTTACCGACGTGCCTTCTCCAAGAAGATTGAAATCATTCAGTGACTTTAAGGTGATGGTGTAATTAGTACACAGTGCAAGATTATCCAGCATTATGAAGTTTGTAAACACTTTTGTAGACATTATGTCAGACTTTTTCCTGGAAATCTTACGTAGTGTTACTTCATATTGAAATGCATGAGTAACTGGATCCCAATTGATTCGGATTGCAGTGCTACGAAGAACTGTGATTTTAATGATGGATGGTGGTTCCACCACTGTAAGTGAAAAAAAGAAAGTTAACTGTCAAGGTATTTTAATATTTTCGTTTTCACATAGGAAACACTAAAATTAATCAGCAAGAGAAGTTTGCAATAAGGTAAAAAGGCTTAGGAAGTTTGGCACGTCACCAACAACTCTTACCAAATTCTACAGATGCGCGTAGAAAGCATTTTATGCACCACAGCATAGTTTGGGAACAACTCCATCCAAGACCGCAAGAAATTGCAGAGAACTGTGGACGCAGCCCAGACCATCATGCCAACAACCGCCCTTCCATTGACTCCATCTATGCTTCACGCTGTCTCGGCAAGGTCACCAGCATAATCGAGGATGTCTCACCCTGGTCAATCCCTCTTCTCTCTCCCATCAGGCAAGAGGTATAGAAGTTTGACATCGCCCACCTCCAGATTCAGTGACAGATTCTTCCCAGCTGTTATCAGGCAACTGAACCGTCTTATCACCAAACAGAGAGCGGTCCTAAGCTACCATCCACCTCATTGGAGATCCACAGAGTATCTTTAATCAGACTTTACTGGACTTTAACTTGTACTAAACATTGCTCCCTTTATTCTGTATCTGTACAACTGTGGACAGCTCGATTATAATCATATATTGTCTTTCCACTGACTGGATAACACGTAACAAGCTTCTCACTGCACCTGTACATGTGTTTTAGAATCATAGAAAATAGGTGTAGAAGTAGGCCATTCGGCCCTTCGCCCCAGCACCGCCATTCAATATGATCATGGCTGATCATCCAAAATCTGTACCCTGTTCCTGCTTTCTCCCCATATCCCTTGATTCCTTTAGCCCTAAGAGCTAAATCTAACTCTTTCTTGAATATCTGTGTGACCTTCATTCTCCACTGATGCCTTTTTAAAAGTTTTTTAGTTTTTAGAGATACAACGTGGAAACAGGTCCCTGTTCCCATGACGGTCACTCTGAAGAAGGGTCTTGATCCGAAACGTCACCTATCCCTTTTGCCCAGGGATGCTGCCTGTCCCGCTGAGTTACTCCAGCTTTTTATGTCTGTGTATGGAAACAGGCCCTACAGCCTATCCAAATCCACACCGACCATCGATCACCAGTTCTTGCTCATTTCTATGTTATCCCACTTGCTTAACCGCCTGCTATACACTGGGGGCAAATTTCAGAAGCCAATTAACGAACCAATATTAATGTGGGAGGAAACTGGAGTATCTGGAGGAAACTCGAAAGATCCAGGAACACATGGTCACAGAGAGATACAAGCCTCTGTCGACACAAGAAACTGCAGATGCTGGAATCTTGAGCGAAACACAAAGTACCGGAGGAACTCAGCGGGTCAGGCATCATCTGTGGAGGGAATGGACGGGCGAACCCTTCTTCAGACTCTGAAGCTGCTGCCTGACTGATGCTACCTGACCCGCTGAGTTCCTCCAATTGTACATGTGACAATGTGACAATAAACTAAACTAAACTAAAAATTGTACAATATTGTCTCAGAGTCTTGAGCTGAATCTTGTTCTTTCACAGTATGACAAATAATCTGTGCACGGTTAAAACTCCATAAACTGTAATATGTCACTGCCTGTAACTAATGGTGTAATTCAGGGATCGGTGCTGGGCCTATGAATGCTTGTGGTTTATATTAGCAATTAGTTTAGTTTAGTTGAGTTGAGTTTGGTTTAGAGATGCAGCATTGAAGTAGGCCCTTCGGCCCAAAGAGTCGCCCCGACCATTGATCAGCTGTTCGCACTAGTTCTATGTTATTCCACTTTCTCATCCACTCCCTACACACCAGGGGTAATCTACAGAGGCCAATTAACCGACAAACCTTCACATCTTTGGAGGAAACTGGAGTAGTCGAAGGAAACCCACGTGGTTACAAGGAGAAGGTTCCACATGGTAAGCTGCTTTGGAAGGTTAGATCGCATGGGACCCAAGGAGAGATAGCTGAATGGATAGAAAATTGGCTTCATGGAAGGAAGCAGAGGGTGATGGTGGTAGGTTGCTTCTCGGACTGGAAGCCTGTGACTAGTGGTGTGCCTCAGGGTTCGGTGCTGGGCCCGTTACTGTTTGCATCTATATCAATGATTTGGATGAGAAAATATACGGCTAGATGAGCAAGTTTGCAGATGATAAAAAAAGTGGGCGGTTTTGCAAATAGCGAAGATGGTTGTGAAAAATTGCAGCAGGATCTTGATCAATTGGCCAGGTGGGCTGAGAAATGGTTGATGGAATTTAATGCAGAGAAATGTGAGGTGTTGCATTTTGGGAAGTCTAACATGGGCAGGGCCTACACAGTGAATAGTAGGGCTCTGGGGAGTGCTGTAGAGCAGAGAGATCTAGGAGTACAGGTGCATGGTTCCTTGAACGCGGAGTCGCAGGTAGATCGGGTGGTCAAAAAGGCTTTTGGCACATTAGCCTTCATTAGTCAGAGTATTGAGTATAGAAGTTGGGAGGTCATATTGCAGTTGTATATGATGTTGGTGAGGCTGCATTTCGAGTATTGTGTTCAG
The DNA here is from genome assembly GCF_053455715.1 of Rhinoraja longicauda. Lineage (NCBI taxonomy): Eukaryota > Metazoa > Chordata > Chondrichthyes > Rajiformes > Arhynchobatidae > Rhinoraja > Rhinoraja longicauda. Next base: position 51,764,224 of record NC_135963.1, read on the forward strand.
TTCTAGACAGCGTGTTATAGGAAATATGTTGTCAAGCTGGAAAGGGTGCAGAGAAGATTTATGAGGATGTTGCCAGGACTAGAAGGTCTGAGCTGTAGGGTGAGGTTGAGTAGGCTGGGACTCTATTCCTTGGAGCGCAGGAGGATGAGGGGTGATCTTATAGAGGTGTATAATATCATGAGAGGAATAGATCGGGTAAATGCACAGACTCTCTTGCCCAGAGTAGGTGAATCGAGGACCAGAGGACATAGGTTTAAGGTGAAAGGGGAAAAGATTTAAATAGGAATCTAAGAGGTAACATTTTCAGAAAGGTTGGTGTGGGAATAGGAAGGGGAGTTAAAATGGGTTAGCAACTGGGAGATACAGCAATTGAGATGAGTTTTAGAATTGGCTTTCGTTTATTGTCACGTGTACTGAGGTACAGTGAAACACTTTTGTTGCATGCCACAAAACAGCAGAAAGACAATACGTGATTACAATCAAGCCATCCACGATAAAGGGAGTAACGTAAATAAAGTTTGGGGAAATGATTGCCTAGTCTATGCTTGGTCTCACCGATGTAAAGGGAGCCACATCGAGAGCATAGTATGGAATAGATGAGGTTAGGGGAGGTTCATGGAACATGTGTCTCACCTGGTAGCGCTGCTGGGGTTCCTGGATGGTTGTAAGGGAGGAGGTGTAGCGACAGGTGTTACATCTCTGGTGGTTGCAGCTGGGAAGGAGACTGTTTGGGTGAGGAGGGCACAGTGAAGCAACCAGCTGCGGAGGGAGTGGTCTACAGAAAGGGATGGGGATGGGAAGACGTGATAGCTAGCAGGATCACATTGTGGTGGGGCCAATAATAGAGAATGATGTTTAGTGTAGAGATACAGCATGGAAGCAGGCCCTTTGGCGAGCCTGTCGTATGTTGAAAGACTGGAGCTGCTCGGCTTGTATACACTGGAATTTAGAAGGATGAGAGGGGATCTTATCGAAACATATAAGATTATTAAGGGGTTGGACATGTTAGAGGCAGGAAACATGTTCCCAATGTTGGGGGAGTCCAGAACCAGGGGCCACAGTTTAAGAATAAGGGGTAGGCCATTTAGAATGGAGATGAGGAAAAGCTTTTTCAGTTAGAGAGTTGTGAATCTGTGGAATTCTTTGCCTCAGAAGGCAGAGGAGGCCAATTCTCTGAATGCATTCAAGAGAGAGCTAGATAGAGCTCTTAAGGATAGCGGAGTCAGGGGGTATGGGGAGAAGGCAGGAACGGGGTACTGATTGAGAATGATCAGCCATGATCACATTGATGCTGACTCGAAGGGCCGAATGGCCTACTCCTGCGCCTATTGTCTATTGTCTATTGAGAGGGAGACACAGAGATAAGGAAGTGTAAGGTGTGAAAGAGAGACATCAGAGGGGACAAAGTCAAGGATCATGTAGAATAGATCATTGTTAGCTAGAGAAGGTGACAACGAAACATACAAAGATTAAAAAAATAATCTAGGGGACAGTCAGACTGGTCAGAGAACTGAGAAGGGGGATGGATGAAGAGAGAGGGAAAGCAAGGGTTACTTGAAGTTAGAGAAGTCAATGTTCATACTGCTGGGGTGTAAGGTGCCCAAGCGAAATAGGAGGTGCTGTTCCTCCAATTTGCGTCAGGCCTCATTTTTACAGTGGAGGAGGCCCAGGACAGAAAGGTCAGTGTGGGAATGGGAGGAGGAGTTAAATTGATTAGCAACCGGGCGATCAGGTAGGTTTAGGCGGTCTGAGCAGAGGTGACATGACTTTTTCTTTAAGGATCGCCGGATCATAACATTGCATGTGGTAGATAAAAATAGAAATGGGAAAATGAGACATGCAGGCAGTTCCAGCTATCACTAACTACATGTGAGGGGGAAGATCTGCCTTGATAGGGACACAGCATCAGCTGCTCTGTTCACTTTGCTTGCAGATGCAATGAGACTGCACCAAGTGAAGCTACATTGCCATCTTGAGGCCATCGCAGGCAACTACAGCATCACTTGTAAGTTTGTACGTCGTGGGAGCAGAATTAGGTCATTCAGCCCATCGAGCCTACTCCGCCATTCAATCATGGCTGATCTTTCCCTCTCAACCCCATTCCCCTGCCTTCTCCCCATAACCTTGGGCACCCTTACTAATAACGAAGCTGTTAATCTCCGCTTTAAAAATACCCAATGACTTGCCCATCACAGCCGTCTATGGCATTGAATTCCACAGATTCACCACCCTCTGACGAAATAAATTTGTCCTCATCTCCCTTCTAAAGGTACTTCCCTTTATTCTGAGGCTGTGCCCTCTGGTGCTAGACTCTCCCACTAGTGGAAACATCCTCTCCACATCCACTCTATCCAGGCCTTTCACTATCAGTACATTTCAATGAAGTCCCCCCCTCATCCTTCCAAACTATATTTTGCCTGACCTTATCCCACTTAAAAAATTTCTGTCCCGTTACTTCTTCTAGAGACTTCAGTAACCTCCACTGTGGTCTCCTTTCCTTTAACTTCAATCATTTATTTCCAATTTGTTGAACCACCCCCTCCCCACTACTTGTCTGGGAAATCCTCCTAGAATAAATTATGAATATTGCAACAAAATAAAATTTGTAATCTTAAAGAAAGCCCATCAACACCACTTCCTTAGAAGATTAAGATTTGGTATGTGAACATATACTCTCTTGAACTTCTACAGGTTTAAGGTAGAGGGCATATTGTCTGGTTGCATCACAGCCTGGTTCAGTAACTCGAACAGCCAAGAAGGAAGGTGATTATAAAAAGTAGTGAACATTACCCGGCCAATCACGGGTATTGACTCCCCACCTTGGAATGTACACAGAAGCACTGTCTCAAAAAGGCAGCCAATATTATCACTGAACACACCACCCTGGCCACGCTCTCACACAAGTTCACAAGTTATAGGAGTAGAATTAGGCAGGGCCGTCTTAACGCATGGGCCTGATGGGCACTTGCCCGGGGCCCCACGAGCATAGGGGCCCCATGCTGATCTGTGTATGTTAAGTGACTTGCAATAAATAAATACTACTTTAAAAATGTAGGTTCAATAAGTGCTTTTTTCGCAACATTTTTGGTCCCTAAATGCTTCTCACAGCGATCTGTAAGTGCTTTTCGCAACAATGTAGCACCCTAAGTCCATCGCTAAGTGCTTTTCGGTAAGTGCTTTTCGCCGGCACGATAGGGGGGGGGGGGGCTGGTAGAGAAAGGGGGGTGGGGGAGAGTAACGGTAGGGGCCCCAGTACACTGCTTTGCCCGGGGGCCCATAATGCTGTAAAAACGGCCCTGGAATTAGACCATTCAGCCCATCGAGCCTACTCTGCCATTCTATCGTGGCTGATCTCCGCCTCCTAAATCCCATTTCCCTGCCTTTAAATTCTCATTTCACTCCTACATCGGGAAGAAGGTCTCGGAGTCTGAAAACGGTAACGTCCAGGTTCAGGAACAGTTTTTCTCCCCAACAACCATCAGGCTATCGAGCAGGACCTACTCCAGCTAAACTCTGGGCTACAAACTGGCTGGGTTGCATTAGGGACTTAGGGGTTTGTTTTGTTTTTGCACGATATTGTTTCTTTTATTTATTGAACCTTGTTTTTTTTGTTCGTTTATTATATTATCTATTGAGACATTTGGCACTTTGGATTTCTAACATCTTGTCCTGTGTATTTGGAAACAATATCCACCAACTTTCAAAAGAAATGTTAAAACTAAATATTTCAGTTCAAAATCAAACCAGCATTAATGTCCCGATCTTATTGTAACATTTATTTTAAGTTAGATTTTATAAACTGGAAACTGAAAGAAGAAAGCTTACTTACAGGTGACAATGGCCCTTGTTTTGCTTGCCCTTCCAACACCAGCCGGGTTTGCTGCAAAGACTGTCATTCTATAGACTGTGGATGGATCCAAACCGGTGGCAACTCCATTGTTTTTGTAAAATGTCAAATTATAGTCGTGAATGTTCGATTTCACGTTCAGAAAGTATCGATCAGCTCCCAATACTTTAGTCCATCTCGCAATAACTGTTGAACTCGAGTTAGATTTTAAGCTGAGCAATTTTGGCTTCGTCGGCACTTCATAAGTAAAAACAAAACGAAACAATTATCAACCAAACTGTCCTTAAGAAAAGATAAGACATTTTTATATTAATCTGTGAGAAAGTAAAAATGTCCATACTATTTCCCAGCCATTGTGGTATGTCCGACTAAATGCTTTATATACTGAGTTATTACCAATGTTATCTCAACTTATTTTCCCCCTTTCACATTGTGCATGTGGCCAACTGAATGGGCACCAAACAGTGAATGTCAAGCCATCATCATTTCCACGTTATATATTGTTCCTTGTAAGGAATCATTTGTTTCAACGAACATTTGGTCAAGTGTTGGAAACAGTGGAAGTAAATTAAAATGAAATACAGCATGGAAACAGTCCCTTCAGCCCACCGAGTCCATGCCGACCATCGATCACCATTCACACTAATTCTATTATCCCATTTTCTTATCCATTAGGAGCAATTTACAGAGGCCACAATCTGCTAACCTGCACGTCTTTTGGGATATGGGAGGAAACCGGTGCATCCAGAGGAAACCCACGTGGTCACAGGGAGACTGTGCAAATCCAGCACATTGGTGCAGTGGTAGAGTTGCTGCCTTACAGCGCCAGAGATCCGGGTTCCATCCTGACTATGGGTGCTGTCTGTAAGGAGTTTGTACATTCTCCCCGCGACCACGTGGGTTTTCTCCAGGCGCTCTGGTATCCTCCCACATTCCAAAGACGTGTGGGTTTGTAGGTTAATTGACCTGTAAATTGTCCCTATTGTGCAAGATAGATCCAGGTGTTGGTTGGCGTGGGCTTGGTGGGCCGAAGGGCCTGTTTCCACGCCTTATCTCCAAACTAAGCAAACTCCACGCAGACAGCACCTGAGGTCAGGATCGAAGCCAGGACTGGAACGGAGTGGCAGCAGCTCAACCAGCTGTGCCATCTTCTCACACGTCTCAGGTACAGTGTCTTGTCCTTGAACAATGTTACATTACAATTCATACCCAATTGCAGAGCAGCCATTCGTAGAACAAGAACACTGCAGCACAGGAACAGGATCTTTGGCCCACAATGTCTACGCCATTTATAATGCCAAGGTTAATCCTGATCTGCCTGCCCATAATCCATATCCCGCTATTCCCTGGATATATCCATGTGCTGATCAAAAAGACGCTTAAACACCACTTTTGTATCTGTTTCTACTATTGCCCGTGGCTGTGTACTCCAGGCACCCACCATCCTCTAAGTAAAAATCTCGCCACACACTTCTTTAAACTTTGCCCCTCTCACCTTAAAGCCTTTAATATTTCCCTCCCAGGGAAAAGGTTTTGACAGTCGATCCTGTCTATGCCTCTTGAAATTGTATATACATCTTATCGGATCTCCCCACAACTTTCGGCATTCACGCAAAAGCAATCCAAGACTGTTCAACCTCTCGTTGTAGCTAATACTTTCTAAACCAGGCATCATTCTGATAAACCTCCTCAGCACCATTTCTAAAGCCTCCACTTCCTTCCTGTATTGGAGCAGCCAGAACTGCACATCAAAGTCCTACAAAGCTGCATCATAACTTCCTGACTCTTAAACTTGACCAATGAAGACAAGCATACCATATGTCTTCTTTACCACAATCTACTGTATTGCCACTTTTAGGGAGCTGTGGACTTGGATCCCAAGATCCCTCTGTACATCAAAGCTGTTAAGGGTCTTGCCATTAATTGTATATTTTCCCCTTACATTCAAAGTCTCAAAATGTAACATCTCACACTTGCTCATATTAAAATCCATCCGCCATTTCTCCACCCATTTCTGTGGCTCATCTATATCTGGCTGTATACATGATAGCCTTCCTCATAGTCAATGACTCCAACAATCTCGGTGTCCTCTGCAAACTTACTAACCAGCCCATCTGCATTTATGCCCAATCACTAACAACAGAGGTCCTAGCATGGATCTCTGCGGAACTCCACTGGTCACAGACCTCAAACTTGAATATCACCCATACACCACAACAGCCTGGCCTTTATCAGTAAGCCAGTTATGATTCCATATGACCATATCACCGTTGGGCAGCACGGTGGCGCAGCGGTAGAGTTGCTGCCTTACAGCAAATGCAGCGCCGGAGACTCAGGTTCGATCCTGACTACGGGCGCTGTCTGTACGGAGTTTGTACTTTCTCCCCGTGACCTGCGTGGGTTTTCTCCGAGATCTTCGGTTTCCTCCCACACTCTAAAGACGTACAGGTATGTAGGTTAATTGACTGGGTAAATGTAAAAATTGTTCCTAGTGTGTGTAGGATAGTGTTAATGTCCGGGGATCGCTGGGCGGCGCGGACTCAGTGGGCCGAAGGGCCTGTTTCCGCGCTGTATCTCTAAATCTAAATCTAAATCCTAAACCTGTGCATCTTGATCTTCTGGATCAGCCTATCTTTGGGGACTTTATCAAATTAGTTATTTTATCGAAAACTCGATCAAGTTAGTAAGCCCTGACTTACTCGGACTTACTAGGACGTACTGCTGCATACAAACCTATACTGACCCATTTCTTCCAAATGGGTGAATATCTAATCCTGAGGAATTCTCTACAATCGTTTCCCTTCACCAACGAGAGGCTATCCGGTCTATAATTTTCTGGATTTTTTTCTACTTCACTTCATAAACCAAGGAATCACTTTAGCTACTCACCAGCCCCCCAGGTCCAAGCCTGTGGCTGGAGAAGATGCAAAGATCTCCGTTAAGGCTCCTGCACTCACCTCTACCTTCCTTCATCTACGAAAGGCACATGTTTGGTGAAACATTTTCAGGAACCAAAATTTCCGAAGTTGAACGAAATACACGATGGGCGTTTTAATCAAACGCATTTATATTGTGGAGAGTGGTGCGTTATTCGTAACATAGAACATAGAACTGTAAAGCATAGGAAGGGGCCCTTCAGCCCACAATGTCTGTGCCGAACATGATGCTCAGTCAAACTGATCTCATCTGCCTGTACACGATCCATATCCCTACGTTCCCTGCACTTCCATGTGCCTCTTAAATGCCACTATGGTATCTACCTGCACCACCACCTCTGAAAGTATGTTCTGGGCCACCCCCACTCTCTGTGTAAATAACGTGCCCTGCACAGCTCCATTAAGCTTCCCCCCTCTCACCTTACAGCTGTGCCCTCCAGCGTTGGACACTTCCACCCTGGGATAAATGCTCCGCCTGTCTACCTTATCTGTGCCTCTCATAATTTTGTACACATCTATCATGTGTCCCCTCAACCTCCGATGTTCCGGAGAAAACAATCCAAGTCTATTCAACCTCTCCCTGTAGCGGAAACCCACTAATCCAGGCAGCGTTCAGGTAACCCTCCTCTGCACCCTCTCCAAAGCCTCCACATCCTCCCTGTAATGGGGTGACCAGAACTGCCCGCAAACTCCAAATGCATTCTAACCAAGGTCCTAAAGAGCCGCATCATGGCTTCCCGACTCTGATATTCCATGCTCCTTCCGATTAAGGCAAGCAGAGCATCTGCCTTTCTTAACCACCCTCTCTACTTGTGCTGTCACCTTCAGTTCATAGAAACATAGAAAATAGGTGCAGGAGTAGGCCATTCGGCCCTTCGAGCCTGCACCGCCATTCAATATGATCATGGCTGATCATCCAACTCAGTATCCTGTACCTGCCTTCTCTCCATACCCCCTGATCCCTTTAGCCACAAGGGCCACATCTAACTCCCTCTTAAATATAGCCAATGAACTGGCCTCAACTACCTTCTGTGTCAGAGAATTCCACAGATTCGCCACTCTCTGTGTGAAAAAAAACGTTCTCATCTCGGTCCTAAAAGACTTCCCCCTTATCCTTAAACTGTGACCCCTTGTTCTGGACTTCCCCAACATCGGGAACAATCTTCCTGCATCTAGCCTGTCCAACCCCTTAAGAATTTTGTAAGTTTCTATAAGATCCCCCCTCAATCTTCTAAATTCCAGCGAGCACAAGCCGAGTCTACCCAGTCTTTCTTCATATGAAAGTCCTGCCATCCCAGGGATCAATCTGGCGAACCTTCTCTGTACTCTCTCTATGGCTAGAATGTCTTTCCTCAGATTAGGAGACCAAAACTGTACGCAATACTCCAGGTGTGGTCTCACCAATGCCCTGTACAACTGCAGCAGAACCTCCCTGCTCCTATACTCAAATCCCCTATATCATCCCCATGATAATGGATGACTCCATAACATGTCGGGCATGCATTCAAAGAGTCACTCATGCCAGAGCAACATTTTATAAACCAAATGTTTGTACATCAATAATTGCTGTATTACAAAATATACTATTTAAGAACATAGTTATACAAATAAGAATAGGTCATTCGGCCCCTCCAGCTTGCTCCATCAGTCAGATCATGGTTATTTGCTAACCTCAGTGTATTTCCCATATACCTCATTCATGTCAGTGACCAAACATCCAATGAATCAGCAATAAGACAACTTTTACACTGAACTCTCAAACTCATGGAAGACTTACTGTTACAATTTGCCTTTCACAATCTTCGAATTCCCAAAGCACTTTAGAGCTAAAAAGCAAACACCCAGGGCACAGTCATTGTAGGAAACACATTATCCAACTGGAGCTCGGCAAGTTCTCACAATATACAATGCGATTACAGCCAGATAAAGAGATAATAACCTGCCTTTGGTTACTAGAACTGGAAGCAGGTAGAAGCTCAGTAGAGTAGTGGAGTAAGATTTGTCACACTATTTTTATCCAAATTGTTACACGCCTTTTCTCTATAAATGTATAACTTTCCACTTGCCTGAACCCTTCCCTGTTTTGTTACATTTAGGTGCTGTTACATTAGATGCATCCTATTGTCTGTGATAATAAGGACAATGGTGCGGAGAGGGTGATGATATCCCTTTGAGCATATTATTTTCAGTGATTTATGCAATGAGTTGCACGTTATTACTCAGAGTTGGCACACACAAATTAATAAGATACCAAACCTTTTTTGATGAACTGGTACAAAGCCCCAGGGGACAAAAAAACAAAAGTTGAGCAATCACATTTTCATAGGAAATAAGAAGGAAACTAGAGGAAGCATCCCAGCGGTTTGGCTGTGATTCGGGATTTTCTTATGCCCACTTTCTACCTAACGAGGGGATAATTGGACGATGGCGTGACTTAAAAAAAAATTCAACTGAATTTATTGAATGGGAACAGACACAAAAAGCTGGAGTAACTCAGCGGGTCAGACAGCATCTCTGGAGAAAAGGAATAGGTGACATTTCGGGTCGAGACCCTTCTTCAGACTGAGAGTCAGGGTCAAGGGAAATGAGAGATATAGACGGTGATATAGAGAGATATAGAACAAATGAATGAAAGAGATGCAAAAAAGTAACGATGATGAAGGAAACAGGCCATTGTTAGCTATAGGTAGACACAAAATACTGGAGTAACTCAGCGGGTCAGGCAGCATCTCTGGAGAGAAGGAATGGGTGATGTTTCGGATCGAGACCCTTCTTCAGACGCCAGCATTTTGTGCCTACCTTTGATTTTAACCAGTGTCTGCAGTTCTTTTCCTACATATTGTTAGCTGTGGGTTAGGTGAAAATGAGTTACAGACAAGGAGACAATAGACAATAGACAATAGGTGCAGGAGGAGGCCATTTGGCCCTTCGAGCCAGCACCGCCATTCAATGTGATCATGGCTGATCATTCTCAATCAGTACCCCGTTCCTGCCTTTTCCCCATACCCCCTGACTCTGCTATCCTTAAGAGCTCTATCTAGCTCTCTCTTGAATGCATTCAAAGAATTGGCCTCCACTGCCTTCTGAGGCAGAGAATTCCACAGATTCACAACTCTCTGACTGAAAAAGTTTTTCCTCATCTCAGTTCAAAATGGCCTACCCCTTATTCTTAAACTGTGGCCCTTTGTTCTGGACTCCCCCAACATTGGGAACATGTTTCCTGCCTCTAACGTTTCCAATCCCTTAATAATCTTATTATTAATAATTAATAATCTTATTAATAATCTATGAGGAGACTCAACAAGACGACTTTGAGGCGAATGTGACTTGGGTGGGAGTGGGATGGAGAGAGAGGGGATGCAAGGATTAGTTGAAGTTAGAGAAATCAATATTCATACGGTTGGGAATCCACACAGGATCAGATGAAATGCCATTTTTACATCCCACCCAATATTATTCCATTCACTTCAAGTATCAACAGACAAGTTGGGTTAAAGTTGCAACACTAAAGTAGCCTGTAATAACCATTTTTTATAATCAATGTAACAAGCCAGCTCATTTACCAAGTCTTACCACACTGGACCCCAACTTTGGGGAACCATCTAAGGTGGAATTGCCCCGCCCATCTCTTAAGGCTTATTGTCAATATAATTCAAATCACTTCACAAAAGATATTATTTTTAAGAATATCATCAGCATTCTCATACAGGCAAACATGCTCAGAAAACCCTACAAACAACAATCAGAAACATGACTTGTTAATGTTTTCTTTTGATAATGGTAGTTGAGGAAGAAGTTTGTAAGAAAGTAGGGGACACCCTGTCCTTCTTTGATGTGACCTTTGAATTTTATCTGAACCATAAGCTCCAAAGATCCATTCATATTTATTCCATTCCACTGAAACATAAAGCAAAATATCTTGGAACTACCCAGAAGATGTGGCAACATCCTTGAATGAGAAACACGTATCTGCCACAGAAGGCAGTGGAGGCCAATTCACTGGATGTTTTCAAGAGAGAGTTAGATTTAGCTCTTCGGGCTAACGGAATCAAGGGATCTGGGGAGAAAGCAGGAACGGGGTACTGATTTTAGATGCTCAGCCATGATCATATTGAATGGCGGTGATGGCTCGAAGGGCCGAATGGCCTACTCCTGCACCTATTTTTCTATGTTTCTATGTTTTTCTATCTAATCCATGATGGTACCTACAAGACTGTCACAACCCCCATATTGGTGCAGTGCGGCACTAGTCTGAAACACTGTCTATGTGCCACGCATGGAACTCAAATACACAGCCTTCTGCCCAGGAGGCAATTTGCCACGCTGAAAGGAGGAGGAAAGAAATCCAATCCGTGTCTCTATTAAGGGTATAATAATTGCCTTACCTGTCCTCCCAGTTTGCCATGTGGAAGCAAGTATGGTGAAATACCTAAATGCTTTGACCGTCACATTGTAGAGCACACCAGCTTTCAATCTTTGAAATGTTTTTGTAGTGATAAAGGAAGGTGTCACAATGATGAATGGTAGACTTCTGACATTATTTGCAATCCTCAGATCAAGAACGTAAGTATTAGCTTGAGGATATGGTGTCCATGATACTTTTAATTTAGAGGAATCCACTGATGATAATTCCGTGATGGCAAATCCTGTGAAAAAGGTAAAGAATTTGTTTATGCCTTTTCAAAACACAGCTCAATAGTCAATAGTCAATAGTCGTTTATTTGTTACATACACATAAATGTGTAGTAAAATGAAACATTACCCGCAGTTGAACAATAAGACCAATAAGATTAATCAATAAAAATGCAATAACACATACAATCAGCTTACCAGATAATTGATATATCATACAAAAGATAAACATTTGGTAAGATTTAACCCATTGGATTTAGTTGGGTTAGATGCATTCTACTGTCTAGTTGTCACATTCAACACAGCTTACTTACAAATGTGACCTCAGATATATCAGCAAAAAAATTGAATATTTTCAACTATCCAACTTTAGAGGTTGTTCAATTCATTTTACTTTTAACAATTTGTTGTTTATATATCATTACCTCTTCTTACTTTTACTTCTGAAATAAAACTAACTTAAGTATGTCTATTGATTGTTTATTTCAACTTCTCAGCATTGTGTTGGAGTCATATAGAAACATGCAACAATGAATCAGGCCCCCTGGCCCAACTCGTTCATGCCGACCAAAATGCCCCAGCTAGTCCCATTTGCCCACATCCATCTAAACCTTTCCTATCCATGTCAGAGTGACTTTTAAATGCTCTTGCAGTGCTTGCCACAACTCCATCCTCTGGCACCTCATTCCATATACTCACATGGGAAAATGTTGCCCTTTAGGTTCCTGTTAATTCTTTCCCCTCTCTTCTTAAACCTCTGGTTCGTCATTCCCCTACTCTGTGTACAAAAGTCTGTGCATTCATCCTATCAACTCTCTTCATGATTTTATACACCTCTATAAAGTCACCCCTCAGGCTCCTGTGCCCTAAGGAATAAAGTCCTAGCCTGCCCAATCTCTCCCTATCGTTCAGGCACCAGGGTCCTGACAACATTCTCCTAAATCTTTAATATTCTGACATTTCTTTGCTTTGCCAGATGTCACTTTCAACTGTTGGACACTTTTCTTTATTTGTGGTCTTGATTAGTTTAGTTTCGAGATACAACTTGGAAACAGGCCCTTTGGCCCATCGTGCCTGCACTGATCAACTATCACTAGTTCTATCCTGCATTCTACACTCTCACATTCTACACAATTTACAGAGGCCAGTTATCCTACAAACCCACATATCTTTGGAATGTGGGAAGGAACCGGTGCACCTAGAGTAAACCCACGTGGTCACAGGGAGAACGTACAAACTCTATACATGCAGCACCCAGGTTAAATCCCAATCTTAGGCACCCTACCACCCTGTCACTTATGGTGCCCTGTGATTAATTTTGCTATTGATCATCCAGCATTTATAAATGAGAAACAGAATTCATATTCATCCTCCTAAATCTTCAATATTCTGATATTGTGGGACCAGTGTGATACTTGTGTTCATGATGATCAGCAGAATGGTGCTACAACTCCACTCCCTCGGCTGATGACTACAGAGAGACAACACCCTTGTCTTGCAAGTGATCAGAATCTAGAAACAAAGAACTGCAGATGCTGATTAATACACAAAAGGACACAAAGTGCCGGAGTAACTCAGCAGGTCAGGCAGTATCTCTGGAGAATATGGATAATTGATGTATCGGATCGGTCTGAAGAAGGTTCTGCACCCAAAATGTCCCTATCCAAATTTGCCAGGGAAGCTGCCCGATCTGCTGAGTTACTCCAGCACATTGTGTTCTGATCAGCACCTCGGGTCATCTAGGCAGATAATCATGCTGTATCTTCAGTTTGTCAACAGAACAAAATGATTTGTGGCACAAATACTCAAAAGGCCAGCCAGCATTTATAAATGAAAAACAGGGTTCATATTCCCTCCTAAATCTTCAATATTCTAACATTTCTCTGTTTTGTCAGAAGTCACACTTAATGGATGCTTTTCTTTATTTGTACTATTGATTAATTTATAACATTTAGTCAGATAACACTTAAGCACTTGGAATATAACGAGATATTATACAAATTCTTATTATAATTGAGACCCTCTTATTATACTTGATGCCCCTGCAAGAAGATTACTGCTCTGTATATTGACATTAATTGCTTTCTGAGTATTTATGATTTTATTTGAAGAATAACACCCTTCAATCGAACTGATATCACTTTACCCACAATTGTCGGTGGTAGTGTAGATGACAAAGATGGCCGTAAAAATTTGCAGCAGGATCTTGATCGGCTGGGCAGGTGGGCTAAGGAATTGTTGATATAGTTTAATACAGAAAACTGAGGTGTTGCATTTTGGGAAGTCTAACCAGGGCAGGACCTACAGAATGAATGGCAAGGCTCTGGGGAATGTTGTAGAGCACAGGATCTAGGAGTGCAGGTACATAGTTCCTTGAAAGTGGCTTCTCAGGTGGTCAAGAAGGCTTTTGGCACATTGGTCTTTATCAGTCAGAGTATTGAGTATAGTCTGAAGAAGGGTCGCGACCCGAAATGTCGCCCATTCCTTCTCTCCAGAGATGTTGCCTGACCCGCTGAGTTACTCCAGCATTTTGTGTCTGCCTATTGAGTATAGAAGTTGGGAGGTCATGTTGCAGTTGTACAGGACATTGCTGAGGCCACATGGGCAGGCTCAATTTGATGACTACTGTAACATGCATTAACAGTAAGAAATAGGTCATCTATGATTTACTGAAAGTTTAAAAACATAAGTCTATGGAGAATTCCCACTAGTAATAGGTGTCAGATCTGAGTTTCAACAGAGTAACAGACTTTAATGAATTGCAGCTGAACTGTATTTTATCTGGTAGCAGAACACAAAATGCTGGAGTAACCCAGCGGGTCAGGCAGCATCTCTGGAGAGAAGGAATGGGTGACGTTTCGGATCGAGATCTTTCTTTAGACTCCTATTCAGATTCTTTATCTGGGAGTACTTGATATAGACACTGGGTACCAAAAATGGAAAATCATTATATTTTCCCCTCATAATGATACCCTGGCTTTATACAGATTCTGGCATTGACCTAATGAGGTAACATCAGTGCCTGATCTGATTTCCCAGAAGTCATAATTTTGCTTGACATCGAATCTGCAATTTTAAACTCCTTTGTCATGCTTTTTTTTGGTTTGTATTGCACTTGTGGGACCAATGTGATCTCCTTGCCAGGGAGCTTAGATTCCTGTGTTCATGATGATCAGCAGAATCGTGCTACAACTCCACTCCCTCAGGTAACAGATGCTGATTATTACACAAAAGGATACAAAGTGCTGGAGTAACTCAGCAGGTCAAGCAGCATCTCTGGAGAATATGGATAGGGCGGGACGGGACGGCCCTCTCCGTCTCCCTCTCCCCATGTCTGCGCCCTTGCGCCTCCCCGATGAATTAACCATTTGGTCGGTGTGGAGTGATGTAACTTGACATCCCGTCCTTTCTAGGTTTCTGTTTCATTCATTTTTAATGGAGACTGGAGTGAGGATGGAATGACTGCCGTCAGCAGTACCGACATTCCTGTTTACATATCTATGCGATGTATTATAAACCCCATCACCGCGACTGTGGACGGGGAACGCGGCCAGAGGCCTTTATCGAGGCGCCACGATCTCGATGCCTCGGGGGTTGACGGTCGATGAGAGCGTGGGGGGCCACCGTGAGGGAAGGGGAAGAACAATGGACAATGGGGGGACGAAAGGGGGAGCCGGCGTGCTTTGTAACTTCGTCAGTGCCATAGGTGGCTGCTATTTGTACACATTGTGAATGTAAGCAAAGAATCTCACTGTGCCTAGTCACATGTGAGAATAAAGTATTCCTATTCCTAGGTGATGTTTCGGGTCGGACTGAAGAAGGGTCTACACCCAAAACGTTGCCTATCAATGTTTGCCACAAAATGCTGCCTCACCTGCAGAGTTCATAAGTCATAGGAACAAAATTAGACCATTCGGCCCCTCGAGTCGAACTAGCTTCCAGAGAAGATAGTCGAGGCAGGTCCTCTCACAACGTTTAAACAACATTTAGACAGGTATGTCTTGACTGGAAACGTCACCCATTCCTTCTCACCAGAGATGCTGCCTGTCCCGCTGAGTTACTCCGGCATTTTGTGTCTTTCGTAAGTATGTGACTGGATAGGATAGGTTTAGAGGGATATGGGCCAAATGCAGACAGGTGGGACTAGTGCAGATGAGCATGTTGGTAAGTGTGGTCAAGTTGGGCCCATGTGCCTTTCCATGCTGTACGACTCTATGAGCACCATTGAGGATTTTTATCTTCAGCTTGCTCCATATATTTCCATAATTATAGCAAAGTCTCAATTCTCTCATAGTCCCAAATCAATACTCTTACAATACTATAGTTTTTTTGGAAAATTTAACAGTAGTTCGCTTAAATAAAATCAGG
Source organism: Rhinoraja longicauda (assembly GCF_053455715.1). Taxonomy (NCBI): domain Eukaryota; kingdom Metazoa; phylum Chordata; class Chondrichthyes; order Rajiformes; family Arhynchobatidae; genus Rhinoraja; species Rhinoraja longicauda. The sequence continues at coordinate 51,780,007 of NC_135963.1, forward strand.
ACATCCTTTGTAAAATTAGATGCCCTTAGCTTGCTTCGTCAGGATAGTTATGCTTTAGTCAAAGATAGACACAAAAGGCTGGAGTAACTCAGTGGGTCAGGCAGCATCTCTGAAGAAAAGGAAGAGGTGACGTTTCAGGCCGAACCTAGTACAACGACTAGGGTGGGGGAGGAATGGGGAGAGAGGGGATGCTGGGGTTATTTGAAGTTGGAGAAATCAATACTCATACCATGCGCAAGTGAAATACGAGGTGCTGTTCCTCCAATTTGCATTTGGCCTCACTCTGACAATGAAGGAGGCCCAGGACAGAAAGGTCAGTATGGGAATGGGAAGGGGAATTAAAGTATTTGGCGACCGGGAGATCAGGTAGGCCCAGGTCCAGTTTAGACATACAGAGTGAAAACAGGCCCTTTGGCCCACTGAGTCTGCACCGAAGTGCGATCACCCATACACACATTCTATCCTACACACTAGTGACAATTTTATAGAAGCTAATTAACCTACAAAGCTGCACATCTTTATAATGTGGGAGGAAAACGGAACACCCAGAGAAAACCCACACAGTTACATTGAAAATGTACAAACTTCATACAGACAGCACCCGTAGTCAGGAACAAACTAGAGTCTGTGGCATTGTAATAGCTCTCCCAATAATGCCTTGTTAGACAGATGCCCAGCGAGAGTCAAATGGGCCAGAGTCAGGACCAAGCGCAGGCTCGCCGATTGTTTCGCTGAACACCTCCGCTCAGTCCGTCTTAACCTGCCTGATCTCCTGGTGGCTCAGCACTTCAACTCCCCCTCCCAGTCCCAATCTGACCTTTCTGTCCTGGGCCTCCTCCATTGTCAGAGTGAGGCCCAGCGCAAATTGGAGGAACAGCGCCCCATATTTCGCTTGAGAAGTTTACACCCCAGTGGTATGAACATTTACTTCTCTAACTTCAGATTGTCTCTGCTTTCCCTCTCTATCCTCTCCCCCTTCCCAGTTCTCCCACCTGTCTTCCTGTCTCCAACTACATCCTATATTTGTCCCGCCCCCTCCCCTGACATCAGTGTGAAGAAGGGTCTCGACCCAAAACGTCACCCATTCCTTCTCTCCAGAGATGCTGCCTGACCCGAAGAGTTACTCCAGCTTTTTGTGTCTACCTGGGGCAGAATCAGGCCTGGTTTGGTTTGAAAAAAGAATGGCACTAATGTATTTGCTTCAACCACCAGGCACTCACTGCCATCTGTGTAAACAAACTTGCTCCACACATCTCCTTTGAACTTTGCCCCTCTCACCTTAAAGTTGTGCATTCTAGTATTTGATTTTTTCCATCCAGGGCAAAAGATTCTGACTGTTTACCATATCTATGCCTCTCATAAATATATATACTATATACACTTCTATCAGGTCTCTCTGCAACCTCCAGCATTCCAAGGAAACCAATCCAAGACTGCCCAACCTCTCCCTATAACTAATACCCTCTATTCTAGTAAATCATTCTGGTAAACCTCTTCTGTATCCTTTCCAAAGCCTTCACATCCTTCCTGTAATGGAGCGACCAGAACTGCACACAATACGCCAAGCACAACCAAAGTCCTATAAACATGCATCGTGAGTTCCTGACTCTTATTCTTAATGCCCCAACCTATGCAAGCAAGCATGCCATAAGCCTTCTGTACCACTCTACCTACTTGCGTTGCCACTTTCAGGGAGTTATGGACTTGGGTCCCGACATCCCGCAGTATATCAATGCTGTTGAGGGTCATGCCATTAATCGTTTACTTTCTCCTTACATTTGACCTCCCAAAGTGCAACACCTCACACTAGGGCAGCACAGTGGTGCAGCAGTTCAGCTACTGCCTTACAATGCCAGAGATCCGGGTTAGATGCTGGCTACGGGTGCTGGCCATATGGAGTTTGTAGTTCTCCCTGTGACCACGTGGGTTTTCTCCGGATGCTCCAGTTTTCTCCCACATTCCAAAGACGTGCAGGTTTGTACGTTAATTATCTTCTGTAAAATTGGATATAACCAGTGTATGAGTCGAAGGTATTTATTCACAAAATGCTGGAGTAACTCAGCAGGTCAGGCAGCATCTCGGGAGAGAAGGAATGGGTGACGTTTCGGGTGGAGACCCTTCTTCAGACTGATGTCAGGGGGGCGGGACAAAGGAAGGATATAGGTGGAGACAGGAAGACAGTGGGAGATCTGGGAAGGGGGAGGGGAAGAGAGGGACAGAGGAACTATCTCAAGTTGGAGAAGTCAATGTTCATACCACTGGGCTGCAAGCTGCCCAGGTGAATATGAGGTGCTGCTCCTCCAATTTCCGTTGGGCCTCACTACGGCACTGGAGGAGGCCCATGACAGAAAGGTCAGACTGGGAATGGGAGGGGGAGTTGAAGTGATCAGCCACCGGGAGATCAGATTGGTTAAGGCGGACTGAGCGCAGGTGTTGAGCGAAGTCAGCCTTCTTCATAATCCACAACCTCAGCAATCATGGTGTCATCTGCAAACTTACAAACCAACCCAGCTATGTTTTTATCCAAGTCATTAATATATATCCATATATATCTATATATCTTAAGGATAGTGGAGTCAGGGGGTTTGGGGAGAAGGCAGGAACGAGGTACTGATTGAGAATGATCATCCATGATCACATTGAATGGTGGTGCTGGCTCGAAGGGCCGAATAGCCTACTCCTGCACCTATTGTCTATTGTCTATATCACAAACAGCAGCAGTCCCAACCCTCAAATCACTGCGGAACTCAACTGGTCATAGAACTCTAGCCTGAATAATGTCCTCACATATTCCTCTGTCACCTATCAATAAGCCAGTTCTGAATCCATATGACCAAGTCATTGTTAATTCAATGCATCTTCAGCAGCTGATTAGTTCAGCATCATCACCAAGTGCAATACCACACTAACCACCCAGAACCCTTGTAGTTCTCGCAGGTGGCACAATAGAAGGGTTGGTTCAATTTCCTCTCCCACCCCCCACCACCAACCTTTCTACCCACAAATATCATTTATCGCTTTAAAACAACAAACCTGGATGCTAGGGAAAAAACTGTAAATCGAGGGTCGACACAAAATGCTGGAGTAACTCAGTGGGTCAGGCAGCATCTCTGGAGAGAAGGAATGGGTGACGTTTCGGATCGAGACCCTTCTTCAGACTCAAAACTGGATGCTAGTTAGCTCCAGGTTGCACGAAGGGCTGGAAGTGACGACAGCGAATTCTCATCGTCATATTAGCCCACTGTTGCTCTTTGCAGCCAATTTCAAGTACCCAGAGTCAAATTCTCCTATGAAGTGTTTTATACAAGAGTATGAAATTGTCCCGAGTCTTTATTCAAACGCACACAACTATTTTGTCAACTTACTTTCTTAATTTATGGCTTAAAAACGGACTTGGAATTGCACAACTCGAGATTAAAAGAGGCAATTGTAAGTGTTGGACAGGAAAAGGCCTTTGGCGTGATAGTAATTCACGACCATTCAGAGCGGCCACAAGGGTTGCTTCAATCAGTCAACCGAGTGGCTCAAGAGACAGCCCGTATAAACAAGAGAGTCGATAGTGCAGTGCGTGTATAGGTTTAAATGGTACAAAACTCCCCAATACCTCGTTTCTCTCCTGAACTTAGTTTGCGTCCAGGAGTATAAATATCCTGTAGAAAGGGGAAGTGCGCAATTGGTGGTACAGCTGCAAATCAGTGGAAATTTGAAATAAAGACCTGAACGCACAAAGCAATGGTCCTCTTGTTTTGAATGTGGAGAGATGAAAAGCAGTTTTTAAAACATTTCTTGCACCCAAACATACTCCTTCACATCCACCTCCCTACGATATCCGTACAAAAATAGAGAGTCTGGGACATTTGATTGAACAATCGGTGTACGCTTTCAACTGGCAACCCGGCCTAAGATCAATTTGCATTTAAAAATTCCATTTTATACACCTTAATTTCACGACTCAATTCAGGAATGGCGATTTTTCCACTCTCCATTCCTTCAATACAACACTATTGAGATAGATATGTAGTGAAAAAAACCGCAGATGCTGGTTTAAATCGAAGGTAGACACAAAATGCTGGAGTAACTCAGCGGGTCAGGCAGCATCTGTGGAGAGAAGGAATGGGTGACGTTTCTAGTCGAGACCCTTCTTCAGTCACCCATTCCTTCTCTCCAGAGATGCTGCCTGACCCGCTGAGTTACTCCAGCATTTTGTGTCTACTATTAAGATAGCCATTTTTTTCACAAAGGTTGTTTTTACAAATAATCTAAATACGATTATTTTGATTGAATTCAATGAAATATGCAGCATGGAAATAGTTCTAGTTCTAAGTTATCCTCCGTTCGCATCCACTGCCGACACACTGGCCAATTTACAGGGGACCAATTAACTACAAAGCCGCACGTCTTTTGTGATGTGGGTGGAAGCCGAAGCACCCAGAGGAAACCCGCGCGGTCACAGGGAGAACGTGCAAACTGCACATAGAACAACGCCCGAGGTCAGGATCGAACCCAGGTCTCAGGCGCTTTGAGGCAGCAAGTCTCCCAGCCGCGCCTTTGTGTCCACACTCCTCTGTCTGTTTAAAGATAAGTTTAACTGAAGTGACAAATAGGCTCCTCGGCGTGGAGTATTTTTTCATTCCAGCATTTACATCGGTACAAATAAATCTTTGGAATGACATCCTCCGCTATCAAATATTTAGCTCGCTCAAATTTAATAGATTTGGGAATCAAGTTAAAAAACGACGGCGATGTTTCAAGGTGTTCACCTTTAATCACGAATAGCTCTTACTAACTTCCTTAAAACGACGTGCATTTTAATGGACAATGGCAGCTCAGCAGTATGTGGCAATAAACCTACTATAACATTTACCCCGGTTTATTTCAAACGTTTCGTTCATATCCACAACCATATAAAGTGAGTAAAATCGGATTCGGCATGTTCATGACCTCTCTGCCTTAGTCTCAAAGTATTGATGTAAATAACATAGCAATCTTGCTGCCAATGTGTTTTAAACACCATTTACAAATCACTCAACATAGGTCAATTGGACATTAATAAACTGTGCACAACATTCGTAAGTTTAGCTAAAAAAAAAAGCAAGGTCAAGTTCCTAAGACGGACACAAAAAGCTGGAGTGACTCAGCGGGTCAGGCAGCATCTCTATAGAGAGGGAATGGGTGACGTTTCGGGTTGAGACTATTCTTCAGATACCTGTCCCGCTGAGTTACTCCAGCATTTTGTGTCCATCTCTAGTTTCCCTCTCCCTGACTCTCAGTCTGAAGAAGGGTCTCGACCCGAAACGTCACCCATTCCCTCTCTCCAGAGATGCTGCCTGACCCGCTGAGTTATTCCAGCTTTATTTTGTGCCTGTCTTCGGTTTAAACCAGCATCGGCAGTTCCTTCCTACAGATGAAAGCAGACGGTGATCAAGAAAATATTCTTTCCTGGTCGGAAACTGTAGGATGGAAATATTCGGCACAGTTCATGATGGATTGTCTCATTTTTCGGGACGGTAAACTGCAATACGATTTGCTTAATTATTAATGCAGTCTGTAAACGTTTAAGGGGCTGGAGATTTCCCCCCGCCTATTTCCCCTGCCGGTATGTATTTTAAAGAGTATGAAGAAGGGTCTCGACCCGAAACATCACCCATTCCTTCTCTCCAGAGGTGCTGCCTGTGTCACTGAGTTACTCCAGCAATTTGTGTCTCTCTTTGTATTTTAATGAGGTTGCACAGAGCTTCAAACTAAAGCAGTTTTTAAACGGGCACTCCAATTGTAATCACGCTACTCAAATTACCAATCGAATAAAAGGCTTCCTTTTTTAAAAAAATTGCCCTGTATTAGTATATTCGACGAAATTAAAGCACATTAGTGGCAGAAGAAAGCAAGATAAAATATCATTTCAATTCTGAACCACAGGGTAACCAACTATTGAAAGTTAAACGTCGATAGTTTAATTAGTGGATGTTTGGGCATGTGTATATCTCATATACTATTCTATATGCCGACGGGTATATTCTTGAGCAAAATCATAATGTGATTTATAATAGGTGACAGTCAGCGAGGAGAATTTATCTCGCACGATTTCCCGGAGACTCAGTGAGATTGTTATTTGAAATGTTCGTAAGCATTTCGAGTTGAATTCTAAACGTAGTTTCCCAGTCAACTTGACTTACATAGTCAACTAAACCGTTCCAAGTACAGTTACAGCAATAAAAAGATTATTGAACGCAATGGGAAGTACGGCGTGATACCAGCGATCGTAAGGTTAAAACGTTCTCAAAAGCCGAGCATTTGGAAAACAAGATAGAACGACATGCACTGAGCGATGTTTTTTGACGCTCAAAACAAAATCATTCAAGAGAGACACAAAATGCTGGAGTAACCCAGCCGGCCAGGCAGCATCTCTGGAGAGAAGGGATGGGTGACGCTTCGGGTCGAGACCCTTCTTGTCCGAGGAAGGGTCTCGACCCGAAACGTCACCTGTTCCTTTTCTCCTGAGATGCTGCCTGACCCGCTGCGTTACTCCAGCTTTTTGTGTCTCACTTCGGAACATCTGCAGTTCCTTCCTCCACAAAGGAATTCACATTTACTGTAATTAAAACAAAGACTGCTGCCAAAAATAACCCTAAACCTGACGCTAAATCCCAGTGCGAGCGCATGAGTGGGTTAATTGAAATCCAACCAATGCAGGCGCTACCGTTTTACTTTTCCATTCCACGAAAAATTATGACATTTATTAGATATTAAAACTCACCGGAACGGCAATACGACACCTGCAGGGAAAAGGGGGGAAAATTAAAAATCGAGCCTTTAACAATTTCATGGTAATTACAACAGACATTAACTTAACTTAAGACTTTAAACCGTTAACTTTTTAAAAAAAAATCTAAACCGGTATGTAAACTATTTACCTGATACAGAATTGTTAAAATTAAGCATACTCTCAACGAATTCACAAACTCCATTGCATTTCTTTACAAGGAGCTCAAATGCTCGCTAGGGTGACTGCTCTTTGAATACGAATGAAACCCCAAAGGACAAGGTGATTCTTTTGAAGTGTTTGAAGAAGGAAATTATCACCAACACACGTCCCAAGCACCAATCAGCGAGCCAGAAAACTTTCTTGGGACCGACCTTCTTATGAACTCTCTGGGCAAGACCAATGGCCTTTAGAGAACAAAAAAAATTATTGCAAGCTAAGATTCTGTATTAAGTTTGCAGTTGTTTACGACTGGAATTTCTTGTACTTGCTCAGATACTTCCATTGCCTGTGCTTACTGTAGAAGGAGTTTCCAATCTCTCTTCCTCAAAACATCCATACTCCTGGGTTAAATTAATGAAGAGAGTTCAGAGATGTGAGTTTTTTCCCCCCACAGGATGTTTGACGCTGGTTTATGCCGAAGAGAGACACAAAATGATGGAGTAACTCAGCGGGACAGGCAGCATCTCTGGAGAGAAGGAATGGGTGATGTTTCGGGTTGAGACCCTTCTTCAGATTGGCTACACATCCTCTTACACATTTCGTCTGCTCCACTGCGGCAGTCTGAAGAAGGGTCTCCATCCGAAACGTCTCCCATTCCTTCTATCTAGAGATACTGCCTGTTCCGCTGAGTTACTCGAGCGTTTTGTGTCTTTCCTCTCGATAAAGTGAATAATCTTCAATTGCGTCTTCAGGGATAGCAGTGTAAAAAACATCCTCATACATGTAACCCTTCTTTGGCATTGCCACCATCCCAAAGGCTAATGACCTTATCAGTTTCTCCAATACGATCTTGATTGTATTTGTGATGATGAGACTTTCCACAAAGGTACTTCTGAGATGTCTTCTTTCATCCTGAACCTTAGCATCCTCTCTAACATAAGCCCACAGAGTCTCGAGTAGATTGCATCTATTTTCCGCACTAATGCTCTCACCTGGACAAAGCAAGGACAAAATTCCCCTAGCTCTCACCCCTGTACCCTCCACATTCAATGGGTCATCCTTCACTATTTCTGACAGCTTTCAGAGGATGCTACTCACAGGTATATCTTCACCTCCTATCCTCTTTCAGCCTGACCTGCTGAGTTACTCCAGCTTTTGGTGTCTATCTTTCTCAAAATAACTGTTCCCTACACAACTCCAAGTCCATTACTCCATCCTTATCTACCACCCCTCTCTCTCCCCCCCCCCCCCCCCCCCCCCGTCCTTCTTATGGCACCTTTCTATGTAATTGTAGAAGATACAACACATGTGCTTTCACACCTACCATTCCACCATCTAGAGAGTGAGTCATTTGCACTTCCCAGTGAAGCTGTGATTCATTAGCACTTCTTCAAATATACTGTGCTGCATGTCGTGTTCACAATGTAATATTGTCTACAATGTAAAAACTAAACATGGGGTGTATGGCTACTTTGGGGAGTACCTGCATTCTATCTACCGAGATAATTCAGAGCTCTGTGGTCTACCACTTTATGTTTCCACACCAAAAGAAACATTAAAGGAACACAGCGGGGATGGGGGGGGGGAAGGGCTTGTAGTATGAGGTGGAGATAAGCCAGCATCAATGAAGGGAATGGTCAGATGATGTTTTGAGCTGGGATCTTTCTTCAGTCTGAAGTTCTTTCCTGCATCTGCAGTTTCTTTGTGTCTCCACTCTGAGCGATCTGCCCGTGGCCTCTTGCATAGTTAGACTGAGGAGGAAAGTAAGCTTCAGGAACTGCACGCTATCTTTCACGTGGAAATGCAACACGCTTCTCACTCGTTGAACAGCACAGCACAGGAACAGGCCCTTTGGCCCACTATAACCGTGCTGACACAAACCAATCCTTATCTCCCCGTGCATAATCCATATCCTTCCATTTCCTTGTCCATGTGCTTATCCAAAAGTCTCTTAAATGTCACTACCTTATCTGCTTCCACCACAGCACATTTCAGGTACTCACGACTCTCGGTGTAAAAAACGTGCCCCGCACATCTTCTTCAAACGTTGCCCCTCTCACCTTAAAGCTATTTGCTCTGGCATTTGATGATTTCATCCTGGGAAAGAGGTTCTGAGTCTCTACAGTATCTATGACGCTCGTAATTTAGTATGCTTCTATGAGGTTTCTCCCTCATAGCATACCTCTGGTATTCCAAATAAAACAATCCAAGTCTGTCCAACCTCTCCCGATTGCTAATACCCTCTGATCCAGGAATCATTCTGGTAAATCTCCTTGGCACTCTTTCCAAAGACTCCAATCCTTCCTGTAATCCGGCAACCAGAACTGCACACAATACTCCAAATGTAGCCTGACCAAAGTCCTATCAAAAGGTATCATGACTTCCTGACCCATTCTCAATGCTCCAATCAATCAAGGCAAGCACACCATATGCCTTCTTTACTGTATCTACTTGCGTTGCCACTTTTTGGGGTTGTGCTCTAAGATCCTTCCGTACATTAATGCTGTCAGGAGTCATGCCATTGATTGCATATTTTACCCTTACATTTGACCTCACAATGTGCAACACCTCACATTTACTCATATTAAACTCCATCTGCCATTTTTCTGCGCATCGTGACTCATTATTGCACCAGGCAACTTTGCTTCAGAAGGGGCCATTTCTGCTGTAAGTCATCCTAATGTAACTGTGATATCAGCTCAGCTTTCTCTCTTCATTAGTACAGCCTGATGTGCCAGGCATTTGCACAGACCTGCATAGCGCAACTTATACATTCCATTGTCTGTGTTCTCACTCTCCAAAAGGCCTAGCTAGTTTCCTAGCTTTTTCATTCAGTTTCTGTTTCTCTGAATAACTGCCCCATGCACTAATCTGGGCAACCTTGGCATCCCCCTGTCAGTGACTCCATATTCCAATAGCGGCAGTCTCTTGAATCTCTAAGGTTTAATTAGCTGGGAGAAAATTGTGACAATGATTTTCTTTTCTTGACTTGCACTCCATGCTTCAAGCTTTCTATGCTTGCTTTTGTTTAAACTTATTTTAAAATATTTTTCTACACTGATGGCCCTCTTAATTCATAAAATTTGAATGTAAGCCATCTGATATTTTTTAATATCTTTACACCTTGAAGTTTTTAAATATATTGACAAATACACATATTTTGCCTCTCGGTCAGAAGACTGAATGTGAATGTAAAATTGAGATGGATTTTTATAGTACAACGTTAAGAAAGTGTAACATTATAAGATGATCACTCTGGGAGTCTTGGAATTACTTCCTTGAGCTATCTGAACTAAATTAAATAAATCTAGTTCCCTCAGCTATTTCCTTTACAAAACAATTAGGCAATAGGCCATTTTAGTTATGTTTATTGAAAGAGAATTACACTCTAAAATAGCCATTGAATTAGTGAAGATGACAGTCACCTTGTCGTGGTGGAGAAGCTTGTGTGGTCCTGAGATCCTGAGAGCGATGCCGTCTGGAGCTACGCTCCTGGTAGGGTCACCCATGGCGGTAAGGTCGAGGGGGAGGTCCCTGACAAAGAGCAATCCAACCAAGACCTCAACGGTGGAACAGGCGGAGGATGATGGCTGACTTTAGTGGAACGTCACAACAGCTGGGAAGGCGGATGAAGGCTGCAGCAGAAAAGGGTCCCCGGTCGTCTTAGATTCCATGCCACTGGATCCTGACCCAGACCTGTCAAGGACCGTGTGGTGGCTGTCTGTGCACCAGTCTCCCCACGTTAAACAAAGTCACGCACAGGCGTCCTCCATGGAGGGGATAGTCATACTCACTTCGAGTGAATGCTGATGATGATGATGACAGGTATGTAAAATAATCTATTGGTCAGCCACCATGACTGATTCTTGGTCTTTCTTTTCGATTTATTAAATTAATGACCTTAATTTAAATTCTCTAAAACTTCAGCAGTTCCCTTTGAAACGACTGTAGAGTTATACAGCGTGGAATCAGGCCCTTCGGCCCAACTTGCCCATGCTAACCAAAGATATTAGAGGAACAAGATGGACCACTCCGTTGAAATCGCCTATACTGAAGTGTAGTACGCAAAGGAGCCATTTTAGTAGGCAAAATCCACCGTTCGCTCTGCCTCTCGCAGTGTAATCAGTGTTTTGGAGGAACAGTATGTGTGATGATACCAATAAAATGCAGAATATATCTCATCTATCCATTCACAGATTTTTGTTATTTTTCTTTTAAAATGTTTCTGCAAGTTTCTGCCTACTAAAATGGCGTCATGACATACTACGGTTTTTAGGGTCGAGTGGTCTATCTTGTTCCTCTAATATCTTTGATGCCGATCAACTAGCCCCATCTACACTAGTCCCACCAGCCTGCGCTTGGCCCATGTCCCTCTAAACATATCCTATCCATGTACCTGTCCAAATGCTTTTTAAACGATGTGATGGTACCATTCACAACCAATACTAATAAACAATGTAAGCAAACATCTCTTCATTTATATTTCCCTGGGAGACTTCCCAAGAGCCTGCTATCTCTGTGTAGTTACTGCCTGCTGAGTAACTGCAGCACACTTTGGAGACTGCCGCCACAATGGACAAGAGGAAATATATGCTTTGGCAGATAGATGGGTTGCCAAGCAAGGGGAGCTTCTTTGTCTAAGATTGTGCAGGCTCCTTCAATTTTATTAGACCGGCATTCATCCAGGCTTATGGGGTTCATTCCAACGCAGTCTTGATTTCCGGGGTTACATCCGCGCCCGGGTGGTGTTGGAGAGGGACTATGCGCTGTCCACGGGTACCCTGGGGGATTTCAGGGATCATTGGGCACTGCGGGGGATTGGATGCATCTTGGATAGGGATTGTAATATAATTGTATAATAGTTTCATTTGGTATATTTGTTTGCATGTATTCTGGTGGTGGGTTCTGTTTTGTTTTATTGCATTGTAAATATTAGTTTTGGTCTCCAAATTTGAGGAAGGATATTCTTGCTGTTGAGGGCATGCAGCGTAGGTATACTAGGTTAATTCCCGGAATGGCGGGACTGTCGTATGTTGAAAGACTGGAGCAACTAGGCTTGTATACACTGGAATTTAGAAGGATGAGAGGGGATCTTATCGAAACATATAAGATTATTAAGGGGTTGGACACGTTAGAGGCAGGAAACATGTTCCCAATGTTGGGGGAGTCCAGAACCAGGGGCCACAGTTTAAGAATAAGGGGAAGGCCATTTAGAACGGAGATGAGGAAAAACCTTTTCAGTCAGAGAGTTGTAAATCTGTGGAATTCTCTGTCTCAGAAGGCAGTGGAGGCCAATTCTCTGAATGCATTCAAGAGAGAGCTAGATAGAGCTGTTAAGGATAGCAGAGTCAGGTGGTATGGGGAGAAGGCAGGAACGGGGTACTGATTGAGAATGATCAGCCATGATCACATTGAATGGCAGTGCTGGCTCGAAGGGCCGAATGGCCTACTCCTGCACCTATTGTCTATTGTCTATTGTCTATTATTTTAAAATAATTGAATACATTTTTTGATTAAAAAAAACACAGTCTTGATCTACCTTGTACATGGTGGAGAGGAAACCCTATCATTCTCGGCATTTATATGACTGGTCGAGTTGAGTTTCTGGTCAATGGTGACTTCTGGGATATCGATGGTGGAGGACATTAAGATAATTATGCGAGATGACAAAGTGGTGGAAGAGCAGGATGGTGATTGAAGAGGCAACATGTGTCTTCCTTCAGAAATGTTTTGTATGCTTCCACACGTATCTGATGAATTAATTTTCAAGGAGGGAGTGGAGTTGAGTTGATTTTAATACCAAATATGGTCCAGATGAATTCAAACTGTATCTCTTTCACATATTTAACTCCAGCATGAGCTCTAGCTATTTTAGGATTGGATCTATCGATTGTGCACCCATCCTGTAAAATATGAATGTGGGGCAATAAATCTGATCTTTATTATTGTGAGGGAAGAAACTGCAGATGCTGGTTTAAACTGAAGAAAGACACAAAATACTAGCGTAACTCAGCGGGACAGGCAGCATCTCCGGAGAGAAGAAATGGGCGACATTTCGGGTCGCGACCCTTCTTCAGAATTGAATTGAATTGAATTGATTTGCATTGAATAAGTTTATTGGTCAAGTATGTACACATACAAGGAATGTGCCTTGGTGCTGTGCTCACAAGTAACAACATGAACATACGGTAAACAATTACGAATCAAGCATAAGACATGAAAACATTAAGAATAAATCTTTATAGTTTCATTATTGTCATGTTCACTGTGATGCATAACAAGGTCTGGTTGTGGCTTAAGATAATTCTGTTGAGGGAAGTACAAAGAACTCTGCTTGGTTTAAATGGTTCATGCATTGGCAGAGATGAAACAGGACAGGCAAAGATCAGCGCGCACCAGTTCAGTAGTCACCTGTGTGAAATAAATTACTGCCCTAATCAGCAATGTTGCCACCATTCCACCCTGAACATACACATTATTACTAATGAAATAGATATGTCAACTGGTAGATTTCTCACCCCATTACCTGCAACTGACCTAAAATAAACAATAACAGTGTTACAGAGACAAACATTGCGAGCAGGTAACAGGCAGGCCGAAAAATGACAAAAGGCCACCTTCGTAGGATTATTTCCTCAATCAAATCTAAGGGGGAGAAAATGCTTTTTTTGATGGTTGTTTTCTTTCAGATTGGTTCAAATTGTCATAGGGCAAAGAGCAGTACAACACAGCACAGGACAAGGCCCTTCAGAATCTCTATTAAAACACAAAATGCTGGAACAACTCAATGGCCCAGCCAGCATCCCTGGAAGATGTGGACAGGCGACTTTTCAGCCCTTTTTGGACTGATGTTTTCAAGAGAGTTAGGTAGAGCTCTTAGGGCTAACAGAATCAAGGGATATGGGGAGAAAGCAGGAACAGGGTACTGATTTTGGATGATCAGCCTTGATCATATTGAATGGCGGTGCTGGCTCGAAGGGCCAAATGGCCTACCCCTGCACCTATCTATTTTTCTATGTTTCTATGATTGTAACAGGGGGTGTGAAAGCAGGAGAAGAGTTGTGGGCGGGACATAGCTGGCAAATAATAGGTAGATACAGGTGGGGGTTGATTGTCAGAAGGGTGGACAAAAGCTAGAGATGAAAAAGCAAAGGGTGCCAGATAAGGAGAGAGGAGGAGTAAAGCCAGAGGGAGGGATATAGGTGCAAACATGGAAGAGGGAGGGATATAGGTGGGGTGGGGGGGGGGGGGTTAGCTGTGCTGTATGCGTTTTGGCCAGTCTGTGCTCTTACTTCACAATAGTAGAAAGTTTGATTCAAGTCTGGGTTCAAATGAGGGTTCACTTTCATATTTCCAGTGCAGTATTTAGAGAGTGCTGCCTCAAAAATATGTCTGGAAGGTGAGACTAAAATCCTTCTGAACTCACAGGCAGATCGCAGGCTGTGTTTTGCTGACAAGCAGGGGACTTTTCCATTTCCAGGACAATATTTCTTCTACAACCAATGTTACTAAAATAGCATATGTAATTAAACTACATTGCTGGTTTTGGGAGTTTGCTGTGTGCAAATTATTTCTGAACAATAGTTATGGGTGCAGCGGAGGGAGGTAAGTAGCATTAGGATGCATTAAGACTATGAAACATGCTAGATCAATGTATGCCCCTGAAAGAACTTTAGCAAGGCATTTGATAAAGTTCTGGTTGGAGGCTGAATGGGAATCATGGAGACTTGGAGGTCTGACTTCAAAACGAGCTTACTCAGACAAGACAGATGTTGAGGATGAAGGGTGTGATTCAGGCTGGAGGTCTATGACCAGTGGCATTCCGCAGTATCTATGCTGTGATCTCTGTTGCTTGTGATATATATATATATATATATATATATATATATATATATATATATATACTGAATATATATACTGTATATATACTGTATATATGCAGTGTGTATATATGTATATGTATATATATATATATACACTACACACACACACATCTATGCAGTATATATATGCAGTATATATATGCAGTTTATATATATATATATATATATATATATATATATATATAGTGTGTGTGTGTGTGTGTGTGTGTATATATATATATATATATATATATATATATAGATATACATATGCACCCACACGAATTGGATGCAAGTGTAGATGGATTAATAGCACATTTGCAGATGTCACCAAAACTATTGGTAGAGTTGCAGAGAGCGAGGATAGTAATCAAAGTATACAGTGGGACACAGCTCAGCTGCAGAATTGGGCAGAGAAATGGATATGGAGTTGAATTCAAGCAAGTGTTACGTCTGGCACTTTGGGATTGTGGCATATGGGGCAGATGCCACGTTTCATCCGCGACCCTATTTGCAGTAGGGTGAGCTTGCATGGTTTATTGTGTTTACAGCGGTAAGACCACATGGGGGCGCTGTCCCTTGCCAGACCACATGTGCAAACTTGGGCTTGTACCAGCAGCTCAGTCCTTGTCTTCAAAGGAGGCAGCATGACAATCTCATGCTTCTTCCTGCAGTTCATCTCTGCTTCAAGAGAAGGCTCAGACAGTACAGGTTTCTTCCTGGCAGCTCAGTTTTGGGCTCAGAGAGGCAGCACTGGCAGTCTCTGGATTATCCTGGTTGCTCAATCTTTGCCTTCTTGTGTTTGTGGGCGCAGTCCCTTATTGTCCGTGGGCAGGAAGAGCTTCTGGCATCTCAGGCGTGCCCCGGCCACTCAGACGTAGCTTCAGGTAGAGGCGCTGGCTGACTAAGGCTTCTTTCCCAGCAGTCCAGTCTTGACCACTTGGTGGCGCTGGTGGTCTCAGGTCTGCCCTGGTGGTGCAGCTTTCCTTGTACTTGCGATTTATTCACAAAATGCTGGAGTAACTCAGCAGGTCAGGCTTGCGACAGGTGAACACAACTAGGAGGGAGGCAGCCCAACCGTCCCGACGCGAGGAGTTTCGATCATCCCGACGCGAGGGCTTCGGACATCGGACCGTCGGCAGCGGCGACTGCGGATGGTTCAACAGCCCCGACCAAAGAGGAAGAAGATTGAACTTTATTAGCTTTCATCACAGTGAGGAATGTGGAATCCGCTGTGGTGGATGTTTATGTTAAATTTTATTTTATGTGGCTGTGTGTCTTGTTGCTTTTTACTTAGTATGGCTGTATGGTAACTCAAATTTCACTGGACCTTAATTGGTGCATGTGACAATAAATTGATCTTAAAAGCTTCTTCCTTCTTCCTTCTTCCTTTTGTCCTGTTTCTCTTGTTATCTCCCTCCCTGGCCTGAACACTTGGGTTTTATAGAGTTTGTTGACGAGGTTCAAATGACCAACCTGTAGCAATAATGCTGGGAATTGGCCGCTCCAGACCTGCCAGCTAGTTAAAGGGATCAGAGCGACACCCAAAGGGAGATAGTGCCGTCACACCGTGACTCGGGGATAACACTGTAACTCTGCCCATTTTGAGCTGGATAATAGTGTAGAAGTCTTTGCCTTTGGCGACTTAGATGCCATGTATGATGGAATCATTTCACAGCACGAATCTAAGCCCTTGGGGAAGGGAGGAGAGAGAGAATTGCTTTGTGGGATTGAATGCAAGCCAACGAGAACACTTCCAGGTGCGGGTGAGATTAAGGAGAGATTTGACACGGAGATTTACAATATTAGAAAGGACTATAATCAGGTGGACTATAATCAGGTGGACTGGTACAAAATAGCACATTTAAATTAATCACAAGACTGTTAGAAAAAGCCTGTTTACCAAGATATTGGTTAGATTTAGGAATTCCCATCCCAAGCCATTATTAAAGCAAAATGAACAGAATCTTTTAAAAGGGAATTAGTGTTTGAAATCAGATGGATTAAGACCCTCGCATTAGATTCCTCTCGCTCTCTTACACACTTTGTTTCTGTCTCTGTCTCTGTCTCTCACATGCACATTCTCTCTCCCTTCCTCCCTCTCTCTCAGGAATAAATATTGTATGGGGATAAAAAGAAAACAAAAAATGGGCTGAATTATTACCTCAGCCAGCTCACTGCCGTCAATGCTAATAGTTTAGATGTCTTGAAGAAATGTCTAGACAACTGAACAAGGGGGAATGGAATAGATTTAGACTGGGAAAGATGCGAGCAGTCTGGATTGGAGCATAAATACCTCCATGGACTTGATTTCATGCCATATATTCCATATATTCTATATAACCTGTCAATTTGCTACAATATCAGATTATAATACTTGTAATGAATCTAGATTGGTGTTATCTTTTTGGAGCTTTTACAGGGAATTCTAAACTTTTCTTACCTAGTGGTAGGATAAGCTTTACAAGTGGCACCGACCGGTCCTCCAGTAATTTTTCCCAGTTCCCCGCTCAGCCTTCACACATACCGCTATATTTTAGGTTTTAATTGTACGTGGAAAATTTGAATAAAGAACAAATCTGAAAATGTAGCTTTGTTAACTTGACCCAGTTTGGTAATAGGCCCCTAAAACCACATATTACTTTCATACTTAAATATAAACATGAGGAGACTCCACCCAAGCAATTAACTCCGAGAGACACTGATGTGTTTGTTCAAAACTATCTGATCTTTATATCCAGAGGCTGTAAAAACAGGACAGAGAAGCAGTGCCAACCATATTCCTGGTTATCAGTTTATTATAAATGATCCTGAAAGTTTAGTTTTCTCCTTTACAGTCCTCTCATCAGCAAGAGTGCGGTCCTGATCTCCCATCTACTTCAATGGAGACCTTTGAATCATCTTTAATCGGACATTATCAGACATCACTATTATATTTTGCACTAATTGTTGTATCCTTTTATCTGTGCCGGTGGACGGCTTGGATTGTGTATATGGATAGTTTTCAGTTTAGAGATACAGTGTAGAAACAGGCCCTTCGGCCCACCGAGTCCGTACAGTCCAACCCATACACTAGTTCCATCCTACACACTAGGGACCATTTACAGAAGCCAATTAACCTGCGAACCTGTGCGAGTTTAGAATGTGGGAGGGAACCGGAGCACCCGGAGAAAACCCACGTGGTCACAGGGAGAACGTACAATCTTCATACAGCCAGCATCCTTCGTCAGAATCTAACCCGGGTCTCTCCTGCTGCTCGACAGCAACTTTACCTCTTAATTACTTTTCTTTGACTGAAAAACAAAAGCTTTTTTGGTACAAGTGACATTAATAAACTAAACTAAACTAAACTAAACTGACCTAAACTAAAAACTTTTCTTATGATGCAAATGTGTCAGCAATGACACTGCATGTTCAGGTTTTGGAGTGCTTTCAATTGTGTACTGATTATAAAACAGAGGTGTAAGTTTATAGAGAGTACGGGCAGAACGGTGGCGCAGCGGTAGAGTTGCTGCCTTACAGCGAATGCAGCGCCGGAGACTCAGGTTCGATCCTGACTACGGTCGCCGTCTGTACGTGGGTTTTCTCCGAGATCTTCGGTTTCCTCCCACACTCCAAAGACGTACAGGTTTGTAGGTTAATTGGCTGGGCAAATGTAAAAAATGTCCCTAGTGGGTGTAGGATAGTGTTAATATGCAGGGATCGCTGGGCGGCGCGAACCCGGTGGGCCGAAGGGCCTGTTTCTGCGCTGTATCTCTAAATCTAAAAAAATAAAATAAAATAAAAAATCTACTTGACCTGATTCCTGAGAGGAACTCTCAACAATGGTGTGGAAGGAATTTTATATCACTTTAGTTTAAATCCACAGCAAATCAAAGCTGATTTATGAAGAGCATGATTGTGGTGGTGTGAGGATTGCTATACCCATGGCCCCATAGCAGAAGCGACCACGTCTCGGGGCTGGAAACTGGACGTGCCCTGGGCTAATTATGCTACCACCATCATCTACTGTACAAGTGATGGCTCCCACTGATTGTCGCTGGAAGCTTGCGTCCTTTACGATGACAGTGATGTAACATTTGAAACATGGGTGATGGACACGAAAGAAGAATGCACTGGCATTGAGCTTCAATAAGGTGTTGTAACCATCAGACGAGGCATTAAAGTTATTTAACATTGACACCTTTGTTCAGCCGCAGCTACTGCATCTTTTCCAGTTTTTCTCCAGTAAATCACAAGTAACGTTAATAGAGATATTAATAGACATTAAATTAAAAATGATTAAATCTGATCTTTATTGCTTTCTCTCCAAATGTCTTTCCCATTTATTGTGTGAAGCCAGAGGTGGTATTTTTTTTACGCCTTGTACAAACTGGAGATCTATTGTTCTCACAATTCAACTTGAAACAAAACTCAATAAGAAGGGCGAGCAGAATAATCAGCTGAGATTCCCCCTCTAGCAGGAGGAAGCGATCGGGGCAGAATCTCATTCACCATGAAGGTGCCGCTCATTGTAACTAAAGAATAACTAGTGTTAAAAGCTGGCTCTCCTTCAGTGAGAACTCCCGCGTAAAAGAGGGGCAAGTTTCGACATGCTGCGTACTCTGTGACTTTAATACGGATAGCCCCATTCTGTCCACATCATGAGTAGTTGGATTCAATGTTTTTCTCCTCCCCCTCTTAGGTCTATGCAAAATAGCACTCCACAACTTATTTCACTTATCCCGGCTGCACTGAAGGCTTCTTCTATTTCCTTGCTACGGCACAGTGGCGCAGCTGTGGAGCCACTGCCTCACAGCGCCAGAGACCCAGGGTCCTTCCTGACCTTGGGTCCTGTCTGTGTGGAGTTTGCACCTTCTCCCTCCAGGTGCTCAGGTTTCTACCCACATCCCAAAGATGTGCAGGATTGTATGTTAATTGGTCACTGTAAATTACCCCTAAGGGCCTGTCCTACTTAGGCGATTTTTTAGGCGACTACAGGTGACTAGGCTGTCGCCACACGGCCGCCGGGATGTCGCCTGTACGGTCGTGAGTCGTCTCCAAAGAGTCGTAGCGTTTTTCTGGTTGCAGCTGGATTTTAAGATGTTAAAAAAAATTCTGCGACTGTTAGTTTGATGCCAATGATTGTAGCTTGTCGTATCCTGACGTGGGCGCTGTCGTAGGTTGTCGCCAGGTGACGTAGGTTGTTGCCGGTGCTGACTTCGGTGAATTCCATTGGCGACTACCTACGTCAATCTACGTCAACTGGCGACAGGTACCGGCGTCAAAACCGGAGGCCAAAATGACGTGAATTGTCTTCACTTGTCGCCGACAGGGTCGTTACTTGTCGTAGCTTGTCGCGGGTGGACGTAGGTTGACTTCAGTTGTCGTAGGTTGTCACCTGTGCGGTCGTAGGTTGTCGTAGGCGCGGTCATAGATGGACGTCCTAAGTCGGGACAATTGGGTCGCCGGTTGTCGGTAGCTTGCCGTAACTTGACCCTCGACTAGGTGGTAGGTTGTTGTAGCTTGTCGTAGACATTGTCGTAGACGAGTCCAGTCACCGGTAGTCGCCAGCAGTCGCCTAAAAAATCGCCTAAGTGGGACAGGCGCTCTAGTGTGCAGGGAGTGGATGCAAAAATTCTGTAACAAAATGGTTCGATGGTTCAATGGTACATTACTTGTCATATGTACTGAGGTACAGTGAAATTCATTTTTGCACATAGTTCAGCACAAGTAGCACTATACATAAGCACCTAGACACATCTTAGATAAGCGTCTCAGATATAGTATTGTAGTTTATAGTAGTAGTACACTGAGACAGGAAACAGTCACCAGATTTGGTGCCACCAAGTCCTATTGTTTCCAGGTGTAGCGTTCTTAACCTGATGGTATTATCGTGGCTGCATTGCAAGGTTGGCCTGGCCAAACGTGGCCATTGGTATCCTCCACCGCTGCTCTGACAATGGTTCTGTTTAGTTTCTTTATGGCCATGTGTACAGAGATGCAGTGAAAAGCTTGTTCTGCATGCTGTCCAGTCAAATAGTGCAGTACATGAACACTGTAGAGCATCTTCTGGAACAGCACGCAGAGAGTCACCATGTTATGGTGCCATCTCGCAACTTCTAAATCTCTGTAAAGTCCGATCTTGGCCCAAAGAGATGACCAGCTTCTTATCTTCTCACGTTAAGGCCCGGTGTCGGGGGGGGGCACTGGGCTGGTGAAGTAGGGGTGGGCCCGGCCCAGTGCGATGCCGTGGGCTCCTTCCACCGCTGCCCCGTGCAGCTGCCGTGGGCTGCGCTCGATCCGCTCGCTCACCCAGCTGCTGTAGGGCCTCCCGCGGCCCCCTCCGCCAACACCACCGCCCATCACCACTGTAGACGTCGCCTCCAGTGGCCCCTCCGCTCCCACGCACCCAGTCTCTGTGTCCCACTTCCCCAGTGTGACTTTTACAGGAACCTCTGCTATGGTTCACCAAATGTTCTTCCTCCTGAACTCGTCCAAAGGATTCCCACCCTTGGGGAATGGTCCCACAGACAAGGCTGAGGCACCCACAGCCACGCTCGGACATAGTGACCACTTCGTGACCCATCTCTGAGACAGACTCACTGCGGAGTTGAGATTTGGATCAGGAGCAGTGGTGGGACCAGACCACTGTCCAGAACACGCAACACAGCAGTACCCACTCAAACAGCTCAGACCAACACCTCAAGAAATTGCAGAGACTTGTGGATGTAGTTCATTACACAAACCAGACTCCCCACCATTAACTCTGTTTGCACTTAATGCGGCCTCAGAAAAGCAGCCAGCATATTCAAATTCTTGGCAGGAAACTGATTTCCAGCGACACAACCTATTATCATGGTACCTTGCCATTGTATATAGAACTAGTACCTTCTTTATTCTTGAAGTTGCTGTTCTTTTTTATTTTTACAAAACCTTAAAAGATTATTCCACATTCTTTACCATAAGACCCATTCTTTGGTTGTTGTAATTCTTCCCAATCTTTACCAACCCTTTAGTTTCGTTTAGTTTTTTTATTGTCACGTGTACCGAGGTGCAGAGAAAAGCTTTTTGTTAGGACACCCAGATTAAATTTTTATTTTTATGAGGCAGTTCATTATTAACCTATAAAAAACATTTTTCCCATTATGTTGAGAAAAATAAGCTCCTTCAAATTACTTTTAAAATAGTTTAGGGGTACAGCATGGAAAGAGGCCCTTCATACCAATGAGTCCACACTGACAATTGATCACCCGTGCACTAGTTCTATATTATCCCATTTTCGCACCCAACACAGTGGGAAATTTACAGGAGCCAATTAACCTGGGCGGCACGGTAGCGCAGCGGTAGAGTTGCTGCCTTACAGCGAATGCAGCGCCGGAGACTCAGGTTCGATCCTGGCTACGGGCGCCGTCTGTACGGAGTTTGTACGTTCTCCCCGTGACCTGCGTGGGTTTTCTCCGAGATCTTCGGTTTCCTCCCACACTCCAAAGACATACAGGTATGCAGGTTAATTGACTGGGTAAATGTAAAAATTGTCCCTAGTGGGTATAGGATAGTGTTAATGTGCGGGGATCGCTGGGCGGCGCCGACTCGGTGGGCCGAAGGGCCTGTTTCCGCGCTGTGTCTCTAAATCTAAAAAAATCTAAACCTGCAAATCTGCACCTCGTTGGAATGTGGGAGGAAACCAGAGGACCCGGAGAAAACCCACGTGGTCACAGGGAGAAGGTACAAACTCCACACAGACAACACCTCGAGTCAGGATCAAACCTGGGTCTGTGGCGCCGTGAGGCAACAACTCTACTGTTGAGTTACCATGCCACCTTTATCTACATGTATCAACTGTTTTAGATAAAAGCCACACTTTACACTCTTTTTGTTTCTTTTGAGACGTTTTGGAATCCAGATAATCTGTCATATTACAATGCGTTCATCTTAAAAATGTAACTTGAGGAGAGAACATTCGAAAATCTTCATGGAGTATTCTGTTTTTTAAACTAAAAAGAGATTATTATAACTCTACAATAATATCCTGTGGTAGGAGATAACTCAATTCACACAAATGACAACAATACTTCAGCCTTTGAGTTACTTGCAGTATTGATAAAAAATAATGGGGACAATCACAAATCACACAAAATAAGAAACATGACATGACCTGATTAACTTTGAAGGGATTGTTCACACCTTCTAAATCTAGGACAATGAGTCACCTTCCTCTTTATGCTTTAATAGAACTGATCCCTTCATAAAAATGCACGTTCTTTAGTACAGGAAAGTATCAAGAATCCCAGCTGAACCCTCCCTCTTCACCACATATTCTTTCTGGCAATGGTACTTCCACAATATTTTTAAGTGAGGATCTCCAGGATCTAGGCCCGGAGACGACAAAGGACAAGCACTGCATTTACAAGTCCCAATAGTGTTCAATTTCCAGTGGCAGCGTTACCACCAGGTTGGCCTTTGTCCTTCCTGGCGGTAGAGGACTGAGCATCGGGAAGTAAACACATTGTATTTGCCAGTCTGAAGGGTCTCGAGCCGAAATGTCACCCATTCCTTCTCTCCAGAGACGCTGCCTGTCCCGCTGAGTTACTCCAGCATTTTGTGTCCATTTACCTCCTTGCTGCTTCCTGCAATCACTTTTTCTGAATGATCTTGGAGTCTGCTCTTTGAAATAATCTGTCCCTCACTACTTAAAATTCCTAATTCCAGAGATTATCTTCAGTGTTTGATTTAAACACTGTTTATCATCACAAGGTAATTTTGCCTTTCTTAGTTTAATGCAGCCTATCTTAGTTTAGTCATCAAACACTCAAGTGGAATGGTGAGCAGCCAGAGATCGTGAATGCTGGCACAATTGACATCAGTATGAAAAGGGATGGGGTGATGTGAAGTGAATGTGGGCAGTTAAGCAGGAGGACCTCGTGGATAGTAATCTCCAGAATACTCCTGGTGCCACATGTTAGTGAGGGTAGAAATAGCAAGATAGAGCAAATGAATGTATGGCTCAGGGGTTGGTGCAGGGGGCAGATATTCAGATACCATTGGGATCTCTTCATGGGCAGAGGTGACCAGTACAAGTGGGACATATTGCATTTGAATCGGAGGACCAATATCCTTGCAGTGAGGTTCGCTAGTGCTGTTCAGGAGGGTTAAAAAGTAACGCAAGTCTCAAAGTAGAGCTATCGGTAGATCTACTGCCTTACAGCGCCAGAGACCAGGGTTCGATACTGACTGCGGGTGCTTGTCTGTACGGAGTTTGTACGTTCTCCCCTTGACCTGCATGGGTTTTCTCAAGATCTTTGGTTTCCTCCCACACTCCAAAGACGTACAGGTTTGTGGGTTAATTGGCTTGGTATAAATGTAAAATTGTCCCTAGTGTGTGTAGGATAGTATTAATGTGCAGGGATCGCTGGTCGGTGCAGACTCGGTGGGCCGAAGGGCCTGTTTCCACACTGTATCTCTAAGACTAAAAGCAGGACATGCAGGGAGAGGTGAAGGAATGTGGCGACATCGATGGGCTAAAGGGTTGTCATAGTGTTTAAAAAAAAATATTGACTGGGACTTGCTCAGTGCCAAAGGCTTAGACAGGGCAGAATTTGTGAGGTGTTTCTTGAAACAGTATGTGGATAGTTCATCCTGAGAAAGTAACATCCTGGACCGAGTGTTGGGAGGACACTGGCCAGGAAACCAGTGCTGTAGTGGAAGAGCATTCTGGGGATGATGACCACAACGTTACAAGTTGTGATTTACCCTTGTCGTGTCTTCATCATTCCCCCTGACCCACTCCCCCTGTCGGATGCAGAACGGTCAGTTCACTTGCTCCCCTACTGCTCCCCCCTTCCAACAGGGAAGCTCAGTAATGGCACCACTGGTTCATGCTGGCCTTCCCTCTATTCCAACCGTGCTACCTCTCCCACCCCCCACCCTTACACTACCCCTCACACCCTCGTCCCCTCCCCTCCCAGCTCCAATCATCCTCACACATTACCATACCCGAGCCTCCCTCCATCCCTCTGCCTCCTCTTCCGATCCCAGCCCTCTCTCTTGGTGTCTTTTTAATGTCCCTCCCCGCTGACCTCCCTTCTTTGGATGCAGAATGCCCAGTTGAACAATGAGCTCTCTAATTTTAGGTAACCTCTAACAAACCCCCCTCCCCTCCCTCTCCCTTATCTCGCTCACAGCCCCTTTCCACCACGCCCCAACCCTGTGCCCCACCCTACAACCCCCCCCCATCTACATTCCATCCTCTGGCTTCACAATTCACAACTCTTCAATCCTATTGTCTCACACCTGTTTTTACATGACTGGCCTTTATTGAATTGTCTGCCTATCAAAGCCCCCCCATCACCTGTTACCTGCCACCAATAATCACCTATTACCTGCCACGCTTTGTCCTGAAGACAGACACAAAAAACTGTTGTAACTCAGTGGGTCAGACAGCATCTCTGGGGAAAAACATGAGGTGACATTTCGGGTCGAGACCCTTTTTCCTGTTCCTCCTCTCTTCCAGTTTTCTTTCTCTCATAAAGACCTAACAAAACTGTCAGTGATGCAGCAGTAGAGTTGCCGTGTGACACTGCCAGAGACCCGGGTTCAATTTTGACTACGGGTGCTGTCTGTATGGCGTTTGTACCATGTGGGCACCCGTGTGGGTTTTCTATGGGTACTCCTCTTTCCTCCCACATTCCAGAGATGTACAAGGCTTAGTAAGTTTGGAATGTTTCCACAACCCTCGCCAGCTTCCACAGGTGCGTCACAGAAAGCATTTTATTGGGATGCATCACCTTATAATTTGGGAACAACTCCATCCAAGAACGAAATAAATTACGGAGTGTTGTGGACGTAGCCCAAACTATCACTGAAACAAATCTCCCTTCCATTGACTTTCTCCACACCACGCTGCCTTGGTATGGCAGTAGAATCAAGGACTAGTCTCACCCCGGGCACTCCCTCTTCTCACCTCTCCCATCAGGCAAGAAGTTTGAAAATGCATACTTCCAGATTCAGTGCCTGTTTCTTCCCAGCTATTATCAGGCAACTGATTTGTCCTCTAGAAAGTGGTTCTGGCCTCCCATCTACCTCACTGGAGATCGTTGAACTATCTTTAATTTGACTTTATAGGACTTTATCTTGCATCAAACATTATACCCTTTATCCTGTATCTGAACGCGGCTTGATTGTAATCATGTATAGTCTTTTCGCTGACTTCACTCTATCTCAGTAGACATGACAATAAACTAAACTAAAATAATTCCTCACAGCGCCCAGTCCTTTGGACACACATCAGCAAGTTAGGTTGGTGTACTGCAAAATTACAAGGTCAATGTTCTGAGGAGATGGTCAAAAGGTAAAAACTAGATCTGAAGATCGTCATACTTATACCTTAATAATAAACAAAACCAAATTAAACTAATTGGCTTCTGTAAACATTGTTGCAAGTGTGCATGATAGAACTAGTATACACTGGTCGGCGCGGACTCGGTGGGCCAAAGGGCCTGTTTCCATACTGTTTTTCTAAACTAAGCTAAGCTAAGCTAAACTAAACTAAACTAAACTAAACTAAACTAAACTAATAGTGTACCCAAACCTATTGCACACTTAAACTGGAAAGGGTGTAGAGAAGATTTATGAGGATGTTGCCAGGACTTGAGGGCGTGAGCTATGGGAAGAATTTGTGCAAGTTAGGACCTTATTTCTTGGAGCACAAGAGGGTGAGGGGTGATCTTATAAAGGTGTATAAGATCATGAGTGGAATAGATAGAGTAAATGCACAGAGTATTTTACCCAGAGCAGGGGAATCAAGAACCAGAGGATATAGGTTTAAGCTGGGGGTGGGGGAGATTTAACAGGAACCGAGGGGCAACATTTTTACACTAAGGGTGGTGGGTATATGGAATGAGCTGCTGGAGGAGGTAGTTGAGGCAGGTACAATCACAATATTTAACATACATTTGGGCAGGTACATGGATAGGGCGGGTTTAGAGGGATATAGGCCAAATCCAGGCAGGTGGGGCTATATTGTAGATCGAGCATGTTGGTGGGCATGGGCACGTTGGGCCCAAAAGACCTGTTTCCACATTGTATGACTATTTGCTCAATTTTCTTTCCATCTGCTTTTCTGCTCTGGCTATTTTGTGCGCATGGTATCTCTTCAGCATCTAACCATGTCTAATTTGTGTAGCAGTCAGTGGGAAACAGGTTTTCTTGCTTTTAGCTTTTGCTGAGTGAATTAAATGGCTGGCTGAAACTGATTTCTTAATAATCACTGTCAGTCTGAAATTTTGACTAGAAATATAAGAGGATTTAGCAAGAATAAATTTTGCACTGTCCAGTTCAATGGTGTAGATAGACATAAAATGCTGGAGTAACGCAGCAGGACAGGCAGCATCTCTGGAGAGAAGGAATGGGCCATGTTTCGGATTGACACCTTTCTTCAGACTGAGAACCAGGTGAGAGGGAGACACAGAGATAAGGAAGTGTAAGGTGCAAAAACGAGCCATCAAAGGAGTTGCTGTTCGAGGAAAATGTAGAATAGATCATTGTTAGCTAGAAGAAGGTGACAACTATGGTGCATTTAATTTACAAAGCATGAAACCTGAGATTGGTGAGTGGGGCAATGATGCACTTTCTGGTACTTTATTTCTGCATGTTGAGGTACTTTAGTAAATAAAAGCATGGTAGGCCAACTTGGATCCAACAATGTATATTCTGCATCATATGGGAGGTGAAGCTGTGGAATTAATTGCCCCAGAAGGCAATGGATTCATTGCCCCATAAGACAGAGATTGATAGATTCTTGATTAGTATGTGTGTCAGGGTTCAAGGGGAGAAGGCAGGGGAATGGGGTTGAGAGGGAAAGATAGATCAGCCATGATTGAATGCCGGAGTAGACTTGATGGGCTGAACTGCCTAATTTTGTTCCTATCACTTATGAGCTCCACATTGTTCCCCATGTCCCGAACAACCACAGATGCTGGAAGTATTGTCAGCTGGAGGAGCTGAAACTTAGTTTTGGCACTTGAGCCACAGCTACACCGATCAGCCAAAACATTATGACCTGATGAGCCAAAACATTATGACCACCTGCCTAATATGCTGTTGATCCTCCGTGTGCAGCCCCATATGCAACAGGGTGCGATGCACTGTGTATTGTGACACATTCCTCCCGTGACCACCATTAAAGTTTTCTGTGACTTGTGCCACAGTAGACCTTCTGTCGGTTTGGACCAGACGGGATAGCCTTCGTTGCCCTCGCGCATCGATGAGCCTTGGGCGCCCAACACCCTGTCGCCGGTTTGTGGTTTGTCCCTCCTCGGACCATTGTCGGTAGGTACTCACCACTGCTGACCAGGAGCACCCCACAAGCCTTGCCGTTTCAGAGAAGCTCTGACCCAGTCGTCTGGCCATAACAATTTGGCCCTTGTCAAAGTCGCTCAGGTCTTTACTCCTGCCCATTTCTCCTGCATCCAACACATCAACTTCAAGAACTGACTGTTCACTTGCTTCCTAATATATCCCACCCCTTGACAGGTGCCATTGTAACAAGATAATCAATGTTATTCACTTCACCTGTCAGTGGTCATAATGTTTTGGCTGATCGGTGTATTGTCACTGTGGTCCACCTGTGAGCATGAGTGCTCCATGGATTGCATGCCTCAGGCAATAATCACATTGCAAATCAAGCAAGTGCAGGCAGAGAGGAAATGGATGACTGCGAGGATTAAAAAAAAAAAAACAGGTAGTTCAGGAGTCCCTGAAGATATCTTGAAAACAAAAAAATAACCGTAGGTGCTGGAATTCTAAAATAAAATAAAGTAATCATGTGTTGTCTGTCCGCTGACTGGAAAGCACGCAACGAAGGCTTTTCACTGTACCTCGGTACATGTGACCATAATAATAAACTAAACTAAGACAGAAAATGTTGGGAATTGTTAGCCTGCCAGAGTGAACATTTCAGATCAAAGACCTGTTCATTGAGACCTGTTCTCAAACTAGTATTTGGGTTTTGGATATTGATGTTGGGATGGAGGAAGCGCAGGCTTGGCACTCATTTCGCTGAACACCTCCGCTCAGTTTGTCTCAACCAACCTGATCTCCCAGTGGCTCAGCACTTCAACTCCCCCTCCCATTCCCAATCTGACATTTCTGTCCTGGGCCTCCTCCATTGTCAGAGTGAGGCCTAGTGCAAATCGGAGGAACAGCACCTTATATTTCGCTTGGGCAGTTTACACCCCAGCTGTATGAACATTGACTTCTCTAACTTCAGATAGTCCCTGCTTCCCCTCTCTATTCCCTTCCCTTCCCAGTTCTCCCACTAGTCTTCCTCTCCGACTACATCCTATCTTTGTCCCACCCCTCCCCTGACATCAGTCTGAAGAAGGGTCTCGACCCAAAACGTCACCCATTTCTTCTCTCCAGAGATGCTGCCTGACCCGCTGAGTTACTCAGCATTTTGTGTCTACCTTTAAAGTTGGGGGTGGGGGGTTCCCCTTGGATGTGCAGCCAGAGCCAAGATTATTACACTGTGGATAGCTCCGCTGAAGTGGTAATAGATAGGAAAAATCAAGAGGGCTGTAGTTACAGAGGATTCTACAGTGAGCAGAGAAGAAATTCAAGGTTGGTATGTTGCTTTCTATGGCAGGGGTAAAAAAATTAATAAATGTCTGCTGAATTTCTTAGTTAGTAAGTTAGGAACAGGGGACGTACAACGAGATCTGGGTGGTCTAGTGCATCAGTTACTGAAAGGAAGCATGCAGGTACAGCAGGCAGTGAAGAAAGCCAATGGAATGTTGGCCTTCATAACAAGAGGAGTTGAGTATAGGAGCAAAGAGGTCCTTCTACAGTTGTACCGGGCCCTAGTGAGACCGCACCTGGAGTATTGTGTGCAGTTTTGGTCTCCAAATTTGAGGAAGGATATTCTTGCTATTGAGGACGTGCAGCGTAGGTTTACAAGGTTAATTCCCGGAATGGCGGGACTATCAAATGTTGAAAGACTGGAGCGACTAGGCTTGTATACACTGGAATTTAGAAGGATGAGAGGAGATTTTATCGAAACGTATAAGATTATTAAGGGGTTGGACACGTTAGAGGCAGGAAACATGTTCCCAATGTTGGGGGAGTCCAGAACAAGGGGCCACAGTTTAAGAATAAGGGGTAGGCCATTTAGAACTGAGATGAGGAAAAACTTTTTCAGCCAGAGTTTTGTGAATCTGTGGAATTCTCTGCCTCAGAAGGCAGTGGAGGCCAATTCTCTGAATGCATTCAAGAGAGAGCTAGATAGAGCTCTTAAGGATAGCGGTGTCAGGGGATATGGGGAGAAGGCAGGAACGGGGTACTGATGGAGAATGATCAGCCATGATCACATTGAATGGCGGTGCTGGCTCGAAGGGCCGAATGGCCTCCTCCTGCACCTATTGTCTATTGAATGCTATGCTGAGGGAGGTAAACTGGGAGAGCATTTGCAGAAAGGGAATGAGGTCATACGGGAACATTTTAAGAAGTTAAGAAAGAAATTAAGAAGCAAGTTTTCAAAGTAATAATCTTCAGATTAGTGCTGGTGCCATGATCTGGTTAGTCTTAAAATAGGAGCTCAGTGCAGATGAATGGGTGGCTGAATCAATGGTAATTGGGCCAGATCTAACTGCCTGGGGTGGGCCCCCCCACCCCAGGCAGCTTTGGTGGTACTATAGAGGAGCGTTTGAATTAGCTTATTAGAGAACAGAAGCAGAGCATCAATTCAAAAGGGAGAAGAGCAGAAATGAAAGCAAAATAAATATTCTGAGTTTGGAAAGTCGAGCAAACAAATATGTATACCTACAGATAAAGAATTTAATGCATAGGGCAGTTCAGACAAGGAAACAAACTGATACATGGAAAGATTATATTTCAGCTACTAAAATCCTGGCTTAAGGAAGAACAGGACTGGCAGCCTAACAGTCTTGCTCACAAGCTTTTCACGCAGGGTAGACAAGGAGATAGATGAGTTGAAGGAAAAAACAAAAATGGGCAAGGGTGTGGGAAGATGTGAGTGGAGAAATGGCAGTGGGGTTTTAATGTGGGAAAGAGCAAGGTTTTGCACTTTGGGAGGTTGAATGTAGGGGAATGGAGAGTGCACAATTAATGGACCCTCAACAACATTGTACAGGCAGTAGCAACACATGATACATGGTGGCATGCATGTCGTATGCTTGTCTTCATCAATGCGGGCAGCTTACAACCCAGTGGTATGAATATCGAATTCTCTAACTTCAAGTAACCCCTGCACTCCCTCTCTCTCCATCCCTCCCCCACCCAAGTGGCACCAGGTTCCCGTTCTCACCTAGCAAACAGCTAACAATGGCCTGTTTCCTTTATCATCGTTACTTTTTTGCATATCTTTCATTCATTGTTCTATATCTCTCTACATCACCGTCTATACCTCTCGTTTCCCTTTCTCCTGACTAGTCGGTAGAAGGGTCTCAACCAGAAACGTCACCCACTCCTTCTCTGCAGAGTTGCTGCCTGTCCCGCTGAATTACTTCAGCATTTTGTGTCTATCATTGAGTGTAAGAGTCAGGAAGTCATATTGCAGCTTTATAAAACATTAGTTAAGCCACACTTGGAGTGTTATGTGAAGTTCTGGTTGTCCCGTTACAGGAACGCTGTGGAGGCTTTGGAGACCGTGCAGAAGGGGTTTACCAGAATAGTGCCTGGGTTAAAGGGTATTAGTTATAAGGAGAGGTTGGACCGACTTGGATCATTGTCTCTGGATGGTCGGAGGCTGGGGGGGAGACTGGATTGAAATTCACAAAATGAGACATTGAGAGGCATTGATAGGAACCTTTTCCCCTGGTAGAACTGTCAAATATATTACTGATTAAAGTTTTGAGGTCGGGGGGGGGGGGGGAGTTGGAAGGTTTAAAGAAAGTCTGTGTTATTTTCCACAGAGAGTTTTAGGTGCCTGGAAGGCACTGCCAAGGGTGGTGGTACATGCAGGTAAGATAACATAATTTAAGAGGTTTTTAGATAGGCACAGGAATATGCTGGATATGGAGGGGTATGGATTACATGCAAGCAGGAGTGAGTCGTTTAATTTGGCACCATCCTTGACACAAACATCATGGGCTGTAAGGCCTGTTCCTTAGTTGTACTGTTCCATTTTGTATGATGGAATTATAATTTCAAATAATGGAGGAGCACGTCTAGGTTTGCTTTTATTTTCCATATCATGTACGCACATGAGAAAGTTAATGATTGCCACTGATCATTGCTCATGTTTAATTCTCAGTGGTCCCATCAGATTTCTTGACTTTGGATCAAAAACTAAAATATTGAACATAATTCATGATGTTTTTTATTGTCCTCAAAATCTGTCTCAATTACTTTAATGTGATTGATATAACACAACTATAATCAATGATACAATGTTTCTATTAATTATTTAATTTAAATTACACTCTTAATTAAAAATATGGACAAAACACATTGGAAGTTGATCAATTCAAAGGATTAGTTTCCAGCTTGCGAAAAACTGGACCCATGTGTTTCTGAAAATAATCGTAAAGCAGTGTTCAGATTGTGTTGTCAAAATTAAGTGTAATGTGAAGGACATCATTTGTTATTGACTTCTGTTCGGACGAACTGATTTTGATGTTCTCAAATCCTAGTAAAACAAACATGTATTAGAAAGAGTTGCAATATTAAATGCTGCTGTCAAATATGTTCAATGCCAAACAAATATATTGTCACCTTGGCTGTGTTAGGTTCTCTTCCCTCGATAAATTACTGAATGAAAAAAAAAAGGTTATTAATAATATTTCTTGCATAAATACATACTTTTCAACACGAGCTATTGAATAAAATCTCGCTAGCATAGTTACAGACGGAAACTAGATTTAAGATAAAGCGAACTGCAGAAAATAGTTCTTACCCATTGCACCTGAATTCATAGAACATGATACTGGAAAATAAAGAACAAAAAAAGTTTGAAAAGCATCCTTTTGTTTGGTTTAATTGTCATTAAAGCCAGAAATGTACAGGATTTCTGAAAATCCTTTATACATTGGAATGACTGAACTTAATTTTAATTGATTTTTATTTCAAATGATATTAATAGCAGTACCTGAATAAACTTTCATTGGGCAAAATGTGGCGATTGATCCATCTGTGGATATGGGGGAGACGATGACAGTGTATAGATCCCCACAGTAAATCTCATTTATGTCACAGTACGTGATACTGGCCATGGGGGAGCAGGTGAAGTTTGCAATGTCACTGGTAACATTCACAACATAATTCACCGAGGCAGAGGCATGCCAGTAAACTCTTAAAGCATTGCTCCCCAGCCTGTAAAGTTTAACTGCAGATGGACAACAGCCACCTAAGATAAAATACAAACAAAGGTTTCTTAAATAAATTGACTTTACAAACACTGCATACGCTAGATCCTTACAAAGCAACTGGGGTTAACTTATGTTATAAACTTACTGGACAAAGGGTTAAAACATCTACGAATTTGAAATACAAGTAGGAAATAACCTCAGGAATAATTGAACATATTTATAAATAACTTCAAGTTTATAGTGTATAAATTTGGCACAATGTAGCAAATCTAAAAAAAAATCTAAATCTAAATGTGCATTGAACTCACATCTGAAGTTTAGTTCCAGAGAATCAGATTTTGGAATGGATGGTATAATGGAAGTACACTGTTCCTGTAACATGCATACGATATCTGTAGTGGTGAATGGATTTCTACCCCAGTAATGTTTGTCCTTGACTTAAGTTTTAAATCTTGAAAGATATTCTAAAAAAATTGTCTTGCTTTTTAAAACACTTAAATCATCTGTGTCATCTATATTGTCCTTTATTTCACAAAATGCTGGAGTAACTCAGCAGGTCAGGCAGCATCTCAGGAGAGAAGGAATGGGTGACGTTTCAGGTCGAGACCCTTCTTGAGACTATATTGTCCTGGTGTCCCCAGTCTAACAATGTCCATTAAACAAAAGAACACATCTTTGCTGTTCAACTGTGGCTTTTAGCATTATAAAATTTAAACCATTACATGGTTTTGTGAGTAATTTGGTTAATAATTTGGGAAACAAATGTTAAAACTAGGAGAGGAATTGTCAATCTGAATCTTTAACCAATCTCATTAAAATGCAGTGCGTGTATATCCAAGCTCAGTTAATTGATTAAATAACGTTTGATGTAGAATGCAAAGTTCAGCTGACCATGACTTTTGCAATTTACAGAATCATAGAGTCATATTGCATGTAAACAGGCCCTTTGGCCCAAATTGTCCATGTCAATCCATACGCCCCACGCAAACTTGGTCCCATTTGTCCGCATTTGGATTGTGGGAGGACACCAGAGCTTCCGGAGAAAATCTATGTGATCACAGGAAGAACCTATAAACTCTGCACAAAGACAGCATCTATAGTCAGGATCGAACCCGGGCATCCAGTGCTGTGAGGTAGGAGTGATACCGCTGTGCCACTTTTCTATGCTCAATGACACTTTAAATTACACTTAGACCAGTACATAGATAGGAAAGATTTAGAGGGATATGGGCCAAATGCGGGCCAATGAGACTAGCTTAGATGGGGCATCTTGGTCGCCATGGACAAGTTGGGCTGAAGGGCCTTTATCCATGGTGCATGACTCTACACCTCTACTAGAAATGTGGCTGCTCGTCCCGAAAGACTCTCCCATTGACACTTCAGTAAATTGCCCTGCCTAATTCCCGAAGAGTTGATCATTTTACCCTCTCCCTCATAGGGCCTGCCACATATCACCTGAGAAAACATTCCTGAACACACTTGACATCGAAGCCCAATGGTAGTTCCATCTATAATGGAAAAGTTGAAACCCCTTACTATGGCAACTCTTTTAGTCTTGCATTGTCTGCAATCTCTCAGCATATTTGTTCCTCGAATTCTCATCACTATTTGGGGACAAATAGTACAATCCCATCAAGGTGATCATCCCTTTTTATTTCTCAGCTTCACTTAGAAAGCCTCAATGGATAATTTTTCTGTAATGTCATCACATCCAATTGCTGTGATGTTTTCCTTAATCAATAAAGCAACTCCCCCTCCTCTTTTATCCACACTTCTATTTCACCTGTAGTGCCCATAACCTGGAACATTAAGCTGCCAGTCCTTTAGCTCCTTCAGCCAAGCACCCGTAGTCAGGATCGAACCCAGAACTCTGGCGCTGTAAGGCAGCAACTCTACCGCTGTGCCACCATGTTGCCCTTAATGTGCGGGGATCGCTGAGCGGCCTGGACCCGGTGGGCCAAAGGGCCTGTTTCTACGCTGTATCTCTAAATCTAAATCTAAATCTACACCTGACTTGTGGCTGCTCAACCTTCCTCTTGAGAATATTTTGTAGCTGCTCTGAGATATCCTGGGCCGTAGCATCCTGGAGGCAACATGCTGTCCTGGAGTGCAGTTTGCGGCCTCAGAATTTCCTGAATAGACACAAAATGCTGGAGAAACTCAGCGGGAAAGGCAGCATCTCTGGAGAGAAGGAATGGGTCGAGAGACCCTTCTACTCAGAATTTCTTTTCTGTCTAAAGAATTGAACATCTCCCATTGCAATTCACCCTTCACCACTGTGCCTCAAAACCAGGCCCAGTGCCACAGACCTGCCTGCTTCTTCTGCTTCTGACCTGTCAGACCTGTCTGCTGCTTCTGTTCTCCTTCCTCCTCATCCCCCCTCTTCCCCCCAACAGTATCCATAACGCTAGACACAAAATGCTAGAGTAAATCAGTGGGACAGGCAGCATCTCTGGAGAGAAGGAGCGGGTGACTGAGAGTCTGAAGAAGGGTCTCGACCCGAAACGTCACCCATTCTTTCTATCCAGAGATGCTGCCTGTCCCGCTGAGTTACTCCAGCAATTTGTGTCTATCTTCAGTGTAAACCAGCATCTGAAGTTCCTTCCCACACATTAACATCCATAAGGATATAGTTGTTTTGGACAAGAGGGGCCACAGGGGATTCCTGCACTCTCTGTTTAGTTTAGTTTAGAGATACAGCACAGAAACAGGCCCTTCAGCCCACCGACCAGTGATCCCCGCAGACTAACATTATCCGACACACACACGGGGGACAATTTACAATTTTACCAAAGCCAATTAACCTGCAAACCTGTACGTCTTTTGAGTGTGGGAGGAAACCGAAGATCACGGAGAAAACCCATGCCGGTCACGGGGAGAACGTACAAACTCCGTACAGACGGCACCCGTAGTCGGGATCGTACCCGGGTCTCTGGCGCTGTAAGGCAGCAACTCTACCACTGCGCCACCATGCTGCACTAATCTGCCTAATCTCTTTTCTGGTGGTCATCCATCTATTTTCTGTCTGTACCTTAGGAACGTCCATCTCACTTTAACTCCTATCTACAAGGCTCTCATTCTCCTGGACGACCCTGAGGTCCTCCAGCCGAGCCGAACTCTAGTTCCCTCACTCGGTCAGTCAGGAGCTGAAGCTTGGGGCACCTCCCACAGTGGTCCTTAAGGACACCGGATATTTCCCTGACTTCCTGCAGAAGGAGCTCGAACTACCGTCTCCACTGCACTAACACCACAGGAGAATTACGCAAAAAAGGACAGATATTATCTCATCTTGCAATCCCCCTCGGCTCAGCCTCCTTGCCGAAGCCTCACAAGTCGGTGCCTCAACACTTACCATCAACTGAGCAACTGAACCTCTGCACAGCCTCTCCCAATAGACTGCTTTGTTAGTGCCTGGCTTCCATTCACACGCTGCTATGAACAGTCACTCTGGCTGCTGACCTGCTTTTAAATCTGCCGCACTGCTCCTCCTATCAGCCCCTCGGTTAACAGTGAAAACAATCTGGGCTCTTGGTAGCGGCGGCTGCCTTTTAAATCTAATATCAACTTTAAACAAATTTAGACCTATTGCCTGATAGACCAGTGAGGAACAATGTAGCAACAACATCTACTGGACATGGAGACATGGCCCACCCACCACCGGTTGTGAGTGGTAACTGGGCCCACGTCTGGGCCCAAGACGAGACGATTCAGCTCAGGTACATCAATTACAGCTGCAATTGAAATAACTGCATTTGGAGTATATCAATGAAGCCACCTGATCAGCTTTGACCCTGAGATATCACGAGTCAACCGTGTTGTCATATGCCCCAAAATGGAACAATTAAATTCTTTACTTGTAGCAGCGTCAGAACAGGTTTTTAAACACAAGATAAGTTGCTTTTCAAGCCATATATACGTATCTACTGTGACAATGCGGTTGGGAAATAACGTCTAGTTACTCCAGATGGAATCTCTGCGTTCTGTACTTACTGGATGAATAGCCGAGGAAGTTGCATTCCGATACCATTCCTGTTTCACTGATGGCAAGTAAGGTCACTGTGTAGTTGGTGCCACACGTTATACATCCAAGAAGGCAATGGGTTGCTCCTGTGTGGCACTTGGCTTGTCCTTTAGGCGACTCCAGGACTGTAGTGTATGACTGCGCTCCTGTTGCAGCAGTCCAGCTGATGTTGGTTATTGATTGTGTTACTTGTATCACCGTGAAGCTATCAGGGCAGCAGGGTGCTTGGAAGAAGAGTAGAATATTTACAGTTCATTTTGCAACTTTCCACTTCTAAGTATTCAATCTCAGGAAATTCTTGACTGATTCTAAAATCAAATTTTGAAGTCAAATTCCAATGTAAAAGTCAAGATGAAATCCATCTATCTAAATATTACTAAAACTCTCATCTTGTGTGTATATATATATATATGAATTAGATTGTAATTGAAATACAGCCAAAACGCTGCACGATAGCGCCATAATTTTAGCACCACCTAAATCATCATTGTCCTGGGGACCCTTTAATCCAAGTTTAATTAAAATTGGTGTTATATTTTTAAAGTTAGAGAGATTTTAAAGTTTAAAAATTACTTTTCAAACCGATTTCTTGCTATGTTCAGCGTGTGACATCACAATGGGACCCGCCGAGTGCCGGCCAATGGGGGGGGGGGCAGGGAGTCGCGGCCAATGAGGGGGGGTGGGGGGACTGACTTTAACAAATGCGCTTCCCCCCCTCCCAGGAGGACCAGCGGGAGGACCGCCGCGTGTCCCAGCATGCTTCACGCCTGACCTTCC
The DNA here is from genome assembly GCF_053455715.1 of Rhinoraja longicauda. Lineage (NCBI taxonomy): Eukaryota > Metazoa > Chordata > Chondrichthyes > Rajiformes > Arhynchobatidae > Rhinoraja > Rhinoraja longicauda. The sequence continues at coordinate 51,817,891 of NC_135963.1, forward strand.
ACCTGTGGCGCAGCGCGGTGTCTAACAAGATGGCCGCCGCTCGCCGCTGATCAGCGCTGCACGCACGGGGCACAGGTCATTGGCTTTCGCCGCCAATGGGTCCAGGGATCGGTAGGGTTGCTGCACCTGGCACGGCCCCGGGGGACACTCCGCGCTCTACAGTTGGGGCCCATTTATGTTGAGAGGGGATGGGTGAGTGGGGGGGTGGGGGCGGGGGCTGGGGTGGAGGGGGAGGGGGCAGTGAAGGTTGAGGGGGGAGTGGAGGGGGAGTGGGAATTGTGGGGGAGGGGAGGATGGAGTGGGGGCGGAGGGGGAGGGGGGATGTGGGGGAGAGGGAGGGCGGGAGTGGGGGTGGGGGAAGTGGGGCAGAGGGGGAGGTGAGGGCGTGGGGAGGGTGCTAGACCAATCCAGGAGAGGTTTTGGGGAGTTTTAAGGGGGGTTGAGGGGGGGATGAAGTGGGTGGGGGGGGGTGAGGGGGAGGAGGAGGGATAAGGGGGGATTGAGTGGGTGAGTGGGGGGGGGGGGGGGGAGTGGGGAGGGTGCTAAACCAATACAGGAGAGGTTTTGGGTTCACGGCTCCCTCAGACTGCAGCGCTGGCGGCACGAGGCCGAGGTGAGTGGCACCCTCTCCACTTCCCTGTCCCCCCTCGCCCGCCCATGACCCTAGGGGACACTCCCCGCCTGCCAATGGGCTTCGTCAGTTGGAGAGGGTTGCCGGGCCTGTAGGATCGTCACATGAGGGAGGATTGCCCCAGAAGAGGCCCGCAGCAGAGATTTGGACCCAACTTGTCCACCTCAGTCGGGTATATTACTAAAACTCTCTGTTTGTCAGTGTGAGGGATGTCAGTCTGAGATATATTTGCCGATGCCTGTGATGTAACCGTATTTTTGTGCCTCCGTCACACGATAGTGCAACAATTTTAGGACCACCTTACTCAACTTTGTCCTGGGGAATCTTTCATCCAGGTTTCATTCAAATTGGTGTTATATTTTTAAAGTTAGAGAGATTTTAAAGTTTAAAACTTACCTAAAAAAAACGGTTTCTTGCCATGCTCAGTGTGATGTCACAATGGGACCCGCCCGTCACCGGCTCCCATCCAAGGCCCTGGGGGACGCTCCTCGCCCGCCAACGGGTGCCCTAATCGGTAGGGTTGCTGGGCCCGGGTGACACTCCCAGCCCGCCACCACGTCCCGCCCACGGCCCCGGGAATGATCCCCACCCACCAACAGGTGCACGGATTGGTAGGGTTGCTGGGCCTGGCACGGCCCCGGGGGACACGCCCGTTGATCTGATACGTAAGATGGCCGCCGGATCCCCAACGGGTCCGCGCCTCCGCAGTTGGGGCGCGTTTAAGTTGAGAGTAGATGGGGTGGGTGAGTGGTGGGGGGGGGGCTGTTGGAGTGGGGGGGGAGTGGAGGGGAGGGAGTGGGGGAATGGGAGGGGGATGGGTGGAATGGGGTTGGGGGCAGGAGGGGAGGGGGTGGGGGTAGTGGGAGAATGGGGGGAAGGGGAGGGCGGGTGTGGGGGGAAGTGGGGGTGGGGGGAGGGGAGGTGGTAGTGGGGGGAATAGGGGTGGGGGAGGGGGGAGGGGAGGAGAGGGGGAGTGGGGAAGGGGAGGACGTCACAATGGGAATCCAACGGGTCCGCGCATGCGCAGTTGGGGCCCGTTGATCTAATACTTACATAAGATGGCCGCCGGATCCGCGCTTGCACCGTTGGGAGAGGGTTGCCACTCGGAAGGGGGCGGGATCCACCCGAGTGACGGCCAATGGAGCAGGTGGGGAGAGCTCTCCTGCTGTTGGCCAACGCGATGGCAGCGTGGGGCCGGTGCGTGAGTGGCTCCCTCTCCCCTTTCCTCACCCCCATCGCCCGCTCCCGGGCCCGGGGGTGATTTAAGGGGGGTTGAGGTGGGGATGGAGTGGGTGAGTGTCGTCAGTTGGGGGAGGGTTGCCGGGCCCACAGGAGAGGTTTGGATATAGGGTTGCCGGGCCCACAGGAGAGGTTTGGATGGAGGGTTGCCGGGCCCGCAGGAGAAGCTTGGACCTAATGGGGGTTGCTGGGCCCACAGGAGAGGTTTGGCCCCACTGGGTCCACGCCCGGCTAGTTAAACATTAAAGTACTAGAGTCCAGAAATTCATCCCTATCCAGGAGCACCATTGTGGCATCAGAACATTGTACACTGGCTGTGAAATTCAGCTTCAATACACAATCGAATGACTATCGAAGACACTGCATCACACACCAAAGACAAGGGATGAATTTCTAACCAGCAAAACACTGCATTGGTCTTAATATAATTAATTGTAGATTAATGTAAATTGCTTATAAAAATGATGCTGAAAAATGATGATGACCTATTCCTGACCAAAATTAACATTACTGTACTGCTAAACTCAAATATGGAAGCACGACATTTATGGGAATTTTAATTACTCATTTGGCTACTCAGAATAAATCTAAGGTTCTGTGCAATATTTGATAAATTCTCAGATACAGAGATAACCGTTGTATACAGATATATGGATATCGAGACATATACATGTATATATATATCAGATATACAGGTTGTCCCAAGCTCTTGAACATCTTTCCAAACATTTTGCTGACACCATTCAGTAATGGTGTAAGCAAATTGAGCAGAGGAATATTCAGCTATTAGCTTAATTTAGTTTGGAAATACAGCGCGGAAACCGACCCTTCGACCCACCGAGTCAACGCTGACCAGCAATCCCCGCACACTGACACTATCCTACACACACACACACACACTAGGGACAATTTACAATCTTACCAAACCAATTAAGCTACAAATCTGCACGATTTTGGAATGTGGGAGAAAACTGGAGCACCCAGAGAAAACCCACACAGTCACAGGGAGAACGTGCAGGCTCCTTACAGATAACACTCGTAGTCAGGATCGAACAAAATATATCTTCCAAAGACTCAAATGTTGTTACCTGTTTCTAACGGTATGCTGTAGCTGGGTAAACTGCTTCCTTCTGGAGTAGTGGCCACTGCACTGACAGAGAAGGTGGATCCACAGGGTAGGTCAGCGATTGCACAAAAACATCCAGAGCTATTGCAGTATCTCATTCCAGCTTTTCCGAAGACAAACACTTTGTATGTGGCATCAATGTTATTTTGCTGCCATGTTATATTAACAGTGGTCGGGTTCACCTTTGTAATATTCAGAATTCTGGGACTGCATGGACCTATTTGAATAACACAGCAATTCCATACTGTAAATTATGCAGCTAAATTTTACAATGCTTAATTTCAGTAAATGCAGATTAAACTGATAACCTAATAAATTATCAAAAGGTAAAATCCATAAACGTTCATTTTGTTTTTATTCACCTCTCAATTTTATATGAACCGTGCAGCATTATTTGAAACAACATTCCGAGTTATAAATTTCATTTCATATTTCCAGCAGCTGTGGGAGTTTATATTTGGATCATCAAGAATATTCTATTTATCACAGAATGTGTTTCTTTCAATTAATGTGTTTATGACCCGTTAAAAGGTTGAAATGGTCCTTTGCATACACTTGTATAGCTACCTGTTTTGATTGACTTTCCCGGACACGAATTGTTGAATCCCCTGATATCACTGTAAGAATATATAGTAACACTGTAGTTGGTGTTGCATTCCAATCCGGATAAGGTGCAGATTGTGGAAGTGTCATTACAGAACACTGCTGAGCCCATGTCTTGTGCTTTGGTTTCGTACATTTCAGCTCCACGAACTGGGCTCCAATTCACTTCGATCGTATCGCTTGATATAAATAATGTTTTAACTTGTGTTGGACAACACGGTACTAGGACACAGAGAATGAACTTTTTAAGCACAACCATCCACAACACATCTTTAAAAAGTAAACTCATGTTGACAGCTGCATGGTAATCACTAATCGAGCCTGTCTCCAGTATTGCCCTGTTTACTGCATCCAAACAGGTCATTTGGCTCAATGGATCTATAGGCCTGTATACACTGGAATTGAGAAGGATGAGAGGGGATCTTATCGAAACGTATAAGATTATTAAGGGGTTGAACATGTTAGAGGCGGGAAACATGTTCCCAATGTTGGGGGAGTCCAGAACAAGGGGCTACAGTTTAAGAATAAGGGGTAGGCCATTTAGAAACGGAGATGAGGAAAAACATTTTCAGTCAGAGAGTTGTGAATCTGTGGAATTCTCTGCCTCAGAAGGCAGTGGAGGCCAATTCTCTGAATGCATTCAAGAGAGAGCTAGATAGAGCTCTAAAGGATAGCGGAGTCAGGGGATATCGGGAGAAGGCAGGAATGGGGTACTGATTGAGAATGATCAGCCATGATCACATTGAATGGCGGTGCTGGCTCGAAGGGCCGAATGGCCTACTCCTACACCTATTGTCTATTGACCAGGTGAAGTTCTACATGACTCTCAGCCCAGCTATTTCCTTTCATTGCCTTATTGATTAAATTTGCTACCCTGTTTTCCCCCTCATAAAATTGGTTCAGTTTAGGCAATGTGTTTTACTGGAAATGATCAGTAAGGGGATGTCAATGCGATTAAGGAAAGGTACAAGTATAGCATTGAATAAGCAGATGCAGGCATACTCTTAGCTGATTGGAGGTCATAAGGTTATAAGTGATAGGAGCAGAATTAGGCCATTTGGCCCATCAAGTCTTCTCCGTTATCCAATCATGGCTGATCTATCTCTCCCTCCTATACCCCACTCCCCTGCCTTCTCCCGATAACTCCTGACACCCGTACTAATCAAGTATCGATCCATTTCTGTAATAAAAATATCCATTGACTTGGCCTCCATAGCCTTCTGTGGCAAAGAATTCCACAGATTCACCACCCTCTGACTAAAGAAATTCCTCCTCATCTCCTCCCTAAAGGAACGTCCTTTAATTCTGAGGCTATGACCTCTAGTCTTAGACTCTCCCACTAGGGAAACATCATCCTCTCCACATCCACTCTTTTGTGCCGGATTGTTTTCAAGGGCCAAACCGAATCATCATGCCCTTGACAAGCCTCGGGCTTTAAGCATATGTTAGGCTGAAGCTCACTACCTCTGGGGTGATGCAAGCTGTCCCAGAGGCAGGTAGTGCCAGGGGAACTCTAGGATGCCAGCCCCCAACATTACTCTCTGGATCCTGGGGTAGCGCTCCAGGCTGTCTGGGCCTCAAAAGCGAATTTGCTCATTTATGCAGTTTCTGTGAACCAGTTGAAATGCCCACAGCATGTACTCTGCTTTGACTTTCTGCTAATTTCGTTGGGTTACCATGTAACTCAAATTTCACTGTACCTTAATTGGTACATGTGACAATAAATTGATCTTGAAATCTTGAATAGATTGAAGATATCAAGGTCAAGTGAGTCTATTTGTTACAAGCACCAGATATGAACTGCAACAATGAAATTCTTACTTACTGTACCTTTACAGGCACATTAAACGAAACAACAACAATAAATATACAATAAATTATGAATTATTTTAAATAAACTAGACCCATGATGGTCAAAAGCCAATGTACAGAGAACCACCACAGTCAGGTAAAATCTATAGTGGTTCCCTGCTGAAGAAGGGTTGTACTGGGAAGCTCAAGAACCTAAGTAGGTTCTAACCTAACTGCAGATGCTGGTTAAAATTGAAGGTCGGCACAAAATGCTGGAGTATCTCAGCGGGTCAGGCAGCATCTCTGGAGGGAAGGAATGGGTAACGATTCGGGTCGAGACCCTTCTTCAGACTCAAGAATCTGATGGTTGATCGGAAGAAGCTGTTCTTAATATTGGGGATAATGTATCTCAGGCTCCTGAACCTTCTCCCAGATAGGAGGATCGGGAAGAATATGCGACCAGGGTGGTGTGGGTCTTCAATGTATATATATCCCTATATATCCCTATATCAAATGTATATATCCCTATATCAAAAATCTTCGAACCCACCACTCTACATATCCCTCAGGTCGGCCGATTTGGGGCTACTCACTATCCCGCGGTCTCGGCTTAAGCTCAGGGGTGACCGCGCTTTTGCGGTTGCAGCTCCTAGACTGTGGAACAGCATCCCTCTCCCCATCAGAACTGCCCCCTCCATCGACTCCTTTAAGTCCAGGCTCAAAACCTATTTCTACTCACTAGCGTCTGAGGGGGCGCTGTGAACTGTTTATGTATGTGCTGTTATGTTTGTGTGCCATTGTATGTTTGTTTCTTAGTACCTGAACTGATGTACAGCACTTTGGTCAATGTGGGTTGTTTTTAAATGTGCTATACAAATAAAATTGACTTGACTTGACATCAATGAAAGGGGTGGAGACATTTAAATGAAAGGGTGGAGACATTTCAATGAAAGTGGTGGAGACGAAGCATTTAAGAAGTTTTGAGACAGACATATGGGTACTTGGTGAATAGAGGGATATGGGTTTTATGCAGGTCGATAAGTGATGGTCTTAACACCATGTTCACCACAGACATTGTGAGCTGAAGGGTCTAAGAAGTGGACAACTGAAGAAGGGTCTCGACCCGAAACGTCACCCATTCCTTCTCTCCCGAGATGCTGCCTGACCTGCTGAGTTACTCCAGCATTTTGTGAATAAAAATCTTCGAGCTGAAGGGTCTGTTCTGGTACAATTCTGTTCCACGTTCTACATTACGAGTCACATTAAAATTTGCCTTTCGTTTTCAATGAATACTTTCCATCCAGTCGGGATAGTTGCTCTTTTCAATGACATGATTATAATGTGCTTTTATTCGGCTTGATTTGAAGGTCCTTTCATCTGGGCACATTTCAAATCTCAGGGAAACAGGCCAGCTGAACAACAAAACTAGCTATGCGTAATAACTCTTAAGCTGTAGGTTTATAAATAGCACATTTTGATATGCTGTAAATGTTAAGTTTCTTGATTAGCACTGGTGTCAGAGGTTATGGGGAGAAGGCAGGAGCACGCGGTTAGGAAGGAGAGATGGATCAGCCATGATTGAATGGCGGAGTAGACTTGATGGGCTGAACGGCCTCATTCTGCTCCGATCACTTATGATCTTAAGTGTTAATGGCTGTGGTGGTCAAACTGTTTTGCTTTTTTCAGGTGTAGAGAATACGTAATATTTAGAATGCAATACTTACACGTAACATGTAAGAATGTGACACTTACCTGTTGTATAGTTTAAAACATTGCCTGGCTTACTCTGCCCAGCTTTGTTGTAGGAGAAAACACTGATAAAGTATGTGAATCCACATTCTGACTGGAAGTAGCAACGTTTAAGTGTCGTGTTACAGGAAACCTCGAGGCCATCATCCCTCTTCACAAAAGTCGTGTAGTAATTAATCATGGGAGATGGGGACCAGGATATAGTTAAGTTGCCAGGATATATCTCCTGGACTTTAATGTCATGTGGAGTACAAGGCACTGCAACAATTAAAAGTAACACAAATACCTCTTAAGAACACTCAAATTCTTATATAGCTCAAAGCATTTTATGTCCCATAAATAAAATACAATACACTCCAACAACAATGTGATGTTATTCAATATTATTCAATCTACTGCTTTAGAATGGAATAGGTGAGTAACCTATTCCGTTTCTTCACTTCTTGCCAATCTGATTTAGTCAGTCCGCCTTAACCAACCTGATCTCCCGGTGGCTCAGCACTTCAACTCCCCCTCCCCCTCCCAGTCTGACCTTTCTGTCATGGGCCTCCTCGATTGTCATAGTGAGGCCCAGCGCAAATTGGAGGAACAGCATCTCATATTTCGCTTGGGCAGTTTACACCCCAGCGGTATGAACATTGACTTCTCCAACTTCAGATAGTTCCTCTGTCCCTCTCTTTCCCCTCCCCTTCCCAGTTCTCCCACTGTCTTCCTGTCTCCTACCACATCCTATCTTTGTCCCGCCCCCTCCCCTGACATCAGTCTGAAGAAGGGTCTCGACCCGAAACGTCACCCATTCCTTCCCTCCTGAGATGCTGCCTGAGCCGTAGGATTACTCCAGTATTTTGTGTCTACCTTCAATCGGATTTATGATGTCATTGGTGTTGGCGAAGGTAAGGTCTCTGCCAAACACAGGGAATATCCCAATGGACAACGTTAATTGGGGTCTCACATCACCCACATTTACCAAAAGAAAAGATAAATCCCATTGCCCACTTTCTTTATATGGGAGAGGTTTCTTTCCTGCAATAATTTCACTCATTTTAGAAAAACAGAGCAAACAACAATCTTGCCTTTTTAAAATTTTGTTTACGATTTGTACATAAGTTGGCAGAAGGACCTAATACCATCTGCCATTTGTAGGGAAGTCCACTGAAGGGTTTCACTGATGGCACTGAAATACACTGACTGGGATAGGGGAAGATTTTAACCACCTCTTCCCACAAGAAAAACATTCATGAACTATACGTTTGTTTCTACAGAGGTGGCATAGTAATAGACTCACGTGAGGTGAACGTAATGATAAAAGAAACCCTAATCGTGAAGGCGCAAGTAGTTAGAGCACCAAAGGGCAAGACAAGCTTTTGTAGAACCCAAGATATCCTCCAAAACCTCCAAAACCTCCACACCATTCCATGTGACACATTGAAATTCAAAAGTTAACTCTGAAGAGATGACCATTTCTGACAACGTTTCAAATGAAGTAATGTCATCACTTGGCCAAAAAAAATAATATTTAAGGTGGGACTACAGATATATCTTCTTTTTTTTTAAATGGTTGCAGGTATTATCGTTCCACAGGTCTTTGTTAGCTCAGCAACTCCCTGGTTCTTGTGCATGGAAAAACCCATGGCAGTAGTATTTTTAGCTTTATTCATACAGGAGGCCGACTAGGAGACAAAAACTGGGGAGGAATAGACATACAGTAGGTAAATTCTTTCTCATTGTCGTTGTTTTAATAAATATTTCCAAATGACGATAAATATGAATTGGGTGGTTTGATAAAAACAAATTAGGTAGTGTTACAGATTGGCAATATAGTCATCGGTAAAGAGTAGATAGTTAAAGAAGATGAGGAAGTCATGATGCAGCTCAATAAGACCTCGGCTAGGTTGCATTTGGAGTATGCAGGCAGTTCTGGTCGCCCCATTACAGGAAAGATGTGGAGGCTTTGGAGAGGGTGCAGAGGAGGGTTACCTGAATGCTGGATTAGCGGGTTTCAACTACAGGGAGATGTTGGATAGACTTAGATATATTTCTCTGAAATGTCAGAGGTTGAGGGGAGACTCGTTGAAGTATACAAAATTTATGAGGGGCATAGATCGGTTTGATCGGGTTACCTCAGCATCCTTTTAATTTTAAGGAGCATCGCCATTCACATTGCAGGGTCATTCCACACAACATCCCTCTCTCTTTCATCACAGGAACAGGTCCAATGGACGCAGAAAGGATCTTGCCCCCTGGCCGGGGGTTCAGGAATGAGAGGACACGGGTAGAGGACAAGACATGTTGGACGGAGATGAGGAGATTTCTTCACACAGAGGGTTGTGAACCCATGGAATTCTCTGCCATAGAAAGGTTTGGGGACTATTGCCGTATATTTAAGGAAAGAATTTCTAGACACAAATTGTATTGAGATCGAGTGTGGTATTAAATGACGGAGCAAGATCAATGGGTTCATATAGATTATTCCAATTCCTATTTTCTATGTATGAGTGATTATAGAATTCAGGATGATAGACTGATATTTTTAACACCTGGAGAATATGATAAAGACATTTCTGGACCTTTATCACATTCTGGATAAGGTAGAGAGTCAGAATCGTTTTCCCATGGTGGAAATGGCCAACACCAGCGATAAGGTGAGAGAGGGATGGTTTAATGCAGATGTGCGGGGCAAGTATTGTTTTACACATGGAGTGATGGGAGCCTGGAATGCACTGCCTGGGATGGTGCTGGAGGCAGATACAATAATGGCGTCTAAGACACTTTTAGATAGGCACATGGAAGTGCTAGGGAATAGAGAGATATGGATCATGTACAGGCAGATGAGATCAGTTTAACTTTGCATCATGTTCTCCACAAACATTGTGGACACAGAAGGTTGTGTAAATGGTTATCTTGTATATGGTTCATTTGTTGTACTGTTCAGTGTTCTATGTTCTACATAATGACAGTGAATGTCAAAGAAGAAAAATAGTGAAAATGGTTAGTCGACTTTGTTACTGCAGCTGGGTACTTACAACTTGTAAACTCGGTAGGATTTGCTGGGTCGGAAGGTCCCGCTTCATTAAAGGCGAAAACAGTGACATTGTAATGTGCGCTACATTGAATATGAGAGATGACACAGGACGTGGATCTTGACGTGCAGTTATGCCCAATATTGCGAAACTTCTGAAGGCGTACAGCTAAATAATTTATTGAGCCTTTCGAGGCATTCCAAGTAATGATAGCTTCCAGGGATGTATCAATGGGATCTGACTTGAGAACTGCATGAACGGATTGTGGGGCAAATGGTCCTGAAATAAAAACAGAGTAAATTTACTGAAGTTTTTGAAAATGATTTGTAATTTTAGTGAAACGGTCTTTTCAAATTTTCATTGAAATTTTGATTGAATTGATTGATTGATTGAAAGATACAATGTGGAAACAGGCCCATCTACACTAGACCCACCTGCCCATGCTTGATAGTGATATGCCTTTAAACTCTTCTTATCCATGCACCTGTCCAAATGTCTTTTAAATGTTGTTATAGTGCCTGCCTCAACTACCTCTTCTGACAGCTAGTTCCATATATCCACCATCCACTGTGTGACAAAGTTATCCCTCAGGTTCCTATTAAATCTTTCACCTCTCACCTCAAAACTATGTCCCCTAGCTCTTGATTACCCTACTCTGTGTAAAATACCCTGTACATTTACCCTATCGATTTCCTTCATGATCTTATACACGTCTATAAGATCATGCCGTTGTGTTTGGCTGCCTGCCACTGTATGTTTCTTTTCTTTTTTTTTCCTAATCAGATGTGCAGCACTTTGGTCAACGTGGGTTGTTTTTAAATGTGCTATACAAATAAAATTGACTTGAGTTGACTTGACATCTCATCCTCCTATGCTCCAAGCAACACACAGTATTGATTTCTGCATGTATATTATTGATGCCCAGATCTACCTTAAAACCCCCTCTCATCCCTTCCATTGTCTCCCAAGTGTTTGCCCCAACACCTAGTAATGGACTAGCAAAAATTAGCTCCAAATAATCTTGGAAAGATTGAAGCTATTTTCCATAGTCCCTATCATGAGCATCTTTCCCTCCCCAAACACTCCATTTAACCTCTTGTTCTGGGCAGAAAATGAACTAAACCTTTTGCAAATCTGTTGCTATATTTGCCACATTGGTCTTTTTCTATCTGATAGTCGTACAGCACGAAAACAGGCCCTTTGGCCCGACTTGTCCATCCCTACCGAAATGCCTATCTACACTAATTCCATTTCCCTGCATTTTGCCCATGTCCCTCCATTCCTTTCCTATCGTTATGCCGTTAAAATGCTTTCCAAATTTGTAATTGTACCTGCCTCTATCAGCTCCTCTGGCAGCTCATTCCATATACCCACCAACCTCTGTGTGAAAATCTCAAGATCTCTACTAAATATTTCCCTTTTCACACACCTATAACCTCTGGTTTTAGACTCTCCTACCCTTGGAGAAAGATGGGACTTTCTGTCCTACCTATGCCACTCATCATTTTATGATCCTCTATAAGGTCACCCCTCAGTCTCCTGCACACCAGTGAGAATAATCCCAGTCTATTCAATATCTCCTTGTAATTAAAACCCCTATTCCAGGCATCATCTAGCATTGTCCACATCCCTTCTAGTGTGCTGACCAGAACTGCACACAAGATTGCAAGTGTGGCCAAACCAAAGTCTTGCACAGTTGCAACATGATGTCCCAACTCTTATATTTAACATTCCTGTCTGTGAAGCCAAGCAAACTAAAAGTTCATTATCTTATCCTCCTGTATTGCCATTTGTTATCCATAAATTCCCTTTGCAGAACCTCATCCCTTTCTCTGTCTATGTCATTTGTATCGACCTGGACTACAAACTTTGTTGCTCACCTTCTGCCTGGCAATGTAGTGCATCTAATGACCAGGGAGGCAACACACCATCCTGGAGTTAACTCGTGGCCACAGAAACACTGCTCTGACTTCCAAGTGGGAGTAGCTCGGATGAACAACGTGGTTGGCGTGGACAAGTTGGGCTGAAGCATCTGTTCCTGCACTCTGTAGCTCTATGACTATGGCTATTGAGTCCCACTGCTCTAGTCAATGACCATCCGTGCAGCACAATAGAGCTGGTCATGGTGTTGTTTATCTGCCTTTTGTTGCTTTCCCCTGAGGGGCTATCAGCCCCACCACCCAACAAAAAGTATCCAAAACTGTATACTTATCCAACATTTACATTGTTTGGAACCACTGTGCTTCTGGTCACTTGCTATTAAAACCCTCAGCCATGTCTCCATCACCTCTGTGCTTGACAATTCCCATCTGATTTTTCCTGGTCTGTTTATTAGAGATACAGCGTGGAAACAGGCACTTCGGCCCACCAGGTCCACACCGACCAGCAATCCCCGCACATTAACACTATCCTACACACACTAGGGACACTTTACACAGCCAATTAACCTACTAATCTGTATGTCTTTGGAGTGTGGGAGGAAACCGAAGATCTCAGAGAAATCCCAGGCAGTCATGGGGGGAACGTACAAACTCCGTACAGTCGGGATCAAACCTGGGTTTCTGGTTGCAATCACTATAAGGCAGCAACTCTACCGCTGCACCACTGTGGCACCCACTGTCTCCTTGCCATCATCCGAAAATCTGTTTCTGTGTTCTAATTTGTATCGGATACAATTCACCTATCACGCAGCATGCTAATCAACACCCTGATGATAAAATTCTCTTCTTTGATTTTAACTTCCTCATTATTTCTTCCCTCTCTTTTTCCTGCCTTCAGAGAATATTGTACATCAATTTCACAAGTCCTGCCAATGCCTAATTGCAAAAGATGTTGTGTTTACCTTCGAAGAATGATTTATAAAATTAAAAGTAAGTATTTATTGGACTTCCATTTTCAAAAATCCATGTAAAATCCCCCTTAATTAAATAAATATCAAAAACTTACAATAGTGAATTATGAAATTCCTGTCGAAAAAGTACCTGTGAGCATTTAAAAAATAGAATTTTGTCTCTTACTTGTCACTTGTTCCTTCATATTGTCATCTCCAGGCACGCCATTGGCATCCAAAGCATGCACTTTTATAGTGTACCAAGTGCCTGGGTCCAGGTCAGTGAATGTTTCATTGAAAGAGGTTGTGGTCTTCTTAATTTTGTTGCCCACAGCATCTGACCTGATGATAATGAAGCTGTATCGCACTGCTTCGGGCACAGGCTCCAAACTCACCATTATAGTTTGAAAATTTGGAGAAGATGCATAGAAGACTGGGGCATCTAAAACTGTAGACAGATAGTTGTCCTTAGAAGTTGTATTAATAGACAAAACATTTTAATCAAGACATAAGGAAAATTTAAATTGAACCTGTACGAATTAAATATTTTAACTTTAAAGGAACAATTTTATGATTTTTGTTAGACCTCAATATTGTGGCTCACAGTAACATTATCAGGAAATGGTGTGCATATTCACAATTATTTCAAAATTAGAATGCCTTGTTGTTATGTTGCACAATTAAAGCTGTTTTTTTTTAACAAAAAACAATGAATCTGGTACCAATGATCTTCATTGATAATGCCAATTGAGTTTCAAATGTTGTTAAATTTGTTTTTTTTTAAACGTAATATAAGCTATATTAACTAACTTCCACACAAGGTTTTGGACTATACGGTAAGACTATGCTCCAATTGCTATGCTACAAATTGCCTTGAAGCGGGCTTCAATTTCCAAGTCCGTTAACTATTTATTCCATTGGAAAATAGAAGGAAATTGCTTGCATGTATGAGTCAACACTGGCTTGTAGCACATTAGCTATGTCTTGCTTCATTACACTCAATTGAACATTGTATGAAGGTACCTGTTCTTGTTTCCACAGGCATTGATGGCTGACTGGTTCCTCCATGGTTTAAAGACTGCACGGAGATGTCATAGGAAGTATACGGCTGTAGACCTGTCAAGGTTCCTGATGAATCATTGACAATGATTTTAGTGATCAAATTGCCAGCTTTGGCCTTCAAGACATAGCCAGTGGCTTTTGGAACTGCTGACCAATTCACAGTAATGCTGTTGCTGGTCTTGGAAAAAGCCTTTATGTTCAACGGGATATCAGGAGCTATGAAAACAAAGACGATTAATTCAACATATTCCTGAATTATAAAGGATACATATAAAGAATATATGTTTCATTTTTAAAAACAAATGTTCCCTAATTTGAATGTCTTTGTTGCAGCCATTTTTTTTGCAACATCCATGGAGAGCTAGCCAACTGGATAGAAAATTGGCTTTGTGGAAGGAAGCAGAGGGTGATGGTGGAGGTTGGTTTTTCGGACTGGAGGCCTATCCCTAGTGGTCTGCCTCAGGGTTCGGTGCTGGGCCAATTGCTGTTTGTCATCTATATCAATGGATTGGATGAGAACATAGAAGGCATAATTAGTAAGTTTGGAGGTAACATTAAAGTGCATGGTACTGTAGATAGTGAGGATGCTTTCAAAATCTGCAGCCGGTTCTTCATTGGTGGGGCAGGAGGGCTGAGGAATGGTTGATGGAGATTAATCCAGAAGAAGTGTTGCATTTTGGGAAGTCTATCAAGGGCAGGACCTATACTGAATGGCAGAGCTCTGGGGAGTGTTGTAGAGTAGAGGAATCTCGGAGTGCAGGTACATTTCCTTGAAAGTGGCATTGCAGATAGATGGGGGTCAAAAAGGCTTTTGGCACATTGCCCATCATCAGTCAGGGTATTGAGTTTAGGAGTTGGGAAGTTATGTTACAGTTGTGCAAAAATTGGTGAGGCCACATTTGGAGTATTATGTCCAGTTTTGGCCATCCTGTTACAGGAAAGATGTTGGTAAGCCGGAAAAGGCTGGAGAGATTTACGAGGATGTTGCCAGGACTCGAAGGCCTGAGGTATAGGGAAAGGTTTAGCAAGCAAGGACTTTATTCCTTGCAGTGTAAGAGGACAAGGGGTGATCTTATAGAAATATATAGGATCATGAGAAGAATCGGTAGGGTAAATGCACAGTCTTTTACACATAGGGGGATCAAGAACCAGAGGACAAAGTAAAGTGAGGATGGAAAGATTTAATAGGAACTTGAGGAACAACTTTTATTTTACACAATGGGTGGTATGTATATGGACTGAGCTGCCAGAGGAGGTAGTTGAGGTAGGTTCTATTACAACATTTAGACAAGACATTTAGACAGGTACATGGATTGGATAGGTTTTGAAGGATGTGGGCCAAATGTAGGCAGGCGCTACTAGTGTCGATGGGGCAAGTTGGTTGATGTGTTTCCATGCTCTATGACTCAACGACATTCTACCTTAATCTTGATACATAGAACATAGAACAGCACAGCACAGGAATCAGTTTAACTCGGCATCATGTTTGGCACAAACATTCAGTGCAAAATGTTTGTGCCGGACATGATGCGAAGTTAAGCTGATATCTGCCTGCACATGATCCATATCCCTCTATTCCCTGCATTTCCATGTATGGAACAAACTGCCAGAGGAGGTAGCTGAGGCAGGTACTATTGCAACATTAAGAAACATTTAGACAGGTACATGGACAGGACAGGACATGGCATGGCCCATAGAGGGATATGGGCCAAACGCAGGCAGGCAAGACTAGTGTAGATGGGTCATGTTCATAACCATCTACACTAGTCTTCCCTCCATTGTGAGGGAATGGGGGAATTCCACGCAATTTTTCAAATGATTTGTAAATAATTATTATAACCTATAACTTCGAGATTCTATACACTGACATCCCACACTGACCTTCCTGTCCTGCGCCTCCTCCATTGTCAGAGTGGAGGAACAGCACCTCATATTTCGCTTGGGCAGCTTACACCCCAGCGGTATGATCATTGACCTCTAACTTCAAGTAACTCTTAATTTCCCACTTTCTCCATCCCTCCCCCTTCCCAGTTCTCTGACCAGTCTTACTGTCTCCGACTACACTTTACCTGGTTGCTTTGTTGTTACCTTCTCCCAACTGACAACGATCTATTCTACATTTTCCTAGATCTCCATTCCCTTTGTCCTGTTTTCACACCTTACACCTCCTTATTTATACACCCCCTTGTCCATGTACCTCCCCCTCCCCTGAGAAGGTCATTCCTTCTCTCCAGAGATGCTGCCTGCCCCGCTGAGTTACTTCGGCATTTTGTGTCTAACTTCGGGATTCAATATTGATTTGGTTACAGTTGTTTAGAAAATGGAGAACTGAAGATTATTATTACATTAAAAAAACATAATCAAAATATTTTGGATCATAATTGTCTATCAGAACGAATTGAAATGGCATCTGTTATAATTTTTCCTTCGCAAAACGCAAATGGCTGGAGGAACTCAACTCCTTGATGCAGGGAAATGGACAGACGACTATTCGGCTTGATTCTTCCGGTCCCGCTGAGTTTTTCCAGCATTGTTTCTTGCAAATGATTCCAGAATCTTGTGTCATGGCTTACCCTTCCCCTTGCATTTCTAAAAACTTTTTGTATGAAAAGTAATGAAAGAACCTATAACACTGCAGTGTGATTGATGCCCGTTGCCTTTCTGCCCTGAGGCGAGGGAGATGGTAACTGTGTCTCATCCTCATACATCAGATTGAAGATTGAGAAATTAACTGAGCAGGAATGTTAAAGCCTTTGGATTCATGTCAAATCAAGGAAGGTACGCGATATTAAAAGTGACAAGGAAAGATTCGATTAAAAACGAATGAACGTTAAGTTGAAAAATGATACTACCTTTTATATTTTCATATCTCTAACAATTCCAACCTAATGGAATAAAAACCCCGCACGAATATGACTTAATGTTTAGTACTCAGGAGCCATAACTAACGCATATAAAAATAGATACCCAAGGCAACAAGGCAACTTTCGGTGGGAAGTTTAATTAATTTCTCCCTTAAAAATGGAACAATTTCAAGCTTTTTCAAAACTGGCAAATGTTGTATTTATTAAACCAAAATAAGTGCATCTAATTTTTGAGATGTCCACATGTGTCACTCCCGTGAGGGTGCTACATCGTTGGCGCATAAGTAATAGCGACTGTTCGCGATCTTTGCCGTGACAGTAAATAACAGGGGTGGGATTACTGCCTTTAGAGGAGTTTTACAGAGTTTACCTGTCTGGTGTTGTATTTGAGCCTCGGCCAGTATGTTCCCGCTCGAATCAAGAGCCTCTATTTTGACAGTGTACTGAGTTGCAGGCAACAGGCTGGTTACGGTGCCCAGAACAAAACGATTGTTGAAGTGGACAAACACAGGTTGACCCGTGGCTGTGTTGGAGCCTGCAGAAAGCTTGTAGGAATGTGCTCCCTCAAATTTACTCCAACGAGCTGAAATACTTCTGGAAGTCGCGGTGTAAAGCGTCAGAGTGAAATCTTAAAAAAAGAAAGGATACAGATTAACGAGTGTGTTTATGCAATGCTGGTGTATGTGCGTGTGGTACACTCTTATGAGTAACATGTTTTGTCGACCATATATCTTTCCAAAACCTTTTTTCTTTTCAGTCCTTAAGCAAGCCCCCACAAAACGTGTCACAGACACAGCGACGCTTTTCGTTTGTAGCTGTGGCACTAAATGATTCCATGCAATTTATTTACACTTTACAGAAACCCATCCCATTAGGCAGCAACACATACGATTATCCATTGAAATAAGAATCTCTTACCTGTGCTTGCCAAGGACATCTGGAAAAAAACGAAGAGAGTAAAGGCAGAGATTTATTATGATATTACTTTCACTTTTTTCAGATGAATATGTAACAGGCGCAAAAAGGGTATCGTTAATACACCACAAAGGAATCTCGTTCTCTTTATTTAATTTTCCTGCCATTTCCCCACACCCAAAAGAGGCCACGCACAAAACTTTGAGAAAAAGAATGGTGCATTTTTTGCGAGTTTTAATCTTGCCACTGCTTTTAGGCACAGGACGTAAATATCACATTTCTATTACAATTTTCCTTTTAGAATCTCTCCATTGATTCGGAGCACGAGGTTGGGACCGCTGACAGCTATTGAAAGAGCTACTGTTCTAATGCGGGGCATCAGTGCACCAGGTTCCGTTTTGATAGTCAACAATCTGAGACATCCAAGCACATTAACGTTCAGATATTTGCATTTAAAGTTCTCCTTGCCTTAAAAAAAATCCAAGCACATTATTAATAGCATAGAAGAATGTAATCACATATTCGAAAAGTGTTGCCAGAAACTAATTACAGTTAGCAAAGCAACTTTATTTCTCGAAACGTAAAATGCTTTTAACTCACGTTCGCCATGCAGGCCAGCAGAACACAAGTCATTCCTCCAATGCCCATTGTTTCATAGATTACTCCAACTCAGTCTGTAACTAGATTTGTGCAACGCCGGCGTACAGTTTCACTGTGTTCATTCACGATATCACATGTACCGAGCTGCCTCACTGCTCGAAATGACTATAAACCCGGAAAACTGACACCGCCCCTTTCATGTAATCTGACCAATGACACATCGCAGTCCTGTTTTTGGTATTTACAGCTATTTTTTTGCTTGAATATAGTCCGACAATCTCAACAGGAGCTGACCACACCTATTTTTCTGGAGCAAAATCTTGAAGCCGTCAGTTGAAATGTTCTTCACATGTGAGAGGTTAAGGCCAATTTTGCACAAGGCTTGCCTGAACCAATTGTCACATTTGGCAAATTAATCCCCAAGATATTGTAAAATGTAAAGTGGTGAGCGATCCATCCACAACAGTAGGGTGGAAACCACGTTTACCAAAGCAATGGGACATTTCATCTATATACTAAAACTCATTTGTTCGCTTGTTCCTGAACTACAGCCAAAACGGTACACGGTAGCGTGACAATTTTAGGTCCACCTTATCGTCGTCCGGTGGTCCTATGGAAGAATTTTCATTGAAATTGGTGTTATATTTTTTAAGTTATTCACATTTTAAAGTTTAAAAAAACGCGCATGCTCAGTTGGGGTTCCGTTCATCTGGTACTTACGTAAGATGGCCGTCGCATCCCATCGTGCGCTGAACAAACGAGTCCGCGCCTGCACAGTTGGGGCCCGTTGAGCAGGGCTCAGCCGCCTATCTCTTGGGGGCGTGATAACCAGGCCTGGTGCTGGGGGAAAACCTGGCAGATGTCATTCAATACAACCAAATGTCATACCATGCATGTCTCACACAAGACTAAACCACTTTTATTGGAATACAACATGGGTAGCCATACATTACTTGCTGTTGACCATCACCCATATCCAGGAGTCAAATTAAGCAAAGATTTAAGTTGGGCGATGCATATTGGTCAAGTGCCTATTAAGGAGCAGCAATATATTTCCAAATAAGGCTGGTGTGTAGTTTGGAGTGCAACCTCCAGCTGGTGTGTTCCCAAGCCTTTGCTGCCATTGTCCATCCATCCTGTAGTGGTTGTGTTTGGAATGTGCTGTGTAAGGAGTATTGGTTAGCACACTGCATTCTATAGATGGTACACACTGCTGAAACCGTGCTTCGATGGTAGATTGAGTGAATGGTTGTGATGCCATCAAGTGAGCCGCTATGTCCTGTTGAGCTGCTTGAGTGTTGTTGTAGTGGCACTCACCGAGAGAAGTGGAGGGTCATCCATCCTATCTTGTCTTCAGCCTTGTAGATGGTGGATGGATCTGGACTGAGTTATTAGACATGCTAGCTGCTGGATGATTCCTAGCCCCTTACCTGCTCTTTTAGCCACATTATGTCAATGGGTACCCTAGTTCAGTTTCTAGTAAATGATAATCCCCAAGATATTGATATTGAGGGAATTCAGTAATGGTCACAAAAAGCTGCAGTAACTCAGCAGGACAGGCAGCATATCTGGAGAGAAGGAATGGGTGATGTTTCGGGTCGAGACCCTTCTTCAGACTGGTTAGGGAGAAGGGAAACGAGAGGATTTATTCACAAAATGCTGGAGTAACTCAGCAGGTCAGGCAGCATCTCGGGAGAGAAGGAATGGGTGACGTTTCGGGTCGAGACCCTTCTTCAGACGAGAGGTATAGACGGTGATGTGGAGAGATGAAGAACAATGAATGAAAGAAAGATATGCAAAAAAGTAACGATGATAAAGGAAACCGGCCATTGTAAGCTGTTTGTGGGTTGAAAATGTGAAGCTAGTGCGACTTGGGTGGGGGAGGGATAGAGAGAGAGGGAATACCCAGGGCTACCTGAAGTGAGAGAAATCAATATTCACACCACTGGGCTGTAAGCTGTCCAAGCAAAATATGAGATGCTGTTTTTCCAATTTGCATTTAGCCTCACTCTGACAATGGAGGAGACTGAGGACAGAAAGGTCTGTGTAGGAATGGGAAGGAGAATTAAAGTGTCCAACAACCGGGAGATCAGGTAGGTTCAGGTGGGCTGAGCGAAAGTGTTCAACGAAACGATCACCCAGTCTGCGTTTGGTCTCGCCAAAGTATTAGTGCCCACATCTTGAACAACGGATACAGTAGATGAGGTTGGAGGAGGTGCAAGTGAACCTCTGCCTAACTTGAAAGGATTGTCGGGGTCCCTGGACATGTGGAGGGAGGAGGTATAGTGACAGGTGTTGCATCTTCTGCAGTTGCAGGGGAAGGTACCTGGGGAAAGGGTGGTTTGGGTAGGAAGGGATGAGTTAACCATGGAGTTGCGGAAGGAATGGTCTCTGCAGAAGGCGGAAAGGGGTGGAGATGGGAAATGTGGCTAGTGGTGGGATCCCGTTGGAGGTGACGGATATTTCGGAAGATTATGTGTTGTATGCGACGGAGGATGGGGTGGAAGGTAAGGACTAGGGGGCCACCCAACCAGGACATCTTAGGCCCTACCCTCTCCCCTATGCACAGAGTACGGCACCTCCCTTGTCGGTGGGTTTGATTGTAATGTCAGGTTTGTTGCAGTGAGTGGAGGGCTGTAGGTTCAGAGTGGTGAGGTTGGAGTCGGTAAGGGGAGTGGAAAAGTTGATACGGTTGATGTCACGCCAGCAGTTAAAAATAAAGAGGTCTAGAGAGGGGAGAAGGGGTCATCACTGGGTGGTGAGGACTCCTTCCCATAGAAAAAGGCACGGAGGCGACGGAAGAAAAGCTCCACGTCATGGCGGACCCGGAACTCGTTGAGGTGGGGGCGGAGAGGAAGGAAGGTAAGGCCTCTGTTGAGGACAGACCGTTCCATATCAGAAAGGGGGAGGTCAGGGAGAATCATGAAGACACGACGAGGGTGGGGGTTGCAGTCAGAGGTCCAGGGAGTGGACAAAGGCCAAGGCGAGATCTAGTGGGGGGATGTTGGGTGTTCAGAGGAGGGGTGGGTGTGAGGACTATTGTATGGGTGTGGTGTGGTCAGGGTAACCTGGTTGAAAGAGGGGGAAGGGGAACACCCATCACCACAGAGGTTCCCTGTAGGATTCTCCTTCCCATTCCTACACAAACCTTTCTGTCTTCCGTCTCCTCCATTGTTAGAGTGAGGCTAAACACAAATTGGAGGAACAGCATTTTATATTTTGCTTGGGCAGCTTACAGCCCAGGGGTATGAATATTGATTTCTCTCACTTCAGGTAGCCCCGGCATTCCCTCTCTCTCTATCCCTCCCCCACCCAAGTCGCTTCTCATTTTTACCCTACAAACAGCTAACAATGGCCTATTTCTTTTATCATCGTTACTTTTTTGCATATCTTTCATTCATTGTTATCTCTCCACATCACCGTCTATATCTTTTGTTTCCCTTATCCCTAACTAGTCTGAAGAAGGGTCTTGACCCGAAACGTCACCCATTCTTTCTCTCCAAAGATGCTGCCTCTCCCGCTGAGTTACTCCAGCATTTTGTGTCTCTCTTCGGTTTAAACCAGCATCTGCAGGTCCTTCCTACACAATTCATTGATGGTAATGCCTTTGAATGTCAGGGGTTCATGGCTAGATTTTCTCTTGATGGACACTGTCCAAGTCTTGATGCATTTGGTTGTTGTTTGCCTTATTGCCTGATGAGTCATGAATGGTACTGAATACTGCAATCATCAGTGACCCTTACTTCTGACATTAAGATTGAAGGAAAGTCCTTGATGAAATAGCTGAAGATGTTTAGGCCTGAGGATTTTACCCTGATGAACTCCTGCAGAGATGTCCTGTGGTTGAGATAATTGACCTCCAACCATCAGAACTATCTTTCTTTGTGCTCGGCATCATTTCATTTTTTGAGGGTTTTCCACAGATTCCTCTTGACTCTAGTTTAGCCAGGGCTCCTTGGTGCCATACTTGATCAAATGCTGACTTGAATATCAAGGGCAGTTATTCTCACTTCACCTCTGGAGTTCATTTCTTTTGTCCATGATTGGCCTGAGGCTGAAATGATGTTGAGAGTTGAATGACTTTGGTTGAACCCAATTTGAGTTACTGCAAACAAGTTATTGCTAACCATGTGCTATGTGATTGAACTATGATGCAGCACATCCCTTTGCTGATGATCAATGAAGGCGAATGAGATGGTAATTGGCCGGGTTAGATTTGTCCTGCTTCTTGTGGACAGCACATACCTGGGGAATGTTTCCACATTGTCGGGTAGATGTCAGTGTTTTTGATATACAATAACAGCCTGGCCAATGGCATGATCAATTCTGGAGCACAGGTCTAGAGCACGTTGCGGACCATTCATTTTTTTGAGCTTGCTCCCCCATTCAATAAGGTGGTGGCTGACCTATCTCAAACATAATTTTTCTGACATATCTCCAGATCCAGAAATGTATTGATCTCTGTTTCAAATGCAACCAATGATTGATACTCAACACCACTCATTGTGGAGAATTCAAAAAATTTGAATCCTCATTTTAATCCTAAAAAGGCCTATCCCTGATTTTCCTCAGTTCTAGATTCCTCAGCTGAGGAAAACACCTTTCCCAAGTTTATTCTACGAAGTTCTCCAAAAATATTGTATTTTTCAATGTCAGCCTTCTAAACACTGGAGAAATGGCAGAGCCAATATTCCCATAACAAATCAGGTGATTCTTCATTGCACTCCCATTAAAGAAAATATATAGATATTGGCTAGAAGGATTAAAACTGTTCATATTAATCCAAGTGTGGACTCATGTAAACCCTACAAAATTGTTGTAAGAAACCTTTAATGTTTTGGGAACTGAGGAGCATGCTAAAGAAGGAAATCAGGAGGGCAAAAAAGGGGCACGAGATAGCTCTGGCAGATAATATTATGAATAACCCCAAGAGATTTTGTAAATACATTAAGGAAAAAGAGGCTAACCAGAGAGAGAATAGGGCCGCTCAGGAATCAAAGCAGTCAACTCTATGTGGAGCCACAGGAGATGGGAAAAGATCTCAAAGAGTAGTTCTCTGTTTTTACTGAGGAGAAACACATGAGGATTGAGGAATGTGTGGCAGTCAATGGAAGTGTCTTGAGGGCAGCCAGAATTACGGGCGAGGAGGTGCTGAACACCCAAATGCGTATGAAGGTAGACAAATCTCCCAGGCCTGACCCGAGGACACTGTGGGAAGTTAGAAAAAAGATTGCAGGTGCCCTGGCCGAGATTTACGAGTCATCATTAAATACGGGTGAGGTGCCAGAAAACTGGAGGGTGGCAAATGTAGGGTCTCTATTTAAAAAGGGCTGCAAGAAAAAGTCTGGGGATTATAGGCCAGTGAGTCTAACATCTGTGGTCAGAAAGTTACCAGAGCATACTCTGATGGATAAGATATACATTTATTTAGAAGAACAAAGGCTGATTAGTGATAGTCAGCACGGTTAGTACCTGAGAGGTTGTGTTTCACTAATCTGACTGAGTTTTTTGAAGATGTGACCAACTTTTTTGTTGTTGTTGTTTGTCATCTATATCGATGATTTGGATCAGAACGTAAAAGGCATGATTAGTAAGTTTGCAGAAGACATTAAAGAGGGTGGTAGTGTAGGGTGGTATGGAATTGAAGATAGAGCAAGGAAGGAATGTTGGTTTAAATTGCACTTATTTAAATGCCTGACGGGTTAGCAAATTAACAGGTCATGGATAGGTACATGCGACTGGGACGTTGTAGCCGTTGCAGAAACCTTGTTAAAAGAAGGGCAGGACTGGCAGCTCCAATGTTCCAAGGTACAGTTGCTTCAGGAGAGACAGGGCTGAGGGTAAAAGAGGAGGAGGATTGCGTTATTTGTTAAGGAGGATGTCACGGCAGTTGTCAGATGAATAGTTCATTTAGTGAGGCTATATAGGTGGAGCAGAGGAACAAGAAAGGGATAGTTATACAGGAGTACAAAATCATGAGAGGAATTGATCAGGTAAACGCAAGGTGTCTTTTGCGCAAAGTAGGGGAATTGAGAACCAGAGGATATAGGTTTAAGGTGAGGGGGGAAAGATTTAATAGGAACCGGAGGGGTAACTTTTTTTACACAAAGGTTGGTGGGTATATGGCCAGAGGAGGTAGCTGAGGCAGGTACAATTGCAACGTTTAAGTAACATTTATATAGGTACATGGATAGGATAGGTTTAGAGGGATATGGACCAAATGCAGGCAGGTGGGACTAGTGTAGACGGGGCATCCGGTGGGCAGGTTGGGCGAAAGGGCCTGTTTCCACACTGTATGACTCTATGACTCTGTAACCAAAAAGTTTCATAAGTTCATAAATTCTAGGAGCAATATTAGACATTCGGCCCAACAAGTCTACTCCGCCATTTAATCATGGCTGATCTATCTCTCCCTCCTAACATTCTCCAGCCTCGCCCCATAACGGCTGACATGCTTACCAATGAAGAATCTGCCAATCTCCCCCTTAAAACTATTCATTGACTTGGCCTCCACAGGTGTCTGTGGTAATGAATTGCACAGATTCACCATCCTCTGACTAAAGAAATTCCTTCTCACCTCCTTTCTAAAGGTACATCCTTTTGTTGTGAGGCTATGCTCTCTGGTCCTAGACTCTCCCACTGGTGGAAATATCCTCTCTGCATTCACTCTATCCAGGCTTTTACCATTTTGGTAAGTTGCAATGAGGGACCCCCTCTCATCCTTCTAAACTCCAGCGAGTACAGGCCCAGTGCCGTCAAACGCTCATCATATGTTAACCTGATCATTCCTGGGATCATTCTCGTATACCTCCTCTGGAGCCTCTCCAAAGCCACCACATCCTTCCTCAGTTATGGGGCCCAAAACTGCTCACAGTACTCCAAATGCAGCCTGACCAGTGCCTTATAACGCCTCAGCATTACATCCCTGGTTTTGTATTGTCGCCCTCTCGAAATAAATTTGCCTTCCTTGTTACCGATTCAACTTGCAAATGAACTTTTTGGGAATCCTGCACCAGCATTCCCAAGTCCCTTTGTACATCCGATTTGTGAATTCTCTCCCCATTTAGAAAATAGTCTACACTTTTATTCCTACTACTAAAATGCATCACTCCACACTTTGCTATGCTGAATTCCACCTGTCACCTCTCAGCCTTCTCTGCCAACCTGTGGAGGAGGGTGCAATGGCGACTTTAAAAATACATTTAGACAGGTACAAGCATGATAGGAATGGTTTGGAGGGATATAGGCCAAACGCAGGAAAATGGGACTGGCCCATTTATAAAATAACGTCGGCATGGACGAGTTGGGCTGCTGTTTGGTGCTCAAACTGGGTGTCCTCTCTGGAGCTGGTGGATCTGTGTATGCATAGATGTCCTCACTGGAGCTGGTGGATCTGTGTATGCATATATGTCCTCTCTGGAGCTGGTGGATCTGTGTATGCATAGATGTCCTCTCTGGAGCTGGTGGATCTGTGTATGCATAGATGTCCTCTCTGGAGCTGGTGGATCTGTGTATGCATAGATGTCCTCTCTGGAGCTGGTGGATCTGTGTATGCATAGATGTCCTCTCTGGAGCTGGTGGATCTGTGTATGCATAGATGTCCTCACTGGAGCTGGTGGATCTGTGTATGCATAGATGTCCTCTCTAGAGGTGGTGGATCGGTGTATGCATAGATGTCCTCTCTGGAGCTGGTGGATCTGTGGATGCACAGATGCACTCTCTGGGATTGCTGGGTCGGTGTATGCACTGGGTGCTTTGGAGCTGGTGCTCACTGTAGATGCCCTCTCTGGAGCTTGACACAAAATGCTGGAAGAAGGTGTCTCGACCCGAAACGTCACTCATTCCTTCTCTCCAGAGATGTCGCCTGTCCCGCTGAGTTACTCCAGCTTTTTGTGTCTATCTTCGATTTAAACAAGCATCTGCAGTTCCTTCCTCTGTGGGGCTGGTGGATCATTGTATGCACTGAGAGCTGTGGGGCTGGTGGATCATTGCTCACGGTAGATGCACTCTCTGGGGCTGGTGGATCAGTGCTCACGGTAGATGCACTCTCTGGGGCTGGTGGATCATTGTATGCACTGAGAGCTGTGGGGCTGGTGGAGCGGTGCTCACTATAGATGCACTCTCTGGGGCTGGTGGATCATTGTATGTACTGAGTGCTCTGGGGCTGGTGGAGCGGTGCTCACTATAGATGCACTCTCTGGGGCTGGTGGATCATTGTATGCACTGAGTTCCTCTGGGGCTGGTGAAGCGGTGCCCACGGTAGATGCACTCTCTGGAGCTGGTGGGACCGGTGCTCACGGTAGATGCACTCAGTGGAGCTAGTGGATCAGTGCTCACTGTAGATGCACTCTCTGGGGCTGGTGGATCAATGCTCACGGTAGATGCTCTCTCTGGGGCTGGTGGAGCGGTGCTCACGGTAGATGCTCTCTCTGGGGCTGGTGGAGCGGTGCATGCACCGCCCTATGGATTCAGTGACAACAATCTCTCAAAGCTCTCCGCCTGCCCGCCCGCCTGACTGAAGTCTGCCGATTCGCTGAGTAAACGTGCGTCACCCGAGGAGTTTTCCGGAAGAGTAAAGATGGCAACTGCGGGCTACAGTCTGAAGATAGTGGTGTGGCAAAGTAAGTTGTGGTGTGTGTGTGTGCCCGCCCCGCCGCTACTTGCCCTCCCCAGCCGCGGTCCGCACTGTCCCGGGACGGGGCAACAGCACAAGGGCAAAGGCAAAGCAACAGGTCGCGGCGCGGAGATCCGCAAAACATGTCGGGCTTTTCGCCCTTGACTCAAATCCGCGTCGTGCAGCTGGGTGGGACTGTTTAGCTAGTTGAAGATAGTAAATGGTGGCTTTTAAAGAAGGGGGAAGTGGGGGACAGCCGATTAAAATAACCATCTGAATGATCGACTAACCCAACGCCAAGTTCTCACCATATCTCAGTGAGAATCATCATAATTGCTAATCCCATCGACTCCCGTAATATTATAACTCCGATCAATGCTGGAAATCCTCGGCGTGTTAATGGTGGCTTTGCATTTGACCGGGGTTGGTTTGTGTGGTGCACGCAAGCGCAGAGTACAAGCCCGGAGCAAGTCCTTCCCTGCAGTCCATTGTAAAGTTTAGTCCAGGCTCAAGCAGCGAGCGGCTATTGCTTGGCCTATGCTCACATTGCAGTTCTCAGTAGCTCGGGTGACAGTAGGCCCGGTGTTGAATTAGAGGCTGGAAACGTCCTCCAGCCTTCCAACACTGGTGGTGTTGTGCACAGACACAGACACAGACACAGACAAGCCGGGATAGTCCACGCCGTGCTGTGTTTACGTTCCACAAAGCAGGAAGACAGCTAGTCTAGACTCTTGTGAGATTCTGGAGAACATTACACCATTATAAGGCAGAGATAGATGGATTCTTGATCAGTACAGGTGTCAGGGGCTGTGGGGAGGGCAGAAGAATGGGGTTAGGAGGGAGAGACAGATCAGCCATGATTGAATGGTGGAGTAGACTTGATGGGCCGAATGGCCGAATTCTGCACCCATCACTTATGACATAGCACAGAAACAGGTTATTTGGTGTACCATGTCTATTTTGACTATTAAGTACAGTAATCCCATTACTCAGCACTCAGCATGGAGCCTTCTATGTCAGGATGTTTCAATTATCAGACAACTGAACCATTCTACCACAACTATAGAGCAGTCTTGAACTACTATCTACCTCATTGGAGACCCTCGGACTACCTTTGATTGGGCTTTAATGGCTTTATCTTGCACCAAACGTTAATCCCTCATCATGTAGCTGTACACTGAATGGCTCGATTGTAATCATGTATTGTCTTTCCGCTGACTGGTTAGCACACAACTTAAAGCATTTCACTGTACCTTCGTATGCGATACAATATATCAAACTAAATACTCATCTAATACTTGAATGTGAGAGTACCTACCTCCACCATACCCAAAAATGATGTGTTCCAATCACCTTCTTGATGAAAAAAAATCTTAATCAAATTCCCCCTAAATCTTCCATCTCTTACCTATGGCCATCTGGTTATAGACACCAATGCAAAGAGGAAACATTTCTCACTATCTACTTCACTTGTGCGCTGTGTAATTTTACATACCTCACTCAGACCACTACACGTGTGTTCCCTTCCTCCTCTGTGCCGTCTCTTTTGAAAGAAAATAAATCCAGCTTATCTCGTCTTTCCTCACAACAATCCATCCCAGGCAACATTGTGAATCTTCTGTGCAGGCTCTCCAGTGCGATGACATCCTTCCAAGATCGCACAGCTGCCTTACAGAGACCCGGGTTGGATCCTGACCTCGGGTTCTGTCAGCGTGGAGTTTACATGTTCTCCCTGTGACTGTGTGTGTTTCCTCTGGATGCTTCAGTTTCCGCACACATCCTAAAAAAAAGTGCAGGCTTATATGTTAAGGCCTCCGTAGATTGGCCCAAGTGTGTAACAAGTTGATTTGAAAGTAGGAAGGCTGTGGAGCCCAAGTCAATGGATATCTTTAAGGCAGAGATAGAAAGATTCTTGATTAGTGCAGGTGTCAGGGGGTATGGGGAGAAGGCAGGAGAATAGGGTTAAGAAGGAAAGATAGATCAGCCTCGATTGAATGGCGGAGTAGACTTGATGGGCTAAATGGCCTAATTCTGCTCCTATCACTTATGATCATGAATTCATGAACGAGGATAACATGGAAATAGTGTGAACGGATGATCCAGACTTGTGGACTTGGTCCAAGAGCCTGTTTTCATGCTGTATCCTTCAATCAATCAATCAATAGTATAGCAACTAGAACTGCACACAGTACTGTACCTGTGGCTTAACTGAAGATGTTATTAGTTGTGTCATAAACTCCTTATTCTTGTATTCTGTGCCCTGGCTGATGAAATTTGAGTATCCCATATTCTTAACCACTTTATCCAACTGTGCTGCTGCTTTGAGAAATCCTGAATGGAATTTCAGAAGACCTCCACTACATTCTTATGTAATTGGAAGGTGGCGTTGTAGCATTATACGAGGAGAGAGGTTGAGAAATTTGAAAGAAGAGTTCAATGAATCTGAGCTTGTAATAGTTCACCAGGGTAGGTGCAGCAGTGAAGGGCGGCATGGTGGCGCAGTGGTGGAGCTGCTGCCTTACTCTGCCAGAACCCGAGTTCGATCCTGACTATGGGTGCAGTCTCTACGGAGTTTGTACGGTCCCCCCCCCCCAACCCCCCCCCGTGACCGCGTGGGTTTTTTCGTGAGATCATCGGTTTCCTCCCAGATTCCAAAGACGTGCAGGTTTGTAGGTTAATTGGCTTGGTGTAAATGTAAAATTGTCCCTCCTGTGCGTAGAGTAGTGTTAATGTGTGGGGATCGTTGGTCAGTGCGGAATCAGTGGGGCATAGAACCTGTTGCCGCATAGTATCTCTAAACTAAACTAAACCAATGTTAAAAAAAAACGAATTGCCTGCAAAAACTGATTATTACACATTCCTTATTATCCTGCTAAGATCAGATGTATCGGCAAAAATGTTTAGTATTTTGTTGCATATCATTTGCATGCAATGACTGCTTGAAGTCTGCGATTCATGGACATCACCAATTGCTGGGTGTCTTCTCTGGTGATGCTCTGCCAGGCCTGTATTGCAGCCATCTTTAGCTTCTGCTTGTTTGGGGGGCTGGTGCCCTTCAGTTTTCTCTTCAGCATATAAAAGGCATGCTCAATTGGGTTCAGATCGGGTAATTGACTTGGCCACTCAAAAATTGACCATTTTTTTAGCTTTCAAAAACTCCTTTGTTGCTTTAGCAGTATGTTTGGGATCATTCTCTTGCTGTTGAATAAACCGTCGGCCAATGAGTTTTGAGGCATTTGTTTGACCTTGAGCAGATAGGATGTGTCTATACACTTCAGAATTCATTATGCTACTACCATCAGCAGTTGTATCATCAATGAAGATAAGTGAGCCAGTACCTTCAGCAGCCATACATGCCCAGGCCATAACACCCCCACCACTGTGTTTCGCAGATGAAGTGGTTTGCTTTGGATCTTGGGCAGTTCCTTCTCTCCTCCATACTTTGCTCTTGCCATCACTCTGATATAAGTTCATCTTCGTCTCATCTATCCACAAGACCTTTTTCCAGAACTGTGGTTGCTCTTTTAAGTACTTCTTGGCAAACTGTAACCTGGCCATCCTATTTTTGCGGCTAACCAGTGGTTTGCATCTTGCAGTGTAGCCTCTTTATTTTTGTTCATAAAGTCTTCTGCGGACAGTGGTCATTGACAAATCAACACCTGACTCCTGAAGAGTGTTTCTGATCCGTCAGACAGGTGTTTGGAGATTTTTCTTTATTATAGAGAGAATTCTTCTGTCATCAGCTGGAGGTCTTCCTTGGCCTGCCAGTCCCTTTGCGATTAGTAAGCTCACCAGTGCTCTCTTCTTAATGATGTTCCAAACTGTTGATTTTGGTAAGCCTGAGGTTTGGCTGATGTCTCTAACAGTTTCATTCTTGTTTCTCAGTCTAATAATGGCTTATTTGACTTTCATTGGCACAACGTTGGTCCTCATGTTGATAAATAGCAATAAAAGTTTCCAAATGAAAAGACTGGAGGAAAGACTAGGTGCTGAGAGCTCTCTTATACCTGTGTTAAGGTGGCATTTAAACACACCTGAGCAATTACAAACACTGTGAAGCCATGTGTCCCAAACATTATGGTGCCCTGAAATGCGGGGGACTATGTATAAACACAGCTGTAATTTCTACATGGTGAAACCAAAATGTATAAAAATGGCCTTTAAAAAAATCTGACAATGTGCACTTTAACCACATGTGATTTTTTTCTATTACAAATCTTAAATTATGGCGTGCAGAGGCAAATAAATAGATGATGGGTCTTTGTCCCAAACATTATGGAGGGCACCGTATGTACCTGCACTCCGAGATCCCTCTGCTCTACAACACTCACCAGACCCCTGGCATTCACTGTGTAGGTCCTGCCAATGTTAGACTTCCGAAAATGCAACACCTCACACTTTTCTGTATTAAATTCCATCAATCGTTCCTTGTACTTCAATTGTACTTTTGATGGCAAGATCCTCAACAGCATTGATGTGCAGAAGGATCTGGGGGTCCAGGTCCATAGCTCCTGAGAGTGTCATCACAAGTAGCTAGAGTGAGAAAGAAGGCATATGGTACGCACATTTTCATTGGTCTGGGCATTGAGTAAGAGTCAGGAATTTACGATGCATTGTCTGTGCAGTTCTGGTTGCCCTGTCAAAGGGGGTTTGAAGAGAGCGCAGTAGAGGTTTACCCAGTTGCTGCCTGAATTAGGGGGTATTAGCTACCAGGAGAGTTTGGACAAACTTTGATTATTTTCCCTGGAAAGGCGGAGGTTAAAGGGAGACTGAATAGATGTAAATAAAGTTATGAGAGGCATAGATAAGGTAGACAGCCAGAACCTTTTTCCCAGCGTGGAAATTTCAAGAACTAGAGTGCATAGCTTTAAGGTGAGAGGAGGACATTTTAAAGGAGATATACGGGGTAAGTTTTTTAAACTGGGTGGTGAGTAGGATTGCCAACTGTCCCGTATTAGCCGGGACATCCCGTATTTTAGGCTAAGTTGGCTTGTCCCATACGGGACCGCCCTTGTCCCGTATTAGGCCCAGATGCTGTAGGCCCCGACAGTGTAGGTAGGAAAAAAACTGCAGATACAATCTGCAGTTAAAATCTGTGCCTACCTTCCGGAGGTCGGGACAGTGGAGGCCGGAGGCCCGGACGCCGCCTAACAGAGGTTGCGTAGCAACCCACCTCCCGGCCCGGACGGCCGCCATTGGTGGAGCGGCTGGGTGAGGTCAGTGGCTGGCTGGGTGAGGTCACGTGGGGCGCCGGACGGTGACGTCACCTTGTCCCGTATTTGAGAGTGCTATAGTTGGCACCCCTAGTGGTGAGTGTCTGGATACGCTGGTGGTGGAGGTTGATGCAATAGTGGTATTTAAGATGCTTTTTGATGGGCACATGGATATGCAGGCTGTCGTAATGACTATCCATGGCAGGTGATGTCTTACTGATGTAATAGAGTTTTTAGAGACAGTGATAAAGGTGATTGATAAGGGTAGAGCAATGGATGTTGTCTGCACGTATTTTAGCAAGACACTCGATAAGATTCCTCATGGCAGGCTGATCCACAAGATGTGCCACATATGCACACCATCACAGCATTCCTCAGTGCTGCATTACACTAGTCATTTACATCCAATCATTTTATAGGTCTTACCTTCCAGTTGACCAATTTATTTGTGAGCCCAAAGCATATCCATATTCTACTATCTACAGATTATTGCTCCTGAATCACACTTTTTGCACACAGAACTGCGATGTGCATTCCTTTTCACACTTGCCATATCATCCCACATTGAGAATTTCAGTGATATCAGATATTTTTGTATATGTTGGATAATATCACTTTTTGGAACTTTGTTTTGGCCATTATCACAAATTTGGTGGAGTGAGGTTTTTATGTACCAGCTTTATTGAATCGACAATGTCTGATGGGCAAAGACATTGTAAAGACAGCTTGGTTTACTATTCTTTCTATTCTGCGGATGTTGTCAATTTATGAAATGCATTGAGTCAAATCCCACGTTGTATTTCCACTTGGATTAAAAGATTATTAAAAGTAAAATTATGCTTTGAGAAATGAGTCAACTGTCTTGTCCTTGTGGATTCTCAGAAAGTGTTTTGACTTGCCTTGGACTCTGCTTAATTGGTTTTGAATCTAAATATGTAATTTCCAGCTGATTCTTTTTTGTGCATAGCTGGTTTGGAGGGAGGTATTCACATTTTCTTTTAAAAGCACCATTGTCATTAATTAAGAAGTGAACATTGATGTTAATGATGAGAGTAATATTCTTAGAAATAGTGTGTTCATTTTTTTTGTGGTGGTTTTAGTTGTAGTTAGAAGGTGCATTATTATTTAGTTTTTGAAGGTGCAAGGTTACAGTGCATTATTATTTCGTTTTTGTTTGGGGATATAGCAAGGAAACGGGCCCTTCAGCCCACTGAGTCTGCAGCAACCAGCAATCACCTAGTTCTACCGGACTAGTTCTAGCCTATGCACTAAGGACAATCGGTGAGCTAAAGGGTCTGTTTCCATGCTATATCGCAAAACTAAACTAAACTAGGCAGTATTACAAGATATCTTTGGAATTCTGATTTATAAAACTATCTGTAAATATTTAAATATATGAAATATATGGGCGGCACGGTGGCGCAGCGGTACAGTTGCTGCCTTACAGCGCTTGCAGCGTCGGAGATCCAGGTTCAATCCCGACCACGGGTGCAGTCTGTACGGGGTTTGTACGTTCTCCCCGTGATTGCGTGGGTTGTCTCCGAGATCTTTGGTTGCCTCCCACAC
The DNA here is from genome assembly GCF_053455715.1 of Rhinoraja longicauda. NCBI lineage: Eukaryota > Metazoa > Chordata > Chondrichthyes > Rajiformes > Arhynchobatidae > Rhinoraja > Rhinoraja longicauda. Next base: position 51,851,714 of record NC_135963.1, read on the forward strand.
TCCAAAGACATACAGGTATATTGTAGGTTAATTGGCTTGGTGTTTGCGTAAATTGTCCCTAATAGTAGGTTAGTGTTAATGTGCGGGGATCGCTGGTCGGTGCGGACTCGGTGGGCCGAAGGGCCTGTTTCCACGCTGTATTGCTAAACTAAACTAAACTAAACTAAATACTAGTGGAATGCTGGGATCAAGAACCTAACTCATGCATTATGTTTTCATTTGAACTTTTAAAATTTATATTCTTGCAGAGATCAAGAATCTTATATTAGATGACTGCATGGAAGAAGGAGAATGGAAGGTATGTCAAATACTTGAATACAACATACCATTATTAGCTGACATGTTTGAACATAGAACGTACATTTTTAATGTGTAGGAAGGAACCTCAGATACTGGTTTACACCAAAGATAGACACAAAATGTTGGAGTGACTCAGGGGGACAGGCAGCATCTCTGGAGAGAAGGAATAGGTGACGTTTCGGGTCAAGACCCTTCTTCAGACTGAAAGTCATGGGAAAGGGAAACGAGAGATATAGTCTGAAGAAGGGTCTCGGAGCCTGATGGGGTGAAAGGTGAGGACGAGGGGAATTCTATCCTTGTTCCGTGTGGGGGGAGGGGAAGCGAGAGCAAAACACCTGGACACAGAGCCAGGTTGAGTGATCCATCCGTGACAGCAGGGAGGAAACCAAGTTTACTGCAGAAAGAGGACAACTCGGGTGTCCTAGAATGGAAAGCCTCTAATAGGTGCCTTTGCAAGAGTCAGGGTGTGAGGAGGTGTAGTCCAGATAAATGTGGGTCGGTCAGTTTGTAGTGGATGTCAGGCATTATTCTGTCCCCTGTAATGGAGACAAAGAGATCAGGAATAGGGAAAGAAATATCAGAGATAGTCCAAGCTCCTCCATTGCCAGATCGAGGCCACACGCAAACTGGCGGAACAGCACATATTCTGCTTGGGTAGCTTACAACCCAACAGTATGAACATCGAATTCTCCAATTTCAGGTTGGTAACCAAAAACCCCACCACCTTCATCTCCCCCCCCCCCCCCACCACAATTAGTCTGAAAAATCGTCCACACCGGGGAAATCACCTATCCATGTACCCCGGCAATGCTGCCTGACCCGCTGAGTTACTCTAATACTTGGTCTTACATTGTAAACCAGCAACTGCACTTCCTTGTTTCTCAAGGAAGTCTGTATTCAATTCTGTAATCAAATGACACTTGAGTGTGAAACCTCATCAATTTTCACTTGTCTCGAATGGTGTTCTGAATAACTTGCTGATTTCTTGTATTTCCATCTGCTTGATTCTTGGTTACTTTGATCACTGTGCTGGAGTCTTGACGTGGTTGTTGTTTTTGTATAACCAGAGATTTAAAGGAATTACTGAGGATGGATGAAGCAGTTGGCTGGTCTGTGTTATATTCCGCTGAGCTCAGCAGTTTTCCACAGATCATAACAAAATGGAAATAGGGCCCAAAGCAATTAGCACTTGTCGTATTAGTCTGGAGAGAAACACTTGGATTCCTAAAAATGCCGGGTCGAGCAGGATGCAAAACAAAGATACAGGTCTGAAGAAAGGTCTCGACCCGAAAAGACACACATTCCTTCTCTCCGGAGATGCTGCCTGACCTGCTGAGTTACTTCAGCATTTTGTGTCCATCTACAGGTCCTACCTAGGTTACAGCAGGGGTCTGAGCACTGGTTGCAACCATAAAAGTTCACAAATCGAAAGTGCAGGGCCTGGCAAGATATTAACATAGCACAACCAAACCACCCTGGAGCTGAACCAGGGCATTTAACTCAGCCATTCAGATATTGTTGCGAGCCAAGTTCCCACATGCCACAAGATGCAGCCCTGCAGCATCTGGCAAATCCATGCCTCCCAGCCTCCCAAATACTTGTCTGCAGGTATTTATGAGCTGTCCACAAGTTGGGTGTTCATAACCCAGGGAGGACCTATAATGGGAAGTACATTAGGTCAAATCCTCATAGATGTGTGATCTTTGCCACCAGGAAAGTCGAGGGCAGCAGCTCCTAGGTACACCACCACTCGAAGATTCCTCTGTGTGGCACATATCGTGCTGACTTGGAAATATATTGCTTCATCAGGGAGAAGGATGGCAAAATAATGGAACCCTAGATGACCCAAGAAGTTGTACATTTGGTCAAAATGAAAAAGGAAGCGCGTGCAAAGTTTATGAGGAAGTGACAGGGCCTTTGAGGAATATAAAGAAAGGAGGAAAGAATTCAAGTGAGCAATTAGAAAGGCCATAAGGGTCCAGAAAATGGTTTTGGCAAGTCGGATTAAGGAAAATCCTAAAGCTTTTTATACCTACGTTAGAAACAAGAGGAGAAGGTAGAACCATTCAAGGATTAGTTTAGTTTAGATACAGTGCGGAAACAGGACCTTTGGCCCACCGAGTCTGCGCAGACCAGCAATCCCCACACATTAACACTATAACATACCAGGGACAATTTACACTTATACCAAGTATACAAACCCAAGCCAATTAACCTACAAACCTGTACGTCTTTCGAGTGTGGGAGGAAACCGGAGATCTTGGAGAAAACCCACGTGGTCACGGGGAGAACGTACAAACACCGTGCAGACAGCACTTGTAGTGGGGATTGAACCCAGGTCTCCGGCATTGCAAGCGGTGTATGATAGCAACTCCACCGCTGTGCCGCCGTGCCGCCTTATACAGGAGGGAATTTGTGCTAAAGTCGGAGGAGAGATACTAAATGAGTACTTTCCATCTGTTTTCACCAAAGAGGAGGACAATGGGATCAGTGTGGAGAATACTAATAAGCAAGTGCAGTTTGAGATTAATAAGGGGGAGCTGTTGGGGCTCTTGAAAAGCATTAAGGTGGATAAAACCTCAGGACCTGATGGGATCTATTCCAGGTTACTGAGAGACAAGAGAGAAGCTACATGTGATGACCCAGAGGACTGTAAAGTAGCTAATGTTGTTCCTTTATTGAAGAAAGCAAGTAAAGGTAACCCATGGAATTATGGGCTGGTGAGCTTCATTTCAGGTTGTGTCTTACTAACTTGATCGTTTTTTGAGGAGGTTATGAAGGCGATCATTGAGGGTAGGGTGGTGGATTTTTTCTACATGGATTTTAGTAAAGTGTTTGATAATGTCCCTATGATAGGCTGATCAAGTAGGTTAAGATGCACGAGATTAACAATGCTTTTCACTGTACCTCTGTGACCATGCCGATAAATTAAACTAAACTGAAGACTTTATTGTATGGGTTAAGAAATGGCCTACTGATTGAAGGTAGAGAATTGCGGTGGAAGGAATATTCAGGCTGGAGATCGTGACAAGTGGGGATTCGCAAGGATCTGTGCTGCCACCTCTGCTGTTTGTGATAAATATAAATGACTTGGAGATATAGGTAGATGGCTTGGTTAGTATTCTTGCAGATGACACTGAGATTGCTGGATTGGAGACTGAGGAAGGCTGTCTCAGTAGACAGCAGGATATTGATCAGCTACAGAAATGGGCAGAGAAATGAAAGATGGAATTTAATAAGAGTAAGTGTGAGGTGTTGCACTTTGTGAGGTCAAATGTAACGGGAAAATATGCAATTAATGGCATTACCCTTAACAGGCCAATTTACCAAAAGCCTTCTGCTTGGTTCTTCTTGGTTCTTGGTCCTCCAAAATATTCCAAATGGAATTTAAACTGGAGGTGGCGGAGTATGGACTTAAGCAAGAAGGGCTTCTTCTTGATCACCCTATCCACCTGCGACCACTTTCAGGGAATAACGTACCCGCACTCCTAGATCCCAAAGCAAATATATCTTATCCCTCAGAATTCTCTCCAGCAACTTGCCTACCACAGATACAAGGTGAATTTGCCTAGTGTGCCATAACCAACTTTGTTGACCAAACATGTGCTGTGATTGTAAAAAAAATCCTCTCCATCTTGCTTTCCATGCACAAAATGTGAGGACGAGCCATGATTAACCCTCACCCCACAAGTGGGGTTTAGTTTGGTTTATTTATTGTCACGTGTACCGAGTTTCAGTGAAAAGTTTTTGTTGCGTGCTATCCTGTCAGCGGAAAGACAATACATGATTACAATCGAGCCACTCCCGGCGATCGCTGCACCAGTGCAGAAGGGGAGCTCCCTGCCGCCGACACGGAGCCGCGCCGGAGCGGAGCGGTGACTGGCGTGCAGCCGGTTAAGTCTGGATCCAGCCGGCAGCCGCCACCAACAAGTTCCAGCCCGGCGGCTGGAGAGACCGCGGAGAACGAGACGAGACCGTCAAGGATGGACAAGCATCGCCGAGAACATAGACAAGAACAGAGACCTGTCGGCCGGCGAGAACAAAAAGCCAACGGCCGGCGAGAACGAAAAGCCAACGGCCGCGTGTGGGGGAAGACCGGAGAGTCGAGGAGGGGGCCGCTGGCGAAGACGGACGCAAGGAGTGGGCCGGTAGGGAGGGTATTGCCCCCAGCGCCTTCAATGTCGGCAGCAGGAGACACCCCCTGGGATACAAGGGTGGTCGTGCGAGGATAGGGACGTCAGGTCCGAATTACCGAGTCTTACCTGGATCTGGATGACCTGGGGCGCTTCAGGACACCTGGACTGGACCTTGCACTTTGGACTCTTTGAGTCTTCTGTTTGTGTTTTCTTTTTTTTTTAAACGGCGCCCAAATGATAGCTTCTGTGCATTTTGTGGTTGTGCAAAAGAATTTCACTGCACTGAACACAAGTGATAATAAAGAAGCATTGAACCATTAAAAAAGCAACAGTTTATATCCTCTCTGTTGATATACACATATCGCCTTCTCAATGTGGTGCGGAATTGTGTGTAGGCAAAAGTTGGCCACTGATAAAGATGAGGTAAGTTTCATAAAAAGAATAGTACCATTTCCAAGGGGAATGTTTCAGAAAAAGTTTGGCTTGATGTCTGTTTCAACTATTAACCAGATGAAACATCAGGACTGTAAGAATCCCAACTTGTCAATTTTTACTTGCAGATACTCATTTTGGACCATTACACCACAAAGCTCCTTTCATCTTGCTGCAAGATGTCTACACTTATGGCTGAAAAAATCAGTGGTATGTACTGAAGAGTACTTGTTATCCGCTCATGACTGAAGCTGGATAATTTATTTATTTTATTTCGATTGTAAGCTTTTTATAAACTCATCTGGAACATGATCTATAAAAGAATAAAATGACATCCATTTTGAGATTTATGTTTTCAATTCCTCTGCCCACCTCCATTCTCCCAATTTCTAATCCCAGCCCTTTCTGTAATTAAATAATTTTATTCAGGAAATGGCAGTTCAGTAAATTATTTGTCTTTTTATATTTGACTTGACTTGTCAGCTTTACAAAGTCTCCGAACTTCGGAATTACTCAATAGAAACACTTAATAGAAATGGAGCAACAGATTAATAGCTACTTTAGTTCTTGGTTTAGCAATGTTTTTCCATGTACACATAGGTTGGAAGAGTACGTTATTTTTTTTAGTGGAGCATTTCATTGTAATGTTAATGTTTTAACTTTAATTTATTGGAAAAAAACATGTTAATGCATGGTCACGCACAATATTATTGAAACTCATCATCAGATTATACCAATTCCAGTTTTGGTGCATCTAGAAGATTATGCTTGAAGTAAGGATACTACTATTTCAATATCTGGTCCATTTGGATTTAATTGGCACCCATCCAAACAGAAAATTCTACACCATCAGCAACTGCCAGTCTTCACAAAGGCCGATTGTAGCTGAGTAAATCATAATGTAGATCATACATTTTGAAGCTTTTTTGCCAGAAGTATTTCTTTTGAAGTTAATAAATAATTCTTAAAAGTCAGCTCATCTGCCATTTTTATGTAATACTGAGATTGCTACATTATTAGAGATGCAGGACTTTGTATGGGATTTTTGAACTGTTTGATATTCTGGTGGTGGCATTATCAGCAAAATTTTTCTCTTTTTAATGGTCAATATCAACAAAAATAAAGGGAGACAAATCATTAATTTTTGGGATCTTGCAGTGTGCAAAATGGCTGAGCCATCTGTCAACTTGGTAAAGCACTATGCATCACTGTAATTCCACTAAGGTGCTCTTAGTGCAATTAACAAAAAAAACCCTGTCTTTCTCTCCCGGATGATACAAGTGCAGGCAAGCAATGCAGACTAAATAGTCATAATGGATGTTCATGAATGGAGCGATCTGTATATATAAGTGCCTTTGAGAGTGGCAAGACTTGAAAAGGGAGCTGTTAGTAAAGCATTTAGTATCCTGTGCTTCTTAAGTAGAGGCATAGAATACAAAAGCGAGGCGATTATAGAACACTGGTTAATTCACACCTGGAGTAATTCTGGTCACTTTAATTTAGGAAGGATATGAAGATTCCACAGACGTGTTATGGAAAAATAGTTTTTTTGAGCAGAGTGGTTACAACCTAGAACTTGCAGCCAATAAGAGTGGTGGAAACAGAATTAATCAAGGCTTTGAAAAGGGTTTTGAATGGTCACTTGAGAGGAAAAATAGTTGACAGGAACACAACAAGAGAGAGAAGATGAATGGGAATGACAAAATTGTACTACAGAGTCCCAGCATATTTTATATGCCACTAGACTCCCACCCTGCCTCCTGCAAATTGTTTTTGCTGTGAATTGTTTATGTATGTGCTGTTATGTTTGTGTGCCATTGTATGTTCGTTCTTAGTACCTGAACTAATGTACAGCACTTTGGTCAATGTGGGTTGTTTTTAAATGTGCTATACAAATAAAGTTGACTTGACTTGCAAAGACTTTATCCCCTACTCCCAATTCCTCCTCCTACGCTGCATCTGCGCCCAAGATGAAGTGTTCCATACTAGGGCATCTGAGATGTCCTCATTCTTTAAGGAAGGGGGGTTCCCATCTTCCATCATAGAGGATGGAACCTAGCTCTGCTCTTGCTCCCCCTCCCCTCAGTCGCAACAGGGACAGAGTCCCACTAGTCCTCACCCTTTCACCCCATCAGCTGTCGCTGACAGCACGTAATCCTCCGACATATTCGCCACCTCCAACGGGATCCCACCACTAACCACATCTTCCCATCTCCATCCCTTTCCGCGTAGACCGTTCCCTCTGCAACTCCCTGGTTAACTCATCCCTTCCCACCCAAAACACCCCCTACCCAGGTACTTTCCCTGCAACCGCAGAAGATGCAACACCTGTCCCTATACCTTCTCCCTTGACTCCATCCAATAACCCCAACAGTCTTTTCAGGTGAGGCAAAGGTGCACCTCCACCAACCCCATCTACTGTATCCGCTGTCCCAGGTGTGGACTCCTATATATCGGCAAGACCAAGCTTTTCGCTGAACACCTCCGCTCAGTTCGCCTAAATCTACCTGATCTCCCGGTTGCAAAACATTTTAACTCCCCCTCCCATTCCTGACCTTTCTATCCTGTGCCTCCTCCATTGTCAGAGTGAGGACCTGCGCAAATTGGAATTTAAGTGGCATTTAAAACAACTTTTAACTTGTTTAATATTAATTAGTATTAAATTCGCGGAATAGCACCTCATATTTCGCTTGGGCAGCTTACACCCCAGCAGTATGAATATTGACTTCTCTAACATCAAGTAATCCTTGCTTTCCCTCTATCTCCCTCCCTCCCCCTTCCCAGTTCTCCAACCAGTCACACTGTCCCTCTGGTTACATTGTATCTCTGTCTGCTTTGTTGTCACCTTCTCCTATGGTCTATTGTACATTTTCTTTGATCTGCATCTCTTTTGATCTCTTGCACTTCCTTATCTATGTAACTCCCTCTGACTCAGTCTGAAGAAGGGTCTCAGCCCGAAACGTCACCCATTCTTTAATCCAGAAATGCTGCCTGTCCCGCTGAATTATTCCAGCACTTTGTGTCTTTCTTCAGCATATTTTAGGAGAGGATTTCAATGATTAAGCCAGCAGTTGAAAATCAATGGGAAACAAATTACTCCTTTTGACATTCCCAGTTCCTGTTTGGCTTGAATCTACCTTTTATTCCTGTCAATGATCTAATAACCCATGTGATAAGTTGATCTATTCTTAATAAATTGGGTTGACTTTTACGACCATGGATGTGGATCAACAAAAAAATAAATTTAAAACCTTTTATTACTCTTTGTGCTCAATATTACTGTTGTAGGTTAATTTATTCCATTGCTTCTTGCTGTCTTTGGTGGTGATGTACACTGGGGCATTTACTCTGAATGTGTTTATTTCCAGTTGTTGAAGACCTGCACAAAAACCGTGAGCCAGTTCCAAATATGAAGGCAATCTACTTCATTACACCAACAGAGAAGGTATTATTTTTTTAAAGATTTTTGCAAAACATGCAGAAAGAGGAAGTCAAGTCAAGTCACGTTCATTGACATTTTGTAACAACGGTAAGGTACAGGTAGAACAGAAATCCTGCTTGTTAAAAGATGGAAAGGATGCAGAAGAGATTTGCCAGGATGTTACCTGGACTTGAGATATAGGGCGAGGCTGGATAGGCTGGGACTTTCGTCTGTGGAACTTGGGAGGCTGAGGGGTGATATTATTGAGGGGTACAAGATCATGGATAAATGAATGCTCACAGTCTTTTTCCCAGTGTAGAGAACTAGACGACATAAACTTAAGGTGAGGGGAGATATTTAAGGAGGACGTCACGGATAACCTGTGGAGGTGTTGTCGCTTAACCTCAGTGTTTGTGGTCTACGGTTCAAAAAGTCGAGGCTCCAGTGGCTGAGGTGGGCACTGATTCCCAGGTCCAGGAATTTGGAGATGAGTTTGGGTGGGATTACGGTGTTGAAGACAGAGCTAGAGTAAATAAATAGGACTCTGACAAGGTGTTATCTAGATGTCCCAGAGATGAGTTTAGGGCCAGGAAGATGGTATCTGCTGTGGACCAGTTGAGACCTGTTGGCAAACTGCATTGAACAAGGGGTCTTTGGGAGACTGCAGTTAATGTGTGCCATCACCAGTCTCTCGAAGCACATCATTCTGCTGGATGTTAGAGCCACTCGACGGTAGTCATTAAGGGACGCTATCTTACTTTTCTTTGGCACCAGGATGATAGTGGTCTTTTAAAGCAGGGTGATAAGGACAACTTTTATCCATAAGATATTCCAGACCAGAGCAGGAGATCACCAGCACATCTTGAGTACCACCTGTTAATTAGAAAGCAGATCCCTCCGCCTCTAACCTTGCCCGACTATGCAGTACAGTCAATCCAGTGTAAAGGGAGACCCTGGGGAAGTTTTCCTCTTTGTGTGCTGAACTTCATTTACTGTTGAGTTGTGCGTAATGTTTCCTATTGTTGTAATAGTAAACATTACATACAGCTCAAAAGTAAATGAAGTTCAATGGATGTCTGCAAAATGTAATATTTTTATTTATAGCTTGATCATTTACTTTGCATTAATTTTAAGGCAAATGCTTCCAATTCAAAAAAATGTTGAAACATTGGAAGGGGAAAGTATATTCAAGTAAATATTTGTGAAATATTCCACTTGACAAACTGTGTTTGGTTAAACCATTTATTCTTTTACTTTTCAGTCTGTAGAAGCATTGATAAATGACTTCAGAAAAAAGAACCAAAAGTATAAAGCAGCTTATGTTTACTTCACTGATTGTAAGTCGCTTCTTTTCGTTTTTTGGTGTGGTTTCTGTTGCAAAATATTTCCACCCTGTTGTATTTGTCAACTTAAACATGCCCAAGGTTCTGTTTCGAGATGCATATGGTCTTGATAAGTCAGTACTGATCCATTGGTTAACGCCAGTATGCGTTGAGATATATAAAAGTTTGTTTCGTTTTGTAACTGACTCATTGGTGAATAAATCCTAAATTGGTATCGGGCAGTTTGTTAATGTCAGCAACATAAGACACAGCCTTGGGGACACAGATATCAACTTTATATATTATCACTAGTAGTCCAAATAAGGAATCCTAGGACTCCCTTCCTTTTAATCTGTTATTTCCTGTTTTGATGATATCAAAGAACAAGCAACTACGTTAGACTACTAGCAGATATAATGCGTTGTCCTATTTTTTAAATGTGGAAATAGTATGAATTTGTCAATGGGCTCCACAACTACATGACCCACCTGACTAAAACTGTCAACTTGACTTCTCACATTTTAACAAAAGTAGCACAGAAAATGTTGAGATAATCCCCAAAAAAATCAACAGTGTAGTTTATTTTCTTCAAAACAAATGTTTATGGGATAAGTTTTATGTAGATAGGTGAACAAAATGCAGTGGGTAATAGTGCGTCAGATTTAAAGTAAATTTGCAGGCGGTGCTGGAGTGAAGGGTAAGGGCTGTAAATTCAATTTGATTGACCTTAAGTTAATTAATTAACTTCGGGAGAAGATGATTGTGATCTAATGGAAGTAAAATATGGATTCTAAATGATTATGTGTAGGATTTTCATTTACATTGGCCATTTTACTTTGAGAGGGAAATATTGATGACCAAATGTTCAGTCCAATGGATTTTCCATTGAATAAACAGCTTTACCTGGTTAGCTGGACCTTGTAATGAATTAACAATAATTTATATTTACTGTCAATATATGTGATTAAATTGTTATGTGATTTGCCTGCTTCTTCAAGTGTTCTGCCTATTCCATCAAAGAAAATGGCTTTCTCTTTCTATTCTCCTGCTGAAATTTCAAAATTGATTTATCTCTTCTGTTTCCTGCTGTTTCTTTCGTTGACTGTGACTGTAAAAAAAATCTACTAAGTGTCTGCACAAGAATCGGCTGCTGGTCATTAATTTCCTTCAGTGGAAGCCAGCGTGTGAGGTGAGTTCAGCCAGCAGCCAACACGCTTACTCCGACTTATCATTAAAGACCAAAGACAGACCTCCCTGTGTAAAGGCAGCAGGATTGCAGGGCAGTTTGTTTCCTGTCTCTTCCTTTCACTGAGAATTGGCTAAAAAGCGTTCCTTGAAAATAAATGTACGCCTCATCATAATAACTAATTACACCGACCAAGATCCAGCTGTGCCTCTTCAGGGAAACGTTGAGATGCTTATTGTTCAATTATATGAGAATTGTTGAAAATTAAAGTTGTCAACTGTCTTGGGGGTATTTTGAGATTCAAAAACTTTCAGGTGATTCAGTTTTTGGACCATTATTTCCTGACCATGTTTTGGGGAGTTTAGTTACAAACTAGTTGGAAGGTGTCTATTAGAATTGACACCAATTCTGTGGTTATCTTGGTATTTTGATGAGCTTGGACCAATAGCCAAAGACTAATACGTACAGGTTTGTGGGTTAATTTGCTTGGTATAAGTGTAAAACTGTCCCTAGTGTGTGTAGGGTAGCGTTAATGTGCGGGGATCGCTGGTCGGCGCAGACTCGGTGGGCCAAGGGGCCTGTTTCCATACTGTATCTCTAAACTAAACTAATAAGCAGAATTCTCACTCTAATGAACGCATATATCATGGGCATACATACCAGTGTGCTGTAACTATAAACTATATTGCGTTCTGAGGCTCAATATAACAACTCTGCCCTCATTCTGTCTTCCCATCCAACAGAGCTCTGTACTGGCAGCCTCTCATTGCAAATATATTCCTCCTGCTACCTAGTCTCTGTCGATCTCATTGTTTAGTCAAGGGCAAGAACTTTTGAGGTCTTGAATGGTGCTTGGGACTTTATTTGTATTTACACAAAAGGAGGTGTGTGTAAGGAACAAGCTGCCAGAGGAGGTAGTTGAGGCTGGGACTATCCCATCGTTTAGGAAACAGTTAGACAGGTACATGGATAGGAAAGGTTTGGAGGGATATGGACCAAGCGCAGGCAAGCGGGACCAGTATATAAACATAGAAAATAGGTGCAGGAGTAGGCCATTCGGCCCTTCGAGCCTGCACCGCCATTCATTATGATCATGGCTGATCATCCAGCTCAGTAACCTGTACCTGCCTTCTCTCCATACCCCCTGATCCCTTTAGCCACAAGGGCCACATCTAACTCCCTCTTAAATATAGCCAATGAACTGGCCTCAACTACCTTCTGTGGCAGAGAATTCCACAGACTCACCACTCTCTGTGTGAAGAAATGTTTTCTCATCTCGGTCCTAAAAGACTTCCCCCTTATCCTTAAGCTGTGACCCCTGGTTCTGGACTTCCCCAACATCGGGAACAATCTTCCCGCATCTAGCCTCTCCAACCCCTTAAGAATTTTATATGTTTCAATAAGATCCCCCCTCAGTCTTCTAAATTCCAGCGAGTATAAGCCTAGTCTATCCAGTCTTTCTTCATATGAAAGTCCTGCCATCCCAAGGATCAATCTGGTAAACCTTCTCTGTACTCCCTCTAAGGCTAGAATGTCTTTCCTCAGATTAGGAGACCAAAACTGTACACAATACTCCAGGTGCGGTCTCACCAAGGCCCTGTACAACTGCAGCAGAACCTCCCTGCTCCTATACTCAAATCCTCTTGCTATGAATGCCAACATACCATTCGCTTTCTTCACTGCCTGCTGCACCTGCAAGCTTGCTTTCAATGACTGGTGCACCATGACACCCAGGTCACGTTGCATCTCTCCTTTTCTTAATTGGTAATACTCTGCAGGTAATACTCTGCTTTCCTGTTCTTGCCGCCAAAGTGGATAACCTCACATTTATCCACATTATATTGCATCTGCCATGCATTTGCCCACTCTCCTAATCTATCCAAGTCACTCTGCAGCCTCCTAGCATCCTCCTCGCAGCTAACACTGCCACCCAGCTTCGTGTCATCCGCAAACTTAGAGATATTGCATCCAATTCCCTCATCCAAATCATTAATATATATTGTAAATAACTGGGGTCCCAGCACTGAGCCTTGAGGTACCCCACTAGTCACTGTCTGCCATTCCGAAAAGGACTCGTTTATTCCTACTCTTTGCTTCCTGTCCGCCAACCAATTCTCTATCCACCTCAACACTGAACCCCCAATACCGTGTGCTTTAAGTTTGTACCCCAATCTCCTATGTGGGACCTTGTCGAAGGCCTTCTGAAAGTCCAGATATAACACATCGACTGGTTCTCCCTTATCCACTCTACTAGTTACATCCTCGAAAAATTCTATAAGATTCGTCAGGCATGATTTGCCTTTCATAAATCCATGCTGACTTTGTCCGATGATTTCACCACTTTCCAAATGTGATGCTATCACATCTTTAATAACTGACTCTAGCATTTTCCCCACCACCGATGTTAGGCTAACTGGTCTATAATTCCCCGTTTTCTCTCTCCCTCCCTTTTTAAAAAGTGGGGTTACATTAGCTACCCTCTAATCCTCAGGAACTACTCCAGAATCTAAAGAGTTTTGAAAAATTATCACTAATGCATCCACTATTTCTGAGGCTTCTTCCTTAAGCACTCTGGGATGCAGCCTATCTGGCCCTGGGGATTTATCGGCCTTTAATCCATTTAATTTACCTAACACCACTTCCCGACAAACCTGGATTACCCTCAGTTCCTCCATCTCGTTAGACCCCCGGTCCCCTGCTATTTCCAGCAGATTATTTATGTCTTCCCTAGTGAAGACAGAACCAAAGTAGTTGTTCAATTGGCTGTCATCTCCTTGTTCCCTATGATCAATTCACCTGTTTCCGACTGCAAGGGACCTACATTTGTCTTAACTAGTCTTTTTCTCTTCACATATCTATAAAAGCTTTTGCAGTCAGTTTTTATGTTCCCTGTCAGTTTTGTCTCATAATCTATTTTCCCTTTCCTAATTAAGCCCTTTGACCTCCTCTGCTGGACTCTGAATTTCTCCCAGTCCTCTGGTATGATACTTTTTCTGGCTAATTTATATGCTTCATCTTTTGTTTTAATACTATCCTTGATTTCCCTTGTTAGCCACGGATGCACTACCTTTCCTGGTTTGTTATTTTGCCAAACTGGGATGAACAATTATTGTAGTTCATCCATGCAATCTTTAAATGCCTTCCATTGCATATCCACCGTCAACCCTTTAAGTATAAATTGCCAGTCTATCTTGGACAATTCACGTCTCATACCCTCAAAGTTACCTTTCTTTAAGTTCAGAACACTTGTTTCTGAATTGACTTTGTCACTCTCCATCCTAATGAAGAACTCCACCATATTATGGTCACATTTGCCCAAGGGGCCTCGCACAACAAGACTGCTAACTAACCCTTCCTCATTACTCAATACCCAGTCTAGAATGGCCTGCTCTCTCGTTGGTTCCTCAATAGCTGGGACATTATTGATCCGTATGGGCGAGTTGGGCTGAAGGGCCTGTTTCCACACTGTATGACTCTATGACTCTATGACTTGCCCTTTTTGAAGAAGAATAATTCTGACTTTGATCTGTATTTGCTGCAGCCATAACTGAAACCAAGAGGTGTAATTAAGGGTAATCACCTCTTACTGAAATAACATTTCTTTTTAAATTCTAGATTGTCCTGATAATCTCTTCAGTCAGATAAAAACGACATGCTCAAAATCCATAAAACGTTGCAAAGAAGTTAACCTATCCTTTATTTCACATGAATCTCAGGTATTTTATTAAATGTTTTTTTGGATTAAAAAAAAAGTTGTTCAAATATCACACTCAATAATAGTTTTGCTCAGCATTCTAAGCAAATACATTACTACTGTTTGGGTGAAGGTGGTGAAATAACCTTTTCTTTTTTTCCCTCAAGACCATTACCAAGGCAGGAAGTCTGCAACTTGACTAATGCATTGTAAACCCTCCCTCTAGAGTTTATATTAATGCAAATACACTTGTTTTGCTCATAATTGATGCACATGCCTTATTTTGTTTTCCATCTACATCTACGTATAAGGAGCAGAATTAGGCCATTCGGCCCATCAGGTCTACTCTGCCATTCAATCAGGGCTGATCTATCTCACCCTCGTAAACCCATTCTTCTGCATTCACCCCATAACCTCTGACACCAGCACTAATCAAGAATCTATCTATCTCTGCCTTAAAAATATCCATTGATTTGGCCTTCACAGTTTTCAGTGGTAAAGAATTCCACAGATTTACGAAAGAAATTCCTCCTTCTTCAAGGAATGTCCTTTAATTCTGAGGCTATACACCAAAGATTGGCGTACTTGCTGAAGATTAGCCAGTAACATCTGGCCCATTTTCTGAGGTAAAAATCACAATTTGTGTTTGCTCACATAAATGCTACAACAGAATTTATCACTCATATCACTTTTGAATATTACCCTTTCACTGTTTTCAGGGTGGTAGAGGCTCACATGAGAGAAAATTTTGCTACTTAAATAATATTTTTCGGATCAGAACTTTTTTTCAATGTCTATTGGTGAAATATTCTTTCTACATGTTTCACACTGTTATGTGCTTACCCAGCTGGGAAATTTAAAATGTTGCTGCAAATTGAACATGGCATGATCAGACTCTTAGGTGATGGGTGATAATATATTTAACAGGGATTTCAATTATGAATATCCCATAAAAATATATGTATTTCACTGAGAAAATGAGACATTTGGATGAGGTAGAGTCTCTTGTCATCAATCTGTCAAACATCCGAACATGCCTTTATAAGGTGCTTTTAACATGGAATAATGTTCCAAGGCATTTTATAGAAATATTACCACATAAAATCAAACTGCACCAGAAGTTGGTGATCTGAAATAGAATCAAACCAATCCTTGAAAATACAAAGCTGGACTGCTGGCATTTTTACGACTGTAACAGTTAGCGCTTCAATTTAATGAGCTTTTAATTAGAGTCTGCTAAGTGTTATTGATCAAATTAAAGCACCGAGCCACGTAAAGCTCAGTGGAAGATAATCGAAGAGCTCAATCAATGAGTTAGAGTATGAGCGCCTCAAACAAGGGGAAAGGTAGGTAGGTGAAGAGAGTTATCAAAGGATTCAAAAGCTTTGGTTTATCCTCTGCGTTAAGTGTAATTTTTGAACGTTATTCTTCCTTCCTAGTTAGTTAGGAGCTGTTGTGAACATTAATTTTAATCCTATGACCGTACGCCATTCCCCATGTCCATAGTTTAATAGATGAATGTCACACAGCCTAGTGTGAGTGTGTGTATGGGGCGGGAGGGGGTGGAGATGAAATGGTAATCCATGTCACATCTGAGAGCCACTAAATCTAATCTTCAAAAGAAGATGGACACAAAATGCTGGAGTAACTCAGCGGGACAGGCAGCATCTCTGGAGAAAAGGAATGGGTGACATTTCGGGTCGAGATCCTTCTTCAAAAGAAGTTGGTAGCTGAATGAATGAATGAATGAATACGTTTATTGGCGAAGTATGTAGGCATACAAGGAATGTGCCTTGGAGCTCCGCTCGCAAGTAACAACACAAACATGCAGTAAACAATTAAGAATAAAGCATAAAACATTAAAACATTAAGAATACATCATGACGGTTTAAACATGTGAGTTAAATAAACCAGAGCAAAAAGGGACTACAGACTTTGGCTTGTTGAGTAGAGCTACTTCTCGTGGAAAAAAGCTGTTTTTATGTCTGGCTGTGGCTGCTTTGACAGTCCGGAGTCGCCTTCCAGAGGGAAGTGCTTCAAAGAGCTGAAGATATAGCTACTGTGGGTGGAGAGACTAAATGTGTGGCTCCCGAGAAATAAGATTTCCAGATGCAGTGATATATTTGGGAAACGTTACAGAGTTAGGGTTGAAGGCCTGAAGGAATTTAAAAACTCCAGTGGGAATTTGTAAATTGAGGCTTTCACTCCCTAGGAGTCAATGCAGGCAGACAAACTCCAGGATAGTAGGCGAACAAGACATTGTGCCAATTAAAACAGATACAGCAGAAAGGAAGCCAGGAATGCACAAGAATATTTGTCCAAAAATAGCAAAAGGATCAGTGATGCTTTGTTTAGAGTTGGATTATGACTTGGGCGGCACGGTAATGCAGCGGTAGAGTTGCTGCTTTACAGCACTTACAGCGCCAGAGACCTAGGTTCGATCCCGACCACGGGTGCTTGTCTGTACGGAGTTTGGATGTTCTCACCGTGACCACGTGGGTTTTCTCTGAGATCTTCAGTTTCCTCCCACACTCCAAAGACCTACAAGCATTTTGTGTCTACCTCCGTATTTGGAGATTTGTGTTAAGTTTGGGTCATGCTGCTATAGGATGCTATTAAGCTGGAAAGAGTGCAAAGAGAATTTACGAGGATGTTGCCAGGCCTACAGGGGGAGGCTAGGCAGGCTAGGACTTTTTTTCTTGGGGCGCAGGAGGCTGAGGGGTGATCATGTACAAAATTATGAGGGGAATAGGTACAGTGAGTGCACAGAGTCTTTTACCCAGAGTAGGGGAATCAAGAACCAGAGGACAACGATTTAAGGTGGGAGGGAAAAGGTTTAATAGGAACCTGAGGAAAACCTTTTCACTCAGAGGGTGGTGGGTAAATGGAATGAGCTGCCAGAGAGGGTATTTGAAGCAGGTACTATAACAACACTTTAAAGATGTTTGGATGGAAATGTAGAGGTTTCTGCATTTCCCATATTACCAAATATGGCTGTACGTTACAGAAAGTAGTGTTTTGGAATATCCTGTAGTTGGAAAAACTTTTATATAAATGTAAAACTTCTTTTCATAATAACGTCCTGCACAACTTGTATATTAATTATGAAATCTACTTAAAATGTTGTCTCAATTATTGTTGATGGGGAAAAGGTCCTCTGGAGGCACCAATTGTTTCCACTAACTGGATTAATAAAGAGAACTCTTTGTCCAATATCCTGGACACATAAGAAAATTGGCAATTGTTGAGTGGGGAACTGGGACACATTCAGTCTGAAGAAGGGTCTCGACCCGAAACATCACCCATTCCTTCTCTCCTGAGCTGCTGCCTGACCCGCTGAGTTACTCCAGCATTTTGTGTCTACCTTAGAGTTAATCAAAACATCTTCTAGACTGACTGTGATTTGAGTTCTATGTTTGTTCACTAATTTTATTCTTGTTAATAAATTCAGCCATTTCCCCCCAGTTGTTGGATGAATACAAAGGGTTTAGATTTATGGTAGTTGTATTCTCTTAGAAATGCTAAATTCCTCTTGAGTAGAAGGTGTCCTGTATTTCCTTAGTCAAACTTGCTGATGTTTAGTACTTGTAGAATTCATGCCCACTTAGAATCATCCAACCTTGAATTTTAACCCCTTGGTCTTCTACTGCCATGCAAGTGACAACCAACTCAAAGTTCATTTGTTAAAATGTCTCTTTTTCTCTCCCGTCGTCTTCAACCCAGGTATTCATCTTTGACATCCCTGGTGCATTTTACTCTATTTATAGTCCAGCATCGAAAGATAAAAATGACATCATGGAAATGATGGCGGAGAAAATTGCAACAGTTTGTGCAATTTTGGATGAAAATCCCGGAGTCCGATACAGAAAAGAGCATGGGAATAATTACAGGTCAATTTTAATATTTTTATGCTACTGTTTGAACTCTTTATTGGACTTGTAAATTTAGTGCACTATCAACATTGTGTTTCCAAGTTTTTTTTGAGTATTGGTGACTACATAATATTTTGTTATGTTTACCCTTTTAATTTTGACTTTATGAAATCACGTTTTATTGCACTTTGTGTCTTTTTTTTTGTAAAACAGCACCTGCAATTCCTTGTGTCTACATTGTACAGTAACAACTTCAGTGGCTCGATACTACACAGTGAAATTCTTTTTGCAGGGATCACACATGCACAAGTCGCCATATTCTGCCGCCATTTCCAAAAAGTCCAAAGTCAATGTACGGCATGCACACTCAATGTACTGGAGCAGCTCCTGATCCAGGTCAACCCCAGGCTGTGGCAGGCTGTTGAGTTTCCTTACACTAGAACTACACTTCTCCACACCTCATTGCATCCTTTATCCAAATATGGGAAAAAAAGAACTGAATTGCTGATGTGAAGTGTGAGTAATTGCCCCTTGATGTCGAGGCAGCATTTGACTGAGTGTGGAACCAAGGCACCCTGCTAAATTGGAAGTCAATGGGCATCCATTGCTCCAAAGATTGGAATAATACCAGACACAAGGGAAGATTGTTGTGCCTCTTGCAGGGCCGCTATTATCGCACCAGGGCACCATTGCGCAAGTTCCTCAGAGTAATGTCCTAGGCCCAGCTTCATCAATGGCCGTTTTTGCAACACAAAGTCAAATGTGGTGTGTATGCTGATGACTGCACAATGTTGAATTCTGTTTGCTACTCAGCAAATGACACAGCCTGTATGCAACATTTCCTCAACAACATTCAAGCACAAATTCTTGGACAGCAGGTAGCTTGGATGTTTTTTAAAGTCCCAGGCAATGGCCGTCTGGAACAAGTGAGACTAACCACCGAAGCTTGACTTTCAATGTAGTGATCACTGTAGAGGACATAGCAGCAATATTGGTACTGGGTCACCATTGACCAGAAACTCAACTTGGCCACCCACATAATTACTATGGGTGCAAGAGTAAAATCTTGTGAATGCCTTGCCTCCTGTTGTTGCAAAGCTTTGCCGCTTTTTACAACTCGGGTGTGTGATGAATATTTTCCAATTGCCTGGATGAGTGCAGCCTCAATAATTCTCAGGAGCTCAAATTAACCAAGAAAAAAACATCCTCCTGATTAGCACATCATCAACCACCCTGAATATTCATTCCCCCTCATCACCACCACACAACGGCTGCCATGTGTGTCTTTAACCAAGTGCTCTGCAGCTTCTCCCTAGGCAATTCTCCAACCAACATGAGCCTCTCGGATATGGGAACACCAGCACTTGTAGGTTCCCCTCCAAGTCAAACACCACCTTAGCTTTGAAATATATCACTGGTTCTTCATCAGTACAGAGTTGAAATCTGGGAGTTGTAAAGTGGGAATATCTTTACCAGAAGGACAGCAGCTGTTCAAGATGGTGGCTCCTTTCAAAGATCAGTTAGGAATGGCTAATACATGCTGGTTTTTGTCACTGAAGCTCAGCTCAGTGGGCTATTTCATTCGTACTTGTTCTCTTTTGCAGTCAATTGCTGTGATGTTGACACAAGGACTGCGGATGATGGTTTACAAAAACAGACACAAGTAACTCAGCGGGTCAGGCAGCATCTGCAGAGTGCATTTATAGGCGATCTTTCGGGTGGAGACCCTTCTTCAGACTGGATGTAATAGATGGTAGAAAGCTGGAAAAGAGGTGGGTAGGATACAGGTGAGGGAAGTTTATAATTGGCATATAAACATAGCACAAAAAGTAAGGAAATTTGTGTTTGGTAGATTATTTCTTTGTTGTAACAATGCTTCTTGGCAATAAATCTTATACCGTTGGAAAGCCTGTTTATTTCCCTTTTAAATGGTGCCACATTTGTAAGGAACATGCATTTGTGGGATGAGCAGCAGAGCTGAGTATGTGGGTTGCGCTCATGAAAAATCTGCCAAATCTTCTCTGCCAATGCCAAACAGCTTATTCTGCCATTGACTCTTGTTCGGTGTTGTTTGGTGGATTGGATGATTGAAGTCTGAAGAAACAAGACATATTGGCAATTTAACAATTTATTCATTTAATAAACAGGAGCCTCAGTAGCGTGTGGAAGAACCATACACAGCCACAACAGCCTGGCACATCCCCCTCATGCTGGTCACCAGCCTGGTCACACACTGTTGTGGGATGGCATCCCATTCTTCAACCAGCATTTGTCACAAGTCAGCCAACGTGGTTGTGTTGGTCACTCTGGCACGAACAGCACACCCAAGCTGATCCCACAAGTGTTCAATGGGGTTGAGGTCAGGACTGCCGGCAGGCCATTCCATCCTCTCCACTCCCAAATTCTGGAGGTAGTCTCTGAGAAACCCTGCTCTGTGGGGGCGAGCATTGTCATCTTGGGGGATAGAGTTCGGTCCCAGACTGTGGAGATATGGGATTGCCACTGGTTGCAGAATCTCATCTCGATATCTCTCTGCATTGAGATTGCCTCCAATGATGACAAGCCTCGTTTTTCCAGTGAGGGAGATGCCGCCCCACACCATCACACTGCCTCCACCAAAAGATGTTACTCTATCGGTGCAGCAATCAGCATAGCGTTCTCCGCGTCTTCTCCACACTTTGACCCTATGATCCAACTGCCGTAGGCAGAATCTGGACTCATTGCTGAACATAACGTTTCTCCACATGTTCAGGTTCCAGTGCACGTGTTGCCGACACCAGCGCAAACGGGCCTGATGGTGAAGGGCAGTCATGGCAGGCCTCCTGGCAGCCCTATGAGACCGGAGATCGGCTGCGTGCAGTCTGTTCCGAATTGTCTGGGCAGAGAGCCGTCGGCCATATCGTCCTGCAAACCTTGACTGCAAATCTGTAGAAGACAGCCTACGGTTCCTAAGTGCTGACAGGGTGAGGAAACGGTCTTCTTCGGGTGTCGTCTTCTTGGGACGCCAACTTCGCATCCTGTCTCTGACATCCCCCGTTATATGGAACTTGGCCTTCACTTTGGAGACGGTACTAGGGCTCACTCCAAATAATGCCGCAACTTGGTTTTGCGGAACACCAGCTTGAAGTTGCCCTATCGCATGGGCCCTATCCAGATCAGTCAAACGTGGCATGCCGATTCTTGGAGCAGACACCTACTGACCACTGTAGCAGGGCCCATGCTCACAGATGCTGCCAATCAGGTGCCAATCAGGCACCTGATTGTCAGCACCTGGGGATACCAGAAGCTCAAAACAAGAGTCAATAGCAACAGCAGAATAAGCTGTTTGGCATTGGCAGAGAAGATTTGGCAAATTTTTCATGGGCGCAACCCATATACTCAGCTCTGCTGCTCATCCCACAAATGCATGTTCCTTACAAATGTGGCACCGTTTAAAAGGGAAATAAACAGGCTTTCCAACGGTGTAAGATTTATTGCCAAGAAGCATTGTTACAACAAAGAAATAATCTACCAAACACAAATTTCCTTACTTTTTGTGCTATGTTTAGTTGAGCAAAAGCCAGAGAGGAAAACTCAAAAAGTGTGATACAATGAGTCAAGGATAGAAAAGGAGTGAAATGTGAATCCAGAGGAAGGAATATAGGTGGGAGAGGATGGTGGGAAGGGGAAAGGGAGAAATAGGTGTC
The DNA here is from genome assembly GCF_053455715.1 of Rhinoraja longicauda. Lineage (NCBI taxonomy): Eukaryota > Metazoa > Chordata > Chondrichthyes > Rajiformes > Arhynchobatidae > Rhinoraja > Rhinoraja longicauda. Next base: position 51,873,763 of record NC_135963.1, read on the forward strand.
CATTTTCTCCCCCTCTCTTCCCCATGCCCCACCTGGATACGCACCCATTTCTCGCTTTCCTCTTCCACCCTGTCCCCTTACATTTACATTACGTAAGGACAACATTAATAGACAATAGACAATAGGTGCAGGAGTAGGCCATTCGGCCCTTTGAGCCAGCACCACCATTCAATGTGATCATGGCTGATCATTCTCAATCAGTACCCCGTTCCTGCCTTCTCCCCATACCCCCTGACTCCGCTATCCTTAAGAGCTCTATCTAGCTCTCTCTTGAATGCATTCAGAGAATTGGCCTCCACTGCCTTCTGAGGCAGAGAATTCCACAGATTCGCAACTCTCTGACTGAAAAAGTTTTTCCTCATCTCCGTTCTAAATGGCCTACCCCTTATTCTTAAACTGTGGCCCCTGGTTCTGGACTCCCCCAACATTGGGAACATGTTTCCTGCCTCTAACGTGTCCAACCCCTTAATAATCTTACACATTAAGAACAGTCTGAAGAAATTCCACATCACATCGAGCAACTGGGAGCACATTGCACTGGACAGGCGCTCCTGGAGCAAATCCGTGAAGGAAGGAGCCGCACGTCACGAAACGGATCTACACCGCGCCGCAGAGACGAAGTGACAGCACCGCAAGGAGAGAGAGAAGGGGGCTCAACCACTACCAACCACCGCCAGTCTCCCCTGCCCACGTTGCACCAACGTGTGTGGATCGCAGATCCGCCTCTACGAACATCTGCAGACCCACAAGTAGACGACCCTATGGAGAGGACAGTCATACTCGCTTCGAGTGGCCGCCCATGATGATGACATTACCTATATTCATCGTTCTGCTTCACACTTCACACCTTATCTATCGTTATCTCACACTTTGTGTTTTATCATCTCTGGCCTTTGTCGAACCGAATGCTAATCAGCCCCCCCACCCTCACCTGTATCTACCTATCACTTGCCAGACTTTGTGCTGCCCCCACCTCTCTTCCAGCTTTCTTCCCCTCTACTAAAGTCAACTTATCCATCCTTGCTCTCTAGCGATGCTGCGTGACCCGCAGAGTTACTCCAGCAATTTGTCCCTTGTATTGTTTTGATGTTGCAGGCCACCAGGACAGCCATTTTTTCCTGAATAAGAACTGATCAATTAATTATTGATTCTGACGAGATACAGCGCCCTCCATAATGTTTGGGACAAAGGCCCATCATTTATTTAGTTGCCTCTGTACTCCACAATTTGAGATTTGTAAAAGAAAAAAATCACATGTGGTTAAAGTGCACATTGTCAGATTTTAATAAAGGCCATTTTTATACATTTTGGTTTCACCAGGTAGAAACTACAGCAGTGTTTATACATAGTCCCCCCATTTCAGGGCACCATAATGTTTGGGACACAGCAATGTCATGTAAATGAAAGTACAGTAGTCATGTTTAGTATTTTGTTGCATATCCTTTGCATGCAATGACTGCTTGAAGTCTGCGATTCATGGACATCGCCAGTTGCCGGGTGTCTTCTCTGGTGATGCTCTGCCAGGCCTGTATTGCAGCCATCTTTAGTTTATGCTTGTTTTGGGGGCTAGTCCCTTTCAGTTTTCTCTTCAGCACATAAAAGGCATGCTCAATTGGGTTCAGATCGGGTGATTGACTTGGCCACTCAAGAATTGACCATTTTTTAGCTTTGAAAAACTCCTTTGTTGCTTTAGCAGTATGTTTGAGATCATTGTCTTGCTGTAGAATGAACCGCTGGCCAATGAGTTTTGAGGCATTTGTTTGAACTTGAGCAGATAGGATGTGTCTATGCACTTCAGAATTAATTATGCTACTACCATCAGCAGTTGTATCATCAATGAAGATAAGTGAGCCAGTACCTTCAGCAGCCATACATGCCCAGGCCACAACACCCCCACCACCGTGTTTCACAGATGAGGTGGTATGCTTAGGAGTTTGGGCAGTTCCTTCTTCTCTCCATACTTTACTCTTGCCATCACTCTGATTTAAGTTAATCTTCGTCTCATCTGTCCATAAGACCTCTTTCCAGAACTGTGGTTGCTCTTTTAAGTACTTCTTGGCAAATTGAAACCTGGCCATCCTATTCTTGCGGCTAACCAGTGGTTTGCATCTTGCAGTGTAGCCTCTGTATTTCTGTTCATGAAGTCTTCTGCGGACAATGGTCATTGACAAATCAACACCTGACTCCTGAAGAGTGTTTCTTAACTGTTGGACAGATATTTGGGGAATTTTCTTTATAGAGAGAATTCTTCTGTCATCAGCTGTGGAGGTCTTCCTTGGCCTGCCAGTCCCTATGCGATTAGTAAGCTCACCAGTGCTCTCTTTCTTCTTAATGATGTTCCAAACAGATGATTTTGGTAAGCCTAAGGTTTGGCTGATGTCTCCATCAGTTTTATTCCTGTTTCTCAGTCTCATAATGGCTTATTTGACTTTCATTGGCATAAATTTGGTCCTCATGTTGATAAACAGCAATAAAAGTTTCCAAAGGTGATGGAAAGACTGGAGGAAAGACTAGGTGCTGGGAGCTCTCTTATACCTGCATTAGAGCAACTTTAAACACACCTGAGCAATTACAAACACCTGTGAAGCCATGTGTCCCAAACATTATGGTGCCCTGAAATGAGGGGACTATGTATAAACACTAATGTAATTTCTACATGGTGAAAAGAAAATGTATAAAAATGGCCTTTATGAAAATCTGACAATGCGCACTTTAACTACATGTGATTTTTTGTATTACAAATCTCAAATTGTGGAGCACAGAGGCAAATAAATAAATGATGGGTCTTTGTCCCAAACATTACGGAGGGCACTATATGGACTTTTGTAATGGCTTTTAATTCATGACTAATTTTTGACAAAATTGAAATGTGAAATGGATCCGCATTTTAATTCTCTTAATGCTGATATTTTTATTATTGTATCCAGTTTCACTGAAAATAATGCAGAATATCTTGCACATCTGACAGAAGAAAAGCTGGCAGAACATTACAAATTAGCTGAGGAGTGCAATATAAAGGTAGGATGTGTATAAATAAAATGAGACAAAAATTATCTTTTTAATAAATCGCAATTCACTGGCAGTTCAGTTGCTGATTTTGATATGAATGTGCTTGGGAAGGCCCATTGTTTCTTGGTACATCTGCCATGTGGCAGTAGGTGGTGGATACTCTCTCACCCCTACTGCAGTCCCTGGCCTTTTTCTATACTCAATCATTTCATTATTTCCCAGTAATATCCATTTTCGTTTTACACATTAATTTGTTTTCCATCTTCTGCGGAGTGGATGAGGTTTAGTTTAGTTTAGATACAACAAGGAAACAGGCCTTTCAGCCCTCCGAGTCCGCACCGATCGACAATCCCCGCACATTAACACTACCCTACACACACTGGGGACAATTTACACTTACACCAAGACAATTAACCTACAAACCTGTACATCTTTGGAGTGTGGGAGGAAACCGAAGATCTCGGAGAAAACCCACGTGGTCATCGAGAGAACATACAAACTCCGTACAGACAGCACCCATAGTCGGGATTGAACCGGGGGCTCCGGTGCTGCAAGCGCTGTAAGGCAGTAATGCTGCCGCTGCACCACCGTGGCCGCCCACAATCCCAAAGTCTGCTCACCTTGTTCAGAATTGCACCTCTTTACCTATTGTGCCTGTGTGTGGGTTCCTTGTAAGCAATACCTTTATTTATGTGTAGGAAGGAACTGCAGATGCAGGTTTAAACCGAAGATAGACAAAAAGCTGGAGTAAATTCAGCGGGTCAGACAGCATCTCTGGAGAAAAGAAGGATTCTTGACCTGAAACATCACCTATTCCTTTTCTCCAGAGATGCTGTCTGACCCGCTGAGTTCCTCCAGCTTTTTGTGTCTCTCTAACTTTATTTTATAATTCCTTGTTTTTAATTCCCTGCAGTAATGATTCACTGCTGATTATATGTTTCCGAAGTGCTTTGGGGTGTTGTATTGCAAAAGCATTATTATATTAAAAGCTGCTGTTGTGAATAACCATTTGTGACATGTAATGTTTCAGGGTAAAACACGGTCACAGCTTCTGATCATCGATCGTGGCTTTGATCCAATATCAACGATCTTGCATGAGCTAACCTTTCAGGCCATGGCCTATGACCTGCTTGCCATTGAAAATAATATTTACAGGTAAGACTTGGACAATCCTTTTGTTGCAATGCTGATTTCTTACAAACATTTTAAGGGTCAAAACACAAAACATTGGAGATAGATAGAGCTTCCTCTGGTGATAGCTGTTGAAATAAAGTTGCTTCTAGGTTTACACTCAAACTCATGAACACTAAGCCTAAATTTGAAGTCTCCCTCTAATCATCTAATTTTAATTATCAACTGGAGATATCCTCAAAATTACCGAATTAAACTAAATTGAATAAATGTTCCCATGTTTGGCCAGGTTTGTTTTTACACAGAGGGTGGTGGGTGCCTGGTACGCGCTGCCTGGGTTGGTGGTTGAGGCAGATACGATAGTGGACATTAGGAGACTTTTGGATGGGCACATGGATATGCAGGGAATGGAGGGATATGGATTATGTTCATGCAGATAAGAGTTTGGCTTGGCATCATGTTCGGCACATACATCGTGGCCGAAGAGCTTGTTCCTGTACTGTACTGTACTGTTCTATGCTCTATTCCTGGTCAAAAATAAGCAGCATTTTTTCTTGACTGTCTTAGACATTAGGAAATGTGGTACAGGGTAATATTATTTAATGGGTTAAATGAAAAAAAACTTGCGTGTGGGGGGTGTCTTGTTAACCAACACCTCTATTTTACAGGTATAGGAAAAAAAACTGCAGGTGCTGGTTAAAATCGAAGGTAGACACAAAATGGTGGGGTAACTCAGCGGGTCAGGCAGCATCTCTGGAGAGAAGGAATGGGTGACGTTTTGGGTCAAGACCCGAAACGTCACCCATTCCTTCTCTTCAGAGATGCTGCCTGACCCGCTGAGTTACTCCAGCATTTTGTGTCTTCCTTTATTTTACAAGTTGTAATGCTAAAAATAAATGAGATTTGTCTTTTCCTCAGGCCCTTTGCCACAATGTTTGTTTTGCTACCCAACCATGACACACATTGTATTTACTTGTTGGCACAGAGGGTGAATATTTCTTATCGAAGTGGGAAGTGCTAATGTGCATAGTTGCTATTATTGGATTGGTCAGATTTAATCTTACTTTGGAATTTCACATTCTGAGCACTGGTAATTAAATTGAAATAGATTTAATCACAAGGACTATTCTTATACCTTGGTGATAAAGACTGCCAGTTGGGCGATACATGGAATATCATGCGTAGGAAGGAACTGCAGATGCTGGATTACACTGTAGATAGACACAAAATGCTGGATTAACTCAGCAGGGCAGGCAGAAGCTCTGGAGAGAAGGAATGGGTGACGTTTTGGGTTGAGACCCTTCTTCAGACCAAGAGTCAGGGAAGAGGGAATCGAGAGGCATAGATGGCAAAAAGAGATATAGAACAAAGAAATGAAAGATATGCAAAAAAAGTAACGATGATCAAGGAAGCAGTCCATTGTTAGCTGAGGGCTAGGTGAAAACGAATTATACAGAACATGAAACTCTCTAGGACGCCAGTGAAACTACTACAATGACTGGGATGGGGGAGGGATGAGAGAGAGGGGGTGCAAGAGTTACTTGACTATCATAATGGAGTCCAATTCCTCGCATCTGACATCTTGTATGTAGCTATGCACTGTCATAGAGTGATACAGTGTGGAAACAGGCCATTCGGCCCAACTTGCCAACATGGCCCAGGTACACTAGTCCCACCTGCCTGCGTTTGGTCCATATCCCTCTAAACCTGTCCGATCCATGTACCTGTCCAACTGTACAGGGGTAATAGTGCTTAAACGTTGGGATAGTTCCAGCCTCAACTTCCTCCTCTGGCAGCTTGTTCCATACACCCACCACCCTTTGTGTGAAAAAGTTACCCCTCGGATTCCTATTAAATCTTTTCCCCTTCACCTTAAACTGATGTTCTCTGGATATATACCGATGAGCCAAAACATTATGACCACTGACAGGTGAAGTCAATAACATTGATTATCTTGTTACAATGGCATCTGTCAAGGGGTAGGATATATTAGGAAGCAAGTGAAGCAAGTCCTTAAAGTTGATGTGTTGGATGCAGGAGAAATAGGCAGGAGTCACGACTTTGACAAGGGCCAAATTGTTATGGCCAGACGACTGGGTCAGAGCATCTCACAAAACGGCAAGGCTTGTGGGGTGCTCCTGGTCAGCAGTGATAAAACCTACCGACAGTGGTCCGAGGAGGGACAAACCACAAACCGGCGACAGGGTGTTGGGTGCCCAAGGCTCATCGTTGCGCGAGGGCAACGAAGGCTATCCCATCTGGTCTGAACCGTCAGAAGGTCTACTGTGGTACAAGAGATTTTAATGGTGGTCATGGGAGGAATGTGTCACAATACACAGTGCATCGCACCCTGCTGCGTATGGGGCTGCATAGCCACACACCGGTCAGAGTGCCCGTGATGACATAATGTTTTGGCTCATCAGTGTATATTTTGATTCATTGATAGGGTGTGACTATCTGAAATGGTTTTTATTCCAAGGAAAGCATGACATCTTTTTGTTTTAATTTTAACAGGTATCAAATAAAAAACGATTCCACACCCAAAGAGGCTCTTTTGGATGAGGACGACACACTCTGGGTAAACCTGCGGCATTTACACATTGCAGATGTTGGCGAGTATGTATATTCTCTCTACAATTATGTGTCTGAAATATTAAATATGATCAAAGATCATGCAGGGTGTAAGATATGTTTCAACATATTTTTGAAGCTGATTTTGTGGCAATCAGATGAAAAACCTGACGCTGCCATGTAACCAAGACATTTGTCATAATGCTGTTACAATCTGTGGAGGAAGTCCATGTGGTAAAATTTCACATAGAATTTGGCTTTGGACAAAAACCTGAAAAATCGACCAACAGGTTTTAACAAAACTGCTTTCAACAGAGATTGAGTATACATTGTTTCTGCTTTTATATATTAGTATAATGAAATAAATCAACTTTCAAGTACAATAATGGAAGATGCGAGCCAAATTTATTGAATCATAATCTCATTTGTTTTCATTCCTGCAACGCCATAGAGGTTGAAAGGATAAACAATTTCCAGCATCTGTGTTATTTTGCATTTGTATATCACCTAATTTAATGTGAGCCAAACAACGGAAGATGTAGTGAATTTTAAAAACATCCGGTAAAAGGCTGGTACACCAATGACGAAGAAGGCCTTAGTTTTTTGCGTGGAAAGACTTGTTGTCATCAGGTTAAACATTTTCTCGAATACAAAGAGGGTATGGCCACTATTTAGATATGCATGCTCTGGTAAATAACTTCCCTGACAGGTTCAAAACATTGCATTGGAGCCCTTTGTGCATCAGAGTGGATTGTAAGTGCTGAGATAGAAAGCAGCATGCAATTCAGGAGGAAGACAGAAACAGGTCAATTTATTATGGGGAACAAGGAAATGGCAGTCAAGTTGAACAGGTACTTTGGATCTGTCCTCACTAAAGAAGACAGAAGTAATCTCCTAGATGTACTAGTGGCCAGAGGACCTAGGGTGACGGAGGAACTGAAGGAAATTCACATTAGGCAGGAAAAGGTGTTGGGCAGACTGATGAGACTGAAGGCTGATAAATCCCCAGGGCCTGATGGTGTGCATCCCAGGGTACTTAAGGAGGCGGCTCTCGAAATTGTGGATGCAATGGTGATCATTTTTTAATGTTCTATAGATTCAGGATCAGTTCCTGTGGATTGGAGGGTGGCTAATGTTATCCCACTTTTTAAGAAAGGAGGGAGAGAAAAAACAGGGAATTATAGACCAGTTAGCCTGACATCGGTGGTGGGGAAGATGCTGGAGTCAATTATAAAAGATTAAATAGCGGCACATTTAGATAGCAGTAACAGGATCGTTCCGAGTCAGCATGAATTGACGAAGGGGAAATCATGATTGTCTCATCTTCTGGAATTTTTGGAGGATGTAACTAGGAAAATGGACAGGGAGAGCCAGTGGATGTAGTGTACCTTGACTTTCAGAAAGCCTTCGACAAGGTCCCACATAGGAGATTAATGGGCAAAATTAGAACACATGGTATTGGGGGTAGGGTACTGACATGGATAGAAAATTGGTTGGCAGGCAGGAAACAAAGAGTAGGGGTTGACAGGTCCCTTTCAGAATGGCAGGCAGTGACAAGTGGGGTACCACAAGGGTCGGTGCTGGAACCGCCGCTATTTACAATATACATTCATGATTTAGATGAAGGGATTAAAAGTAACATTAGCAAATTTGCAGATGACTCAAAGCTGGGTGGCAGTGTGAACTGTGAAGAGGATGCTATGAGGATGCAGGGTGACTTGTACAGGTTGGGTGAGTGGGCAGATGCATGACAGATGTAGTTTAATGTGGATAAATGTGAGGTTATCCACTTTGGTGGCAAGAACAGGAAGGCAAAATATTATCTGAATGGTGACAAGTTAGGAAAAGCAGAAGTACAACGAGATCTGGGTGTCCTTGTACATCAGTCACTGAAAGTAAGCATGCAGGTACAGCAGGCAGTGAAGAAAGCTAATGGCATGTTGGCCTTCATAACAAGAGGAGTTGAGTATAGGAGCAGAGGTCCTTCTGCAGTTGTACAGGGCCCTGGTGAGACCACACCTGGAGTATTGTGTGCAGTTTTGGTCTCCAAATTTGAGGAAGGACATTCTTGCCATTGAAGGGATGCAGCGCAGGTTCACGAGGTTAATTCCCGGAATGGCGGGACTGTCATATGTTGAAAGACTGGAGTGACTGGGCTTGTATACACTGGAATTTAGAAGGATGAGAGGGGATCTTATTGAAATATAAAAGATTATTAAGGGATTGGACACGCTAGAGGCAAGAAACATGTTCCCGATGTTGGGGAGTGCAGAACCAGGGGCCACAGTTTAAGAATAAGGGGTAGGCCATTTAGAACGGAGATGAGGAAAAACTTATTCACCCAAAGAATTGTGAATCTGGAATTCTCTGCTTCAGAAGGCAGTGGAGGCCAATTCACTGGATGTTTCAAGAGAGATAGATAGCTCTTAAAGATAGTGGAGTCAAGGGGTATGGGGAGAGGGCAGGAACGGGGTACTGATTGTGGACGATCAGCCATGATCACAGTGAATAGCGGTGCTGGCTCGAAGGGCTGAATGGCCTACTCCTGCACCTATTGTCTATTGAAGGAAGCTTTATTTTAGTTTAGTTTATTGTCACATGTACTAAGGTACGGTGAAAAGCTGTCAGCAGAGAGACAATACATGATTACAATCGAGCCATTTCCAGTGTATAGATTTTTGATAAGGGAATAACGTTTAGTGCAAGGTAAAGTCAGTTAAGTCCGATCAAAGATAGTCCAAGGGTCACCAATGAGGTACATAGTAGCTCAGGACCACTCTCTAGTTACGGTAGGATGGTTCAGTTTCTTGATAATAGCTGGGAACAAACTGTCCCTAAATCTGGAGGTAAGGAATATGCTTGATTTACTTCTCTGTCGTTTGACTGCCACCCATCCAAACCCTGCAATACTAATCATTTGCTTCCGGCCAAAGGACCTCAGGAGGAAGAAAACTTAAAGAAGCTCTTTCCCCAAGCACTTTTAAAAACAAGTCACTGTGCATCTCTCCACCATATGGAGTTTGTACGTTCTCCCCGTGACCGCGTGGGTTTTCTCCGAGATCTTCGGTTTCCTCCCACACTCCAAAGACGTGCAGGTTTGTAGGTTAATTGGCTTGGTAAATGTAAAAATTGTCCCTAGTGTGTGTAGGATAGTGTTAATTTGCGGGGATCGCTGGGCGGCGCGGACCCGGTGGGCCGAAGGGCCTGTTTCCGCGCTGTATCTTTAAATATGACGAACAGAAAACCAAATCTCTTTCTGATACTGTTTTCAAAACTATAGAGTAAACAACGGAGATGTCAGTTTATAGTGTGCATAGATTCAAGGTTATTCGAATTGTGAGCTTTTATCTTGAATGGTTGATTAATTATCGGCTACAAAGGACAAAGTTCTTTTTAGATTGTCAATGTAATGAATGGCCCTTGTCACGATTTTACCATGATATAGATTGTCTTATAATTGCCAAGCTGAAGTGCAAGGTGACTTAATCCAAGGAGTTTTAAACCTCAAGCCAAGTTGTGTCATAATCCTGAAAGACGTGTCATGGTGATTAAACATATATTCTTCAGGTTACAAGCAAATAAATCACTAGAATAAGATAGGTGTTGAAAGGTCAGGTGGCACAGCGGTTGCTGATGGAACTGCTGCCTCACAGTGCCAGGCACTCTGGTTCGATCCTGACCTTGGGTGCTGCCTGTGTGGAGTTTGCACATTCTCTCTGTGACTGCCTGAGCTTCCTACGGGTGCTCCAGTTCCTCCCACATCCCAAAGACGTGCAGGTGCATAGATTAATTGGCCTGTGTAAATTCCCGCCCCCTTGTTTGTGGGGAGTGAATGCAAATGTGGAATAACAGAACTAGTGTGAAGAGATTTATTCACAAAATGCTGGAGTAACTCAGCAGGTCAGGCAGCGTCTCAGGAGAGAAGGAATTGGTGACGTTTCGGGTCGAGACCCTTCTTCAGACTGAAGAGATGGTCAGTGGGTCCTCGGTTGGTCGAAGGGCCCGTTTCCATGCTGTAACTCTATCTCTAAAATCATCATTTCAAATATGCTTGATTTTTAGAAAATATCAGGTTAAACTGTTGAAGATCTTTTGACTCGGGATTGGGAGATATAGTGTGTCAATAATAATCATCCCCACACAAAGCATCTGTGCAAGGACTGGTCAGATGATTGTTTTTGGTTGGAACCCTTCTTCTGAATGATAGAGTAGAGGGGGAGAAAGATAGACACAAAATGCTGGAGTAACTTAGCGGGTCAGGCAGCATCTTGGGAGGGAAACAATGGGTGGCGTTTCGGGTCGCGACCCTTCATCAGTCTGAAGAAGGGTCTCGACCCGAAACGTCACCCATTCCTTCTCTCCAGAGATGCTACCTGACCCGCTGATTTACTCCAGCATTTTGTGTCTACCTTCGATTTTAACCAGCATCTGCAGTTTTTTTCCTAGAGGGTGAGGAAGCTGGATATGACAGGTGAAGCTGGGCAAGTGATAGGTGGATAGAGGTGAGTTGGGGAGGGATGACAGCGACAAATGCTGGAGGTGAAAAGGGGACAAAACAGTGTCAAATAAGAAAAGAAGAGAAATTAAATGTAAAGCTGTCGGGAGAGATACGGGTGGCAGGGGACAAGGGGAGGGAAAAGAGAATAAGAGATACAGGACTCAGGGTTGGGACTTAAGCTTACGGAGGGGAAAGGAGCAAAGTTTACGTGCCAGGTTACTCCAACAGTCTGAAGAAGAATCCCAACTCGAAAAGTCGTCTGTCCATTTCCTCCACAGATGCTGCCTGACCTTCTGAGTTCCTCCAGCATCTTTTTTTGCTCAAGATTCCAGCATCTGTTGTCTCTCGTGTGTCTCTTTTTAAATAGTTACTTTATACCAGCTGATTGCTATGAAATTTGCTTGGAATTTTTGAAATCTTAGTTTGTGGCATCTGCAAATCTGACTTGTGCAGGTGAATTAAAAAATAAGCTACTGTGTACTTTTCTTTCACATAGTAAAATACCCAAATTGGTAAAGGAGCTTGCCAAAAGCAGCAAGGCAGCAGAAGGGAAAGTAAGTAACTTCTAACCTTTTCTAACAAACATTCTTGGGGCATTACACAGTAATACTCCCTTGTGAATTGGGCTGACAGTAGACCCAGGACTGGTCAGAGGGTTCCATTTTAACCGCAATGGTTTCTTTACTGACACATGTAGCAGGTACAGTGAAATACATGTTTTGCGACAGCTCAGCAAAACTATCTTCTCAGTAGGCTTCACTGGCATTGTATTGACAGGAAATGTAACTAGGGTTTGACTGGTTCATGGTCTAGAACGGAGATGAGGAAAAACTTTTTCAGTCAGAGAGTTGTGAATCTGTGGAATTCTCTGCCTCAGAAGGCAGTGGAGGCCAATTCTCTGAATGCATTCAAGGGAGAGCTAGATAGAGCTCTTAAGGATAGCGGAGTCAGGGGGTATGGGGAGAAGGCAGGAACGGGGTACTGATTGAGAATGATCAGCCATAATCACATTGAATGGCGGTGCTGGCTTGAAGGGCCGAATGGCATCCTCCTGCACCTATTGTCTATTGTCTATTGCCTGATACCACACATCAAGGCTTGCAAAAGAGGATTGATAATTATCATCTGTTGATAATTTGTGCACTTAACATTTCAAAATCATCATCTCGCTTCCCCCACCTCTCACCCCCACCGCTTCCGAACAAATGTTTTGCTTTAAAAACGTTAAGAGCAATGATGGAAGATGGAAATACCTCCACGTCTTTTTTCTATTTCAGGTGATCTAGTTCTCGCTTTTAAAATTGTCTTTCATAACTTTTTTAAATTGTGTCTTTTGATTTCCCTCATAGTAGAACATTGGTGACACTGTGGCACAGCTGGTAAAGTTGCTGCCTCACAGCGCCAGAGATCCTGGTTCAATCCTGACTTTGAGTGCTGTCTGTGGAGTTTGCATGTTATTCCTGAGACCACGTGGGTTTCCACCAGATGCCCCAGTTTCCACCCTCACAACAAAGACATGTGAGCTTGTAGGTTAATGGGCTCCTGTATAATTACCCTTGATGTGTAGATGATAAAGTGGGAAAACACAACACTAGTGTGAACAGGTGGTTAATGGTCAGAGTAAACTTGGTGGGCCAAAGGGTCGGTTTCCATGCTGCATCTCTAAACTAAACTAAATTTAAACATACAGCACAAGAACAGGCCCTTTGGCTAACAATGTCTGTGCCGAACATAAACTGTCCGTCTCACTAACTAATGAGTCTCCTATCACCCTGGTTCTACCTGACGTTACCCTTCTCGATGCAGTATAGAGTCATAGAGTGATACAGTGTAGAAACAGGCCCTTCGGCCCAACTTGCCCACATCGGCCAACATGTCCCAGCTACATTAGACCCACCTGCCAGCATTGTCCATATTCCTCCAAACCTGTCATATCTATGTACCTGTCTAATTGCTTTTAAATGTTGGGATTGCCTCAGAGGCTGGCCTGATACCACAGACCTGACTGCTGCTGCTTTCCCCTGTCAGGTTCAACCCCCCCCCCCCAGTATTAAACCGGGTCTACCATGTTTTGGAGGGAAATGGTCAGAGGGGTTTTGGGCATTCTCTGCCTCTTCCCTTTTCTTGGTGGTCACCCATCTACTCTCTTCCTGTACCTTATGTGTGACCACCTCACCCTAACTCCTATGTATGACACTGTCACACCTCCGAAGAGCCTGCAGCCATCCATCTGCGGCTCCAGTTCCCTAACATTGTCTCTATGGAGCTGCAGCTAAACACACTTCCAACAAATATGGGAAGTCTCCCTGCCTTCCAAGATCTGAAGCAGGAACATTCCACCATCTTGCCTGCCAATTCCACTACACCAAGACCAACAGTGAAAATTGTTTACCTGTGTTTACCAGATTGAACTGCTGCATCATTTTAAACATTCTCACTTGATTTGTATCAATCTTTCATGCAAACCAAGTGCTTGCACACATGTCCTCAGTCTTTATATTCTTCTGTGAATCAGTGCTCCTGCATCTTCAAAGTGGTCAAACTTATCGGATCATTTCATCAAAGTACAGGTGCTCCTCAGCTTACGATAGGGTTAAGTTCCGAGAAACCCATCGGAAACTGAAAATATTGCAAGTCGAAATGCATTTAATACACGTGATCACATGGCTGGAAACGCGCTGCGGCTCGCTAAGCTTCACTGCCGTTTGCATCATCGCAAAGTCGAACTATCGCAAGTCGAAGCATCGTAAGTCGGGGAGCACCTGTACTTGGGGCAGACATTTCAGAATGGCTGCTGAATTTAACTTCTATAAAGGCAACTAATTCAGAAAGAAAAAATAAGAGACTCACTTGCTCTAAGAATGAGTTCAAATAAAAAGCACAAGAATGAAGCTGAAGAGGGTGCAAGCATCGGCGTTGAATTAATTCATGTTTCTAACAATGCAGAGCGACAAAGCAGCCAAACTCGCAGAATCTGTAAGTACATTGCCCAAACTATAGGAGAAACATTTGTGGAAAGTTTGAAGAGCCACTCAGTTCACCGGGCAGAGCACATGTTAAGTTTAATGTTGAAGACAGACACAAAATTCTGGAGTAACTCAGCGGGTCAGGCAGCATCTCTGGAGAGAAGGAATGGGTGACATTTTGGGTCGAGACCCTTCTTCAGACTGAGGGTTAGGCGAGAGGGAGTCTAGAGACGTGGAAGATAAGGTGTGAAAATGGCAGATCAAAGCAGACGGTGATCAAGGAAAAGTAGAATGGTTCATTGATGGCTGAGGGGAAGGTGACAACGAGGCACACAAACAGTAAAATTAACGAGGGGAACAGTGAAACTGGTCAGAGAACAATGGTGGGGGAGGGACGGATAGAGAGGGAAAGCAAGGGTTACTTGAAGTTAGAGAAATCAATACTTGTAAGCTGCCCAAGTGAAATATGAGGTGCTGTTCCTCCAATTTGCATTTGGCCTCACTCTGACAGTGGAGGAGGCCCAGGACAGAAAGGACAGTGGGAACGAGAGGGGGAGTTAAAGTATCACAAAATGCTGGAGTAACTCAACAGGTCAGGCAGCATCTAGGAGAGAGGGAATGGGTGACGTTTCGGGTCGAGACCCTTCTTCAGACTGTTAAAGGGGAGTTAAAGTGTTTAGCAACCCGGAGATCATGTAGGCCGAGGTGGACTGAGCGAAGGTGTTCAGCAAAACGATCGCTGAGTCTGCGCTTGGTCTCTCCGAGTCTCTATCGGAGTCCAAACAGATGCAAAGTATTTCTTTAGCATCTTGCCTACATCCTCTGTTTTCAAGCACAAATTCCCTTCTTGATCCTTAAGTGATTACCCTTTTGTTTATAATGTAGGTATAAAAAGCTTTGGGATTTTCTTTAATCCGACTCACCAAATCCATTTTATGGTCGCTTTTGGGCCTTCTAATCGCCCACTTGAGTTATTTCTGCCTTTCAGTATATTCCTCAAAGGTCCTTTCCGATCCCATCCTCCTAAACCTTGCATGCTTAACTTTCGAAGCTGAAGTGGAGAATATTTGTAAGTAGAGAATATTTGCAAGTGAATAGCAGCTGAATCGGATTAGCTGGTCCTGAGAGAGGAGTGAGTTGTGAAGACTGAGACGAGGATAAATTTCACATAAGCAGGGGTGGATTTTTACACCACTGCTAGGGATGGCTATGGGCTGCTAATCGGCCAGGGATAGGAAGAGGAATACAATTTCACATTCAAGGTCATATTGAATGATGTAGACAATGGACAATAGGTGCAGGAGGAGGCCATTTGGCCCTTCGAGCCAGCACCATCATTCAATGTGATCATGGCTGATCATTCTCAATCAATTGTACAGGACTGATGCAGTCTAGTTTTAGTTTTAGAGATACAGCGAGGAAACAGGCCCTTCGGCCTACCGAGTCCGCACCGACTAGCGATCCCCGCACACTAACACTATCCTACACACACGCTAGGGACAATTTTACAGATACATCAAGCCAATTAAACTACATAACTGAAGATCTCGGAGAAAACCCAAGCAGGTCACGGGGAGAACGTACAAACTCCATAAAGACAGCACCCGTTGTCAGGCTCGAACCCGGGTCACCCGGGCAGCAACTCCACCGCTGTGCCACCATGCCACAATAGTCTTTCGGTCTCATTTCTTTTGTTGTTCTGCATAAACTGGATAGTCCTTGGTCTTGGAATGAAATATTTGAAAGATGATCATAAGGTAAATAGAAATATAACTAAGAACAAAATAAATGTGCTTGTTAATAATAATCCACTTGTGAAACTGATTTGTGGATAGCAGTAATGGAGGTCATTGTGGAATGTTTCAGTAAACTGGATGATGTAAGGTTGGTTGAATCACTATCTCCATTAGAAACTATCTCATGAAATAAAGTTCCTTAAATTACAACTGCATTCTCATAACCCCCAACTCAGACAGCTACAAAATGTCAATGGCTCTAGCGTGACAGTTTTCATACTAAAACTAATTTAATCCTTGATGGTAATTTTTCTGGGCATGTTTTATTTTCCAGGTTACCATAAATTCTTTATCTCAAATGATGAAAAAGTTGCCTGCTTTCCGGAAACAAAAGGCCAAGGTACAACAGAACTTTGGGGTGACTTTAGTGTGTTCTACAATATGCTGCAGCTGTTTCAGTTAGCTAAATTATTCATTTTGTAGCATATTTCCTCATCTGTACTCAGTCTTAGTTGCAATGTGTTTTGCCATTGCTATAATGCTATTTGTATTATAGGTATTGCTTTAGTTTTGCCATATGTACTGAAATACAGTGAAAAGCTTTGTTTGTATGTTGTCTCATCAAATCATATCATACATATAATCAAACCATAAGTACAACAGGTAGTGCAAAGAGAAAATGGCAGAATGCAGAATATAGCGTTACAGAATTATACAGTAGTTAGAGTAAAAGTGCTGATCAGAAATAAGTAAAGGGCCGCATTGAGGGAGGTGAGGAAATCAGAGCCCACACTCTTAACATATGAGAAGTCCATTTAGTAGTCTGATAGCAGCAGAGAAGTAGTTATTCAAGAATCTGGTGACGAGATTCTTGTCAGAAGTAGTTATTCAAGAATCTGGTGACGAGATTCTTGTCAGAGGTAGTTATTCAAGAATCTGGAGACTATCTTCTGCCTGACGAGAGATGGGAGAAGGAGGAGTGACCGTGGTGTAAATAGTCCTTGATTATGTTGGCTGCTTTCCCGAGGCAGCGTGATGTGTAGATGGAACCGATAGGGGGGTGGGGGGAGGGGGTTGGTTAAGGGAAGTGGAAAAAGAGAGGGACGGAAGTAAGAGAGGGGAGAGAGTGAAATAAAAGAAAATGGAAGGGGCAAAAGGGATGGGGAGGAAGGGAGAGAGAGAGAGAGAGAGAGGGAGAATATCAAATAAACTAATTTCCACTGTGAGAATACATCTTGCACCTTATTTAATATAGTGCCAGATGCTTTAAAAACAGCCTAATGGTCTAAATGCAGCCTAACCAAAGCACTATAAATCTGCATCATGAATTCCTGATTGCTATACTCAATGATCTGACCTATGAAAACATGCATACCGTATCCCTTCTTTACCAATGTATCTACTTGTGTTGCCACTTTCAGGGAATTATGGACCTGGACCCAAATGTCCCTCTGTGCATCAATGCTGTTAAGGTCATGTCATTAATTGTATATTTTCCCCTTGACCTCCCACAGTGCAACACCCTGCACTTGCTCAGATTAAACTCCATCTGCCACTTCTCCGCCCATTTCTGCAGCTGATTTATATTCCATGCTCTACTTTGACCGTCTTCCTCACACTCCTCAACCCCAGCAGTCTTGGTGTCATCTGCAAACTTACTAACCAGCCCGTCAACATTGAAGTCCAAGTCATTTCTATTTATATACAGTATATCATAGATTTACAGAGGAAAAAAAGATGGAAGAATATGTTGTTGTACATCTTAACGATTGTTTGTTTATGTATTATTTTAGTGTTATTTACATTACTTATTTAACCATTGCACTGCAGATTAACACAAATATTATATTTCAAAGTGTAGGAAAATAACTGCAGATGTTGGTACAAATCGAAGGTATCACAAAATGCTGGAGTAACTCAGCAGATCAGGCAGCATCAAGGAGAGAGGGAATGGGTGACGTTTCGGGTCGAGACCCTTCTTCAGATTATATTTCAAAGTGGAAGGGTCTGGTACAAATGCTGGTACAAATACCTTCGATTTGTACCAGCATCTGCAGTTATTTTCTTATATTTCAAAGTGGTGTTTTATGGATTTGCTACTTTTTAAAAATGAGAAAGATCAAATATCTGACCCCTCTAGTGGAAGCACAGATTAATTGACATTAACACCGTTGTTCTGAAAGATTTCTGAAATGATAAATTGTGGATGATAAATTAAAATGCAGTAAGGTGTTATTGGTGTAAATAATCTAACTTCGAGAAAGTGGTCTATGTGTGTCATGCATAAATTCTAAGAGGACTGACATCAAAATGAACCACACAAATGGACTGTTGGCATATTAATGAAACAGCAAAAAAAAGGTCATGATGCCTGGAATATTTACAGTAAGCTGTCCTTAGTGTAAAATGGTAAAAAGTCAATTCCACACTGTGACCATAAATAGCTGAAATGATGTTGTAGAAAGACCTAACAGAGCTTGTGTTTGGATCTTTTGATTGAAGATGTTTTCTTTAACCTGTGGCATATTTTCCTTTCCTCCCACCCTCTTCCACTCACCCTATTCCCAACTATGCAGCAAACAACCTACCTGACTCTAGCTGAAGATTGTATGAAGCATTTTAATGGGATAGTCAAAAAACTGTGCAAGGCCGAACAGGTAAACAACATTCTTTGTGCTCCAAAAAACTGAATGTTAAACTATGGCGTGATGTTAGATCATAAAAGTAGCTTTTGGGTATTTTCAGTATAGCGCATGGAAATAAGTAACTTGTTCAAAGATTTGTTGAGCAAAAATTTCCTTTGATGTTAAGTTGATGTTTTGTTTCTTTTAAGGACCTAGCCGTTGGAACTGATGCACAAAGCCAAAACATTAAGGATCCCATGAGAATCATTCTGCCCTTTTTGCTTGACAAATCCATTGGGGATTATGACAAATTAAGGATCATCTTGCTCTACATCTTCCATGTAAATGGTACGGTAGATGTTGTACATTAAGTATCTGGTACTCGTTTCTGACATGAGTCAATTTTACAAGTTGGTGTACATCTGCAAATGGGTTTGTGACATTTGCACCAATTTGTGATGTATTACAGAATATTTTCTTTTCTTTATCAGTCCTTTAATCAGGGGAGGGGAATCAAAATCCAGAGGACACAAGTTGAAGGTGCAAGGGACAAGATTTCATATGAACCTAACAGGCAACGTTTTGACAGAGGGTGGTGGGGATATGGAACGAGCTGCCAAGAGGAGGTAGTTGAGGCAGCATTTTTAAGTCTGTTGGACTATCCATGTAAAAATGAACGAATAGATATTAAAAACACAAAATGCTGGAGTAACTCAGCGGGTCAGGCAGCATCTCTGGAGAGAAGGAATGGGTGATGTTTCGGGGCGAGACCCTTCTTCACACTGATGTCAGGGGAGGGGGCGGGACAAAGATAGGATGTAGTTGGAGACAGGAAGACTAGTGGGAGAACTGGGAAGGGGGAGGGGATAGAGAGGGAAAGCAGGGACTATCTGAAGTTAGAGAAGTCAATGTTCAAACGAAATATGAGGTGCTGTTCCTCCAATTTGCACTGGGCCTCACTCTGACAAAGGAGGAGGCCCAGGACAGAAAGGTCAGATTGGGAATGGGAGGGGGAGTTGGAGTGCTGAGCCACCGGGAGATCAGGTAGGTTAAGACGGACTGAGCTGAGGTGTTCAGCGAAACGATTGCCGACCCTGCGCTTGGTCTCGCCGATGTAGAGAAGTTGACACCTGGAACAGTGGATACAGTAGATGAGGTTGGAGGAGGTGCAGGTGAACCACTGCCTCACCTGGAAAGACTGTTTGGGTCCTTGGATGGAGTCGAGGAGGGAGGTAAATGGACAGGTGTTGCATCTCCTGCGGTTGCAGGGGAAAGTACCTGGGGAGGGGGTGGTTTGGGTGGGAAGTGACGAGTGGGCCAGGGAGTTTGAGGGAACGGTCTCTGCGGAAAGCAGAAAGGGGTGGAGATGGGAAGATGTGGCCAGTGGTGGGATCCTGTTGGAGGTGGCGGAAATGTTAAAAACACCTTTGTTTTTGATAATGCTGCAGGAAAAATAACTTTATTATTGCACGTCTGAAACTCTCTGTCCCATAACCCACTTTTCCCCCATTGACACAATTGTTTTTAATAACATGATTTTCTATGATGCGGGGTTTCTTAGGATTGCAACTCTCATGTTATTGCAAAACTACCTATATTTGTGGAATCTGCAGAAGCATAAAATACCAAAGCTATAGCCAGATGCTATAAATGAAAAATTAATATATTTTTAAAGAAAGATTATGATGTCTCATAATAATTATCTAATTATTCACCTGACAATTATTAATTAATTAATGGTTTAATAACAAATAATAATTAATTACTAATAATTGTGTGGCTTACACCTGATCTAAATGTGCAACTTAAAACAGGAAGGCTCATCAAACAAATTTGCAAATATTCTCCGTTGATGTATCAATGGGAGAACAAATAGACATAATAAGGAAATGTTACGAAATTAAATAACTCAGGTCTTTAGATTTTGTATTCTGTCCTTGTGGTCATCCAATACCAGAAATGAAAACAAAATTATTTGTGCACTGTAAAAATAAGTGTCCCATCCTTTTCATCTGTTCAATAAAATGGTAATATTTTCATCTGTTAATTGTAAGGCTGAATTGATTTGCATTTTTGTTAAAAAAAAACCAAGTATGACAATCTTTAGATCCAGTTTTCACCTTTTGACCGTCTCCTCAGAACATCTACCTTGTAATTTTGCAGTGCACCGAACTAACTTGCTAATGTGTGTCCAAAGGGCTGGGTGCCGTGAGGAATTATTTTATAGTTTAGTTCATTGGCACGTCTACTTAGTGAAAAGCTTTTTGTTGTGTGCTTTCCAGACTATACATGATTACAATCAAGCCGTCCACAGTGTACAGATGCAGGATAAAAGGAATAACATTTAGTGCAGGATAAAGTCCCATATTATCTAATTAAAGATAATCTATGAGGTAGATTGTACCTTAGGACCACTCTCTAGTTGTTGATAGGATGGGGCAGTTGATTGATAACATCTGGGAAGAAGCTGTCCCTGAATCTGGAGGTGTGCGTTTTCACACTTCTGAACCTCTTGCCTGATGAGAGAAGGGAGAAGAGTGAGTGTCTGAGGTGAGACTGGTCCTTGATTATGTTGATGTCCTTGCCGAGACTGTGCAGTGTGGATGAAGTCGATAGAAGGGAGGTTGGTTTGCCTCCTGATTTGGGCTGCATTCACAATTCTCTGCAATTTCTTGCGGTCTTGGACGGAGCTGATCCTAAACCATGCTGTGATGCATCCGATAAAATGGTTTCTATGACGTATCTGTAGAAGATGGTGAGAGTTGTTGGGGACACGCCTTCTAAGGAAGTAGAAGTGTTGGTGTGCTTTGTTGACCATTGTGCTTCGCTATGGCTAGTCTAGGCCAAGTTGCTGGTGATAGTTACTCCTAGGAACATGAAGCTTTCAACCATCTCTACTTCAGCGCCATTAATGTTCACAAGGGTATGTGTACCATTTCGCTTACACAAGCATGAAGCTCAGCAGATGTATGGCATATTAACGCTTTTAGGACTGTTGCAAGGTGGAAAAAATGGGCAAATGAATTTGTAACTCTCAAATTTGAAAATAAAGCTGATGGACTGGTGTGAGAAACATTTATTTTCTATGATAATATTTTAAATTAATTAAAAATGATTCACAGACCAAGTTAGTGATTTTACTGTATCTCCTGCAGGAACGACAGAAGAAAATCTTGGCAAGCTCATTCAGCATGGAAAAATTGAAGAAAACCGTGACATCATTGAAAATTGGAAGTTTCTCGATGTTCCCATCCTCTCTGTGAGCTAAAGCATCAACACATTTTAAATTGCAAAATCGTTGTGTCTCTGATTTATGTCAGACTGGTATGCAATCTGGCCTATGTACCACATGAATGTTTAAAAACCATTTAAATTGTTTTCTCAGAAGATAGACGCAAAGTGCTGGAGTATCTCAGCAGGCCCGGCAGCATTTCTGGAGAGAAGGAATGGTTGACGTTTCGGGTCGAGACCTTTCTTCGGACCCTTCTCGACCCAAAACGTCACCCATTCCTTCTCTCCAGAGATGCTGCCTGTCCCGCTGAATTACTCCAGCATTTTGTGTCTCCGGTTTAAACCAGCACCTGCAATTCCTTCGTACATAAATTGGTTTCTCATCTGGGCAGAAAATTATTGTCAATGGGAACTGATTAACCTTAAAATTCTAGCATTGCAAAGGTTTATTTTAGCTGTTAATTAATTGATGGCTTGTACTTTCAGTCTGGTACCCAGCAACGTAAACCTGTGCGGAAGGATCGCAGTGCCGAGGAAAGCTACGACCTTTCCAGGTGGACTCCAATTATTAAAGAAATCATGGAGGTAATGTTAACTCAAGTATAAGTTATATTTTTATACCCAGTGTTCATTCATCTTACTTGTCAGGCCTCTCATATTTGAAATAAATGCAACTTAAACCAACAGTTCTTTTGCTTATAGAAAGAGTCTGAAGAAGGGTCTTGACCCAAAACGTCACCCATTCCTTCTCTCCAGAGATGCTGCCTGTCCCGCTGAGTTACTCCAGCATTTTGTGTCTACCTTCAATTTAAACCAGCATCTGCAGTTCCTTTCTACACAGTTCTTTTGCTTAACGCTGTGTTCAGTCTGCGAGCCCTCATCCCTTTCCTTACCCATGCCACTTGTTCCAATGTGCACAACAACCTCCAGCTGTTTACCCTCCACCCCAAGAATGTTCTGCAGCTACACCAAGATATCCTGAACCCTGGCTCCAGTAGGCCATCTTGGAGTCTCTTTTGCTGCCACAGAATCACTCTCTGTCCAATAGAACAGTACAGTACAGCACAGCACAGGAACGGACCCTTCGGCCCACCACGTTGGTGCTGAACATGATGCCTCGCTGAACCGATCTCATCTGCCTGCACCTGATCCATATCCCTAAATCCCTGCATTTCCATATGCTTATCCAAAAGCCTCACAAATGCCACTATGGTATCTGCCTCCACCATTACCCCAGGCAATGTGTTCCAGGCCCCCACCACCCTATAAAAAAACTTGCCCCGCACATCTTCATTAAACTTTCCCCCTCTATCCTTGTAGCTATACGCTCCAATGTTGGACATTTCCACCCTGCGAAAAGATTCTGACTGTCTACCCTATCTGTGCCGCTAATAATCTCATATACATTTATCAAGTCTCCTCTCAAACTCCAACGTTCCAGAGAAAGCAATCCAAATCTCGACTGATCAAGTTCTTACATTTTAAAAGCAATTAACTTAATAAACTTTAATAAGTGCGCTCCTCCCCCCCTGGCCAGGAGGACCTGTGCCCGTCACAGCGCACCTGACCTTCCTCCCATGGTGCAGTGCGGTGGCAGAGGGTCAAAGAAGATGGCTATCGCCATCGAGCTGCCGCTGCAGGAGAGGTTTGCACCCAACGGGTCCACAGTTCGCTCTGGCCGTCTGGGGCTGGGGTGAGTGGCTCCCTCTCCCCTTTCCTCTCCCCCCTCGCCCATCCACAGTGCTGAGGGAGACTCCCCGGCTGGCAATAGGTCCACGGATCGTCAGTTGGGGGAGGGTTGCCGGAGAGGTTTGGACCCAATGGAGTAGAACATAAAACATAGACCTGTAGAGCACAGGAACAATATCCCTGCTGACCATGATGCTAAGTTAAACTTATCTCGGCTGTCTGCATGTTTGGACTTTTTGCCCTATCTATGCCTCTTATAATTTTATATTTTTCTATCAGATTTACCCTCAACCTCCAACCTTCCACAGAAAACAATCCAATTTCTCCTTATTATTAATGCCCTTCAAGCCAGGCAGCATTGTGGTAAACCTTTTCTGTACGCTCTCCAAAACCTCCACAACCATCCTACAATGGGGCAAACAGAACTGTGCACAATATTCTAAATGTGGCCTAACCAAAGTATTGCAACATGTCTTTTTTGACTCTTATACTCAATAGCCCACCTTTGACTACTTGTTGTTACAGGGAATATTACGGGGAACATTATGGGGAAATAATTGCAAGTCAAACTCTTTCTACTTGTAGCATAAGATTGTCCCTTTGGTTAAACTCGTTGTTAACTACGTTATTGGTATTAATTTTTTAGGAATAGGAAATTCATTTAGAATCATATAATTTCACCAATGTTGAATGAAAGGCTGTAATTCTCTTCCCCCAAATTCTTTTGATTCGAAAACTTTTTTGAAAGTTATCAGTGGTGCGACAGTTCTTTGCTGAAATCTGGGATTCAGAGGCTGTTATGATGAGTGCAGGCATTGTTGAGAACTGTTTAGATGCACAGTGTCTCTTGCCCAGAGTAGGTGAATCAGGGACTAGAGGACTTAGGTTTAAGGTGAAATGGAAAAGATTTAAGAGGAATCTGAGGGGTAACTTTTTCACAGGTTGTATAGAACAAGCTGCCAGAGGAGCTAGTTGAGGCAGGGACTATCCCAACATTTAAGAAACAGTTAGACAGGTTGCATGGATAGGACAGGTTTGGAGGGATATGGACCAAACGTGGGCAGGTGGGACTGGTGTAGCTGGGACATGTTTGCCGGTGTGGGCAAGTTGGGCCGAAGGGACAGTTTCCACACTGTATATCACTCTATGACCTCTATGACTGTCAGTGATTTTGGTATTTGTATATTATTGTCACCTGTACCAAGGTACAGTGAAAAGATTTTGTTTGCATGCTATCCAGTCAAATGAAATCAAACTATTTCATACTGACATTTAACCCACACAAGTACAATGGCTAGTGCAAAGGGAAAAATACCAGAGTGCGGAATATAGTATTATGACATTGTAGCAGGACAGTTACAGGGAAAAACATGCAAAGCCCACAATGAGATCCGTTGGAAGATTGGGCTATACCCTAGCTTATGAGAGGATCGTTCAGGAGTCTGATAGCAGTGAAGAATCTGGTGGTGCATGCCTTTAAGCTTTTGTATCTTCTGCCCAATGGGACAGGAGCTGACGGGTGAAAAGGTTTCTTAGTTTTAGAAAAACAGCGTGGAAACAGGCCCTTCGGCCCACTGAGTCTGTGCCGGCCAGCGATCACCCATACGTAGTAGTTCTATCCTTCATATTAGGGACAATTTACAGAAGCCAATGAGCATACAAACCTGCACGTCTTTGGAATGCGGGAGGAAACCGGAGCACCCGGAGAAAACACACGTGGTCACAGGGAGGACGTTCAAACTCCGTACAGACAGCACCCATTATCAGGATCGAACCCGGGTCTCTGACGCTGTAAGCCAGTGACTCTACCACAGTGCCACTGAGTCAGTGGAGAGGGAGTCCAGAAATATGGACGGGTAAGGTGTGAAAACGATCTTCAAAGCAAACGATGATAAGGAAATGTAGAATGGTTCATTGTTAGCTATGGGGAAGGTGATAATGAGGCATACAATCAGTGAAATTAATCAGAAGGACAGTGAAACTAGTTGGAGAACCAGGGTGTGGGAAGGATGGAGCGAGAGGGAAAGCAAGGGTTACTTGAAGTTAGAGAAATCAATAGTTATACCGCTGGGTCGTAAGCTGCCCAGGCAAAATAGGAGGTGCTATTCCGCAAATTTAATACTAATTAATATTAAACAAGTTAAAAGTTGTTTTAAATGCCACTTAAATTTCTGCTGTATCTAGCTAATATGGTTCCTATTAATGCATATTTCAGTATTTGTTTAAAATGTAAGAGCATGAAATCTTGTTACGTTTATGTTATAACAGTATTTGTGCTGTTATTTTTTTGTACAGGATTCCATTGCCAACAAGCTCGATTCCCATGTTTGGCCTCAATGCTCTGGCTGCAGTACTGCTTTGAATGGCTCAGGAGCTGTAAGGTACACATTTCTTCAAATCTACTATGGTCGGCATGGTGGCGCAGCGGTAGAGTTGCTGTCTTACAGCGCTAGAGTCCCGGGTTCGATCCTGACTACGGGGACTTGTCTGCACGGAGTTTTGTACATTCTCCCCGTGACTTGCGTGGGTTTTCTCTTGAGTTCTTCAGTTTCTGTGTAAGTTAATTAGCTTGGTATAAAAATGTAATATTGTCCCCAGGGTATGTAGATAGTGCTAAAGTGTGGGGGGCGTTGGTCAGTGCAGACCCTGTGGGCCGAAGGGCTAATTTCCATGCTATATCTCTAAACTAAACTACTCCAAATCCTTTTTAGCAACATAAATGAAATTAACGAAAATGTGCAATAAAATGCTGAATTATTGATTATAATGTGAGTAACTTAGATTGTAATATTTCAGTGCTCAGATTAGGAAGAAGAAACTATCATAAATCTACTCAATGCCTAGCCCATGTAATTAAATTGTTATTGTCTCAGATGATCCGAGAGGAATTTATTCTATTGTAGACTATGTTAAGATAGAAATATATGTGTTGCAGTATTTTGGTTATATGTTTACAGATGCTCCTCGACTTACGATGGGGTTACGTTCCGATAAACCCATCGTAAATCGAAAATATAGTAAGTCAAAATTGCATTTAATACACCTAACCTACCAAACATCATAGCCACCTAACCTACCAAACATCATAGCCACCTAACCTACCGAGCATCACGGTTTCTACTGAATGTGTATTGCTTTTGCACCATCGTAAAGTGGAAATATCGTAAATCGAAGCATCGTAAGTCGAGGAGCATCTGCATTTTGAAAGGAGAATTGCAAACAGCTGGACAAAATTTCATTGGAGTCCTTTAAACTACCAAAGATAGACACAAAATGCTGGAGTAACTCAGCGGGTCAGGCAGCATCTCTGGAGAGAAGGAATAGGTGCGTTTTCAGACTGAGAGTGAAGTATCAGTTTTGAACTACCTAGTTTAGTTAAGTTTATTATTGTCATGTGTACTGAGCTCCTGTGAAAAGCTTTTTGTTGCATGCTATCCAGTCAAAGAAAAGACTGTACATAATTACAATCAACCCGTCCACAGGGTCCAACTTTTAGTGCGAGATAAAGTTAAATTAAAAATAGTTCAAACATCTCCAATGAGGTGGGTGAGAAGTCGGGACCGCACTGGTGAGTGGATGGTTGCCTGGGGAAGAATTTGTCCCAGAAACTGGAGGTATGCATTTTCAAACTGCTGTGCCTCTTGCCTGATGGAAGCGGGGAGAAGAGTATTTGAGGTGAGACTGGTCCTTGATTATGTTGGTGAACTTGCCAAGGCAGTGTGCGGTGTAGATGGAGTCAATGGACTGTTTTGGTTTGTTTGATGGTCTGGGCCATGTTCACAACTCTGCAATGTCTTACAGTCAAGGATGGAGGTGTTCCTAGACCATGCTGTGATGTATCCCGACAAATGCTTTATACAGTGCCTCTGTTGGTGAGGATTTTTGGGGAGATGCTGAACCTTTTAAGCCTCCTAAGGAAGTAATCAGTGTGCTTCCTGGGCCATGGCTTTGATTTGGCTGGCCTCAGGATAAATTCCGAGTGATTTTTATTCTTGAGAACTTGGAACTTTCAACCATCTGTCCTTCGGTGCCATTAATGTATACCGAGTGTACTGCTTCACGTCCTGAAGTCTATCATAATCTCCTTTGTCTTGCTGACATTGTTGATTTGGCACCAGGTTACAAGTTTCTCAATCTCCTTTCTGTACCTCGTCCTGTCATTATTTGATATCCGGCCCACCACGGTGGTGTCATCTGCAAACTTGTAAATTGAGTTGGATTTGTATTGGGCCACACTGCCCTGAGTGAAGAAGGAATATAGAAGAAGGGTGCTGAGAACACGCCATTGTGTGGATGATTTTTCACCTCTCCTCACTGATTGTAGTCTGTTGGTCCGGAAGTTGAGGATCCAGTTGTAGGTCTTTAATTGGACTTTATCTTGCACTAAATGTACCCATTATCCTTGATCTATGCACTGTGGAGGGTTTGATCGTAACCAGTCTTTTCTTTGACTGGAGAGCATGCAAACAAAGAGTTTTCACTGTACCTCAATTCACGTGATGACAATAAACTAAATTAAACTAAACTGTTAGTGTTCTGAGCTGTATGTTGAAGCTTTGCAATTCAGTCCTTTAAAATTTCAAAAACAATAATGTTGCACAGTCAACATTAAAACTTGCAACATTTCAGAATGTTGCCGTTTTCTGATCATCTTCAACAGAATGTGCCCACAGCCATTACAGGGCTGGATGTAATGAAGTAATATTCTTAGTTCCTTATCCATATCGTGACATAGAACAGGACAGCACCGAAACAGGCCATTCAGCCCATGTTTGTGCTGAACATAATGCCAAGTTAAACTGATCTCACCTGCCTGTACATGATCCATATCCCTCTGTTCTCTGCACTATCATGTGCCTATCTAAAAGCCTCTTTTACCACTGTGTTACCACCATGACCTTCTCCCTGATGAACAAAGATACTCCTCCACCTCTTTTACCCCCCTCTCTATCTCGTATGAAACATAGAAACCCTGGCTCAGTGAGCTTCCAGTTCATAAGGTCATAAGTGATAGAATTAGGCCATTCAGCCCATCAGGTCTACTCTGCCATTCAATCACAGCTGATCTATCTCTCCCTCCAAACCTCATTCTCCTGCCTTCTCCCCATAACCTCTGACACCGGTACTAATCAAAAATATATCTATCTCTGTCTTAAAAATATCCACTGACTTGGCCTCCACAGCCTTCTGTGGCACAGAATGCCACAGATTCACCACCCTCTGACTAAAGAAATTTCTCCTCATTGCCTTCCTAAAGGAGCGTCCTTTAATTCTGAGGCTATGACCTCTAGTCCTAGACTCTCCCACTAGTGGAAACATCCTCTCCACATCCACTCTATCCAAGCCTTTCACTATTCTGAATGTTTCAATGAGGTCCCCCCTCATTCTTCTAAACTCCAGTGAGTACAGGCCCAGTGCTGACAAACACTCATCGTAGGTTAACCCACTCATTCCTGGGATCATTCTTGTAAACCTCCTCTGGACCCTCTCCAGAGCCAGCACATCCTTGTTTCCGTAATGGCCACAACATCATAATTCCAAGCACTGATCCAAGCTCTAAGTTCATCAGCTTTTCCCACAATACTTCCTACATTAAATTTAAAAAACTTCAGCCCAACATTATCCCCATATTCATGAACTTCTCTCTGCCTGTCGTTCCTGCAAGGATGTTGGTGGTGGTAGCTGGTGTTACTCGGGAGAGTTTAAACTGGATTGCAGCTCAGTCATTACTGTGCCTTTTCAGTGTAGTTGAATTAGAAATATTATTTATATTGACCTTTGTAGGACTGAATTTCCATTTCTTGGCATATTTTATTTAGGAAAAAGTAGTAAATAAATCATTTATGTGTGGAAATATCTGGACTTGAGTATCTCATTAGGCCTTTGATTTGTTGTGTACAATAATAATAATAATATATTCCTTTATTCGTCCCACACCAGGGAAATTTACAGTGTTACAGCAGCAAAGTGGATAGCAAGAGAGCAAGAGATTAATCATTATAAATAAAAGATACATGGAAGAATTTTACATTTAGAAATTTGTAATTCGGGGCTCTTTCTAATTAATTTCTTCTAATTGTCAAGACTCAGGCACAAGTTATTGACTCGTATCTCCCGTTTAGTGCTCGACAGGGGAACAAAAGCAATCTCCCAGATGACCGCAGAGTTGGTTTAAAACTAATTATATTCGTAATAGGAGGTATAACATATTCAGAAATGCGCTGTGCTTATGAAGTTTCGAAAGCCAGTAAATCTTGTGAGGTCATTATTGGTAAGTACTTTGAAATCTCTTATTCATCAGCAATTCAACCATGTAAATTTGGGATTTATTCAAATGTTGACCAACTTATTGTATCTTTTATGCCTGATTTATGGTGACCTAATTTAAATGTTAAATGCATATTGAATATATGTTCAGGACTAATCTTGGCTTAAGTAAAGTATCATCTATCTATATACTACTAAAACTCAGATCTTGTATGTATATATATTTCACTGATGTCGGCTGAATACGGCAATGGCAGCAAAACGGTGAACCGTAGCGACACGGTCTTTGTACCGCCTTAATCACCATGCGGTTCGCTGCTGGAAAATGATGTTTTTATTTAATTCGGTCGCATATTTTTTAAGTTACAGAGGTTTAAAAGCGCTGCCCCCCCTCATTTATCGATGTTTTGACAGAAGGGGGGCGCTGCGGTGCGGCTGTGCTCAGTACGCATGCGCGGAATCTCCTCACTCTGTACTCAGCACGCATGCGCGGCATCTCCTCACTCGCACCAAAACAATGGGCGCCGTTAGCGGCGCAAGCCCGCGATCACCGGCTCACCTCTCCTCTCTCCCCTTGCTTCTCTCCTCTCTCCCACACCCGGGAGAACATCTCCCCGCTATCCCCCCCCCCCCGGGCCTTTGAATGATGCGATCTCCAGCACCCCCCCCCCCCGGACCTTTCACTGTTCAGATCCCCCGCACCCCCCCCCCCCCCGGGCCTTTAACTGATGCTAAGAGTGTGTCTGGGGGGGGGGGGTCTGAGAATGGGGACTGGGGAGTGGGACAACAGGAGTCGTGCGGAGGGGACTTGGTGGTGGGGGAAAGAGGGGTACTGGGAAAAGGGGAGGTCCATATCCCTCCCCTCTCCCCCATCCCTCCCTCCTCCCCTCTCTCCCCCCCCCTCCCTCCCTCCACCAATACCACCCCATCTCTCATCACCCTCCCCCCTCCCTCCCCCCTCCATCCTCAACACATCCCTCCCTCCACCACTCCCTCCCCCTCGATCACTCCACACCTCCCTCCCACAAACCTCCCTCTCCCTCCCTCCCCCCTTCACTCCCTCCCCCCCTCCCGGATACAATGGAAACCCTAAGAGGACGGGCCAAAGGGGAGAGTGTGGGGAGAGCAAGAGTGGGGATGGGGGAGGAGAGAATGGGGGAGTGGGGAATGGGGCCAACGGGCCCACTTTGTCTAGTATACTATTAAAACTCAGATCTTGTATAAATGTACCTATCTTTCTATCACAGCTGCTATTGGCTTACAGAGGTTTTAAATTTACATATATTTTTTTCTGACCTTTTTTTTCAAGGTCTTCAGCTTGTGATGTCACAATGCCCCTGTGAGATGAGCTCAAGCTGACCCCCCTTCCCCCCCCCCCCCCCCCCCCCCCCGCGGTATTCAGCGTGTGGCGTCACAATGGACAAGCAGCTGCTATTGGGTGTTTAATCTTTACAGACGTTTTAAATTCACATTTTTTTTTCTGACTTTTTTCAAAGTCGTGAGAAGCACTAAGTGACCGCGAATGTAGCAAAAACAGCACTTAAACAGCACTTTAAACAGCACTTTAAACAGCACTGTTTTCAAGTAGTCTTTTTTATTGCAAGTCACTTAACATACACAGATCAGCATGGGGCCTCTATGCTCGTGGGCCACCGGGGCAAGTGTTGCGAAACAGCACTTGGAGTGTGTCTGGGGGAGAGAGAGAATGGGGGGGTCTGAGAATGGGGACTGGGGAGGGGGACAACAGGGGTCGTTGCGGAGGTGGCTTGGTGGTGGGGGAAAGAGGGGTACTGGGAAAAGGGGAGGTCCCCCTTCACCCCTCAACCCCTTCCTCCCCCCTACTTCCCACCTCCATCCCCACTCCCTCCCCCCCTCCTCCCCCTCCCTCCCCAACTCCCTCCCCCCCTCCCTCAACCCTCCCCACCTAACTCCCCCCTCCCTCCTTCCCTCCATCCCTCCCTCCCCCCCTCCCTCCACCCTTCCATCCCTCTCCCCCTCCCCCCTCCTTCCACCCTCTCTCCCCCCTCCCGGTTACAATGGAAACCCTACGGGGACGGGCCCAATGGGGAAAGAGGGGTACTGGGAAAAGGGGAGGTCCCCCTCCCTCCCCCTTCCACCCTCCCTCCCCCTCCCCCCCACCCCCCTCCCTCCCCTCTCCCTCCCCCCTCCACTCCCCCCTCCCCTCCCCCCTCCTTCCCTCCCTCCCCCTCCTCCCTCCACACCTCCCTCCTCCCTCCCTCCCCCTTCCCTCCCTCCCCCTGGTTAAAATGGAAACCCTACGAGGACGGGCCCAACGGGGAAAGAGGGGTACTGGGAAAAGGGGAGGTCCCCCTCCCTCACCCTTCCCCCCTCCCCTCCCCCTCCCTCCCCCCTACCCCCCTCCCTCCCCTCTCCCTCCCTCCCCCCCTTCCCCCCCTCCCTCCCCCTCCCCTCCTCCCTCCACACCTCCCTCCTCCCTCCCTCCCCCTTCCCTCCCCTCCTCCCGGTTACAATGGAAACCCTACGAGGACGGGCCCAACGGGGAAAGAGGGGTACTGGGAAAAGGGGAGGTCCCCCTCCCTCCCCCCTTCCCCTCCCCCTCCCTCCCCCTCCCCCCCCCTCCCCTCTCACTCCCCCCTCCCCTACCCTCCCCTACCCCTCCCTCCCCCTCCCCCCTACCCCCCTCCCTCCCCCTCCCCCCTACCCCCCTCCCTCCCCCTCCCCCCTACCCCCCTCCCTCCCCTCTCCCTCCCCCCTTCCCCCGTCCCCTCCTCCCTCCCTCCCCCTTCCCTACCCCCCACCCCCCTCCCGGTTACAATGGAAACCCTACGAGGACGGGCCCAACGGGCACACTTGTGCTAGTAATGTATTAAAAGCAGAGGATATATATGTATATATATATAATATATCACATTCAGTGTTACTGAATATGTTTTATACATCATCCAGGTTCAACTCATATTCTTACACCCACAAGATTACTAGATGATCTGAAGAAACTGAACAAGTAAAAGTACCATGTACGGATTAAAGTCAGCCATTTGTATTGATCTCATTTAACATAAACAACACTTAATCTGCCTGCAGTGAA
The DNA here is from genome assembly GCF_053455715.1 of Rhinoraja longicauda. Classification (NCBI taxonomy): domain Eukaryota; kingdom Metazoa; phylum Chordata; class Chondrichthyes; order Rajiformes; family Arhynchobatidae; genus Rhinoraja; species Rhinoraja longicauda. The sequence continues at coordinate 51,906,555 of NC_135963.1, forward strand.
CCTTTGCTAAATGAAGTACCAAGCTTGTATTGAACAACCCACTGAAATCTAACACAATTGCAATATTAATACTGCAAATGAATGTTTTGAGAGAGTCAATATTGGCAAAAATATTTATAGTTTGCTGCCTGTAAATCAACGAGGATATTGTACTGATCATAATTGGTTACTACTAGTAACGCCTGCGTATTTTTTCAAATGATGACAATGTGCAAGTCTTTTCTGAAATGAATATTGGTTGAAGGCCTTGTACATTTTACAGCCATATTTTGAATATATTGTCCATAATATATATGTCAACATAGGATTTGAATAAAATTATTACATTTAAAACTTAGTTATAAAAAGATACGTTCTATCTAATATTGAAATGTAAATGCTAATGCAGGGTTTTAACGTCTTATAAAATGTATTTTGGATTAATTCAGTAGACATTTTGTAAATGATTTAAATCACACAAATTTAACGCATTAAAAAGTTTGGTTGCAACGCGAAATACTACTTCAGTGCAACAGCAGAATAATGCCCCAATAGTACCTAAAAGCTGTGCCTTTGAGTTTGTACAACACAATGCAAATATCGTCCTTCAGGTGCTAATCCAGTAAAGTGCCACCAATGTGTGTGTTTTTCTTTTCCTGAGCTGGGCCAATGTGACTCGTGTGTATATCAAAATTAATGTGTGAGGAGATTCTGGGCACGCATAGGAACTATTTGCTTAGGCTTATAACTGCCATGTTTTTGTTTAGCAGTGAAATGTTAGTAATTAAAACGTTTTCAGCATTTTGTTATACAGGGTGCCAAATACCAAGCAACGTCTAAAATATGTTGAATCTACTATATATCTTTGAATAAGCTAATAAATTAAAAAACGTGCATGAGGGAACTGTGTTTTGTAATGGTGTGTACGCTTGAAGAATTGAACTCAAACTGAAAAGAATGATTGAGCCTATTTTCAAATACTTAATGAGGTGCTTCAAGAGGGTATTTTTTGTTGAACTAGAAATATTCATTAAACAGCACAACAAAGTGAGCTTAATATTGCTCCAGGGATGTAACTGAATACTGACAGGTTTTAAAGATTCGGATCAATGATGAAGGAAGAACACACAAACAATAGAGGAGGTAGTTGAGGCAGGGACTATCCCAACATTTAAGAAACGTTAGACAGGTACATGGATAGGACAAGTTTGGAGGGGTATGGACCAAACACAGGCAGGTGGGACTAGTGTAGCTGGGACATGTTGGCCGGTGTGGGCATGTTGGGCCGAAGGACCTGTTTCCACGCTGTATCACTATGACTAATATAAAATTTAAAGCTCAAGCATGTATTAAGGTAACATTAAAGCAACAACCAGGCAACGAGAAAATAAAAACAGAATAACAATACTTCAGTTAAAGCAACAATAAAGACACAAATAATCTATGACATAAACATCGTAAATGCAGCAGAAATTGGTTAATAGTTGGAATCTCACACGTGGTTCAGCCTCAAAAGCCGTAACTTCCAAAGCTTGTTGTGAACTCCATTTAGAAGCTTGAATTGAAAATCTTTCCAAGAACCTCTGTGCCCTGGTGCCGCTCCGGATGCTCGGCCCGAGATGATGTCCGGTGATCTTATGTGTAATCGGCATTTTAATACCGGAGAGCCCGAGCTTCTACCCTACTCTTAAGAACAACAGTTGTCTGTGTTTTAACACCAGCTACCCTCCTTAGTGTCGAAACAATAATTATTTGTCACCACAGGTGCCAAGCTAGTCTCGGATGTCTCTGAGAAGGTAAAAGTTTATCCCGGTGACCTTGCAAATAGCCTCATAATTTACTGTTTAGTTTTGTTTATTGTCACGTTCACCAAGGTACAGTGAAAAGCTTTTTGTTGCGTGCTTACCGGCCAGCAGAAACACAATTCAGGATTACAATCAAGCCATTCACAATGTAAGGGAATAACGTTTAGAGCATGTTAAAACCAGTAAAGTTTGATGGTTCTTCTAAGTTAGCCCCAGCACTTTCTCAAACGTCTAATCGTTTTTTTTCTAAGCAAGCCTGCTTGTGTGACATATTTACAATGGCTGTTAATTTAGCTGACAACTCCAATTTAGCTTGACAGTGTGTTTAGCCCTTGCATTACATTCCACCCTTCCACCTCTTGGAGTTGCCTGTCCACAGCATCCATCTAACTTTATGTTACTGAGTACACAAGCACAAGCCTGAATAGTGGGAAGTTCAGTTCATTTCCTTCACAATTCCCATCAGTCCCAAAAAAATAAGTCCATTCCAGAAGATTGGTATCCTATCTGCTGATCAGGAACATGTGCACCAACATCTGCCACCCACAGCTTTGCTGAGAAACAAAGTAACATCTCTTATTCTCAGCTAAATATCTTATTCGTGCTGCATAAGTTTTTCCTAACCTGAAGAAACAGGCACTGACTGTTCCTGTATTGAGTCCCAAAATGTATCATCTTGCCTATCCACAAGAATTTCAGCCATTGTCGGGGGTTATGGGGCGAAGGCAGGAGAATGGGGTTGAGAGGGAGAGATACATCAGCCATGATTGAATGGCAGAGTAGATTTGATGGGCCGAATGGCCTAATTCTGCTCCTATCACTTATGAGCTATTGCGGAGGGTTGTTTGGGTAGTGTAACAATACTTTCTCACCCCTCGACTTTGACAAATATCCCCAACCCAGTGATTAGGGTCCCAGTCACCTTGTGATAACAGAGCATGCGGTTTTGCTGGGTCCACTGGCCACTCCTTATTTAATTTATTTCGCTGTTAGCTAATGGCTGACCAACAAGCGATATTGATTTTGTTTCAATTCCACCTTTTATGTCTGTTCCTGTGTAGCCCTGGCTGTCTTAGTCAAGGTCTCACAGTTTTTTTCCAAGGTAGCTAACTCCTTTTTCGATCCTTCAGTTTGGGCGGCTCACTCCCTTTTCATTCTTTCAACTTCAGATTTAAGGTTTTTGTTTGTGACACACTGCTGTTTCAGTTCAGTGGCAAATATCCATCTCATGGGAGACTTTTTCTTAATGGGGAAGGCCACTTCCTTTAGTTTAATTTAGAGATACCGGGCGGAAACAGGCCCTTCAACCCACTGGGTCCACGCCAACCAGCGATCCCCACACACGGTACGGTAGCGCAGCGGTAGAGTTGCTGCTTTACAGCGAATGCAGCGCCGGAGACTCAGGTTCGATCTTGACTACGGGTGCTGCACTGTAAGGAGTTTGTACGTTCTCCCCGTGACCTGCGTGGGTTTTCTCCGAGATCTTCGGTTTCCTCCCACACTCCAAAGACGTACAGGTATGTAGGTTAATTGGCTGGGTAAATGTAAAAATTGTCCCTAGTGGGTGTAGGATAGTGTTAATGTACGGGGATCACTGGGCGGCACGGACTTGGAGGGCCGAAAAGGCCTGTTTCCGGCTGTATATATAAGATATGATATGATATGATATGACTAACACTATCCTGCACACACTTTACAATTTGACCAAGCCAATTAACCTACAAATGTACGCCTTTGGAGTGTGTGGAGCTCCCGGAGAAAACCCACACACTCAGGGGGAGAACATACAAACTCCGTACAGACAGCTCCCGTAGTCAGGATCGTACCTGGGCCTCTGGCGCTGTAAGGCAGCATCTCTACCGCTGCCCCACCACACTGCCCTAGTTTCCTCAAAGCATTTTCAGTTTAAGTATGGCAACTTTTCTGGCTGATCCTTTAACTCCCTCTCCCAATAGTACGGTGATCCCCATCTATCCATTACATTCGCCAAGCTCTCAAATCCTTCAGGTTGTCTGCCCACTCCGGAACCAGAACAATCTCGGGTTTCACCTTTGCAGTCTTTGTTCAACACATTTTCATTGAATCCTGCTGACTACTGCAAAATGTAATGAAATATAAGCTAGGCTTGTGGATTTGGATCAATGATGAAGGAAGAAGACATAGACAATAGACAATAGGTGCAGGAGTAGGCCATTCAATGTGATCATGGCTGATCATTCTCAATCAGTACCCCTTTCCTGCCTTCTCCCCATACCCCCTGACTCCGCTATCCTTAAGAGCTCCATCTAGCTCTCTCTTGAATGCATTCAGAGAATTGGCCGAATTGGCTGAGGCAGAGAATTCCACAGATTCACAACTCTCTGACTGAAAAAGTTTTTCCTCATCTCAGTTTTAAATGGCCTACCCCTTATTCTTAAACCGTGGCCCCTTGTTCTGGACTCCCCCAACATTGGGAACATGTTTCCTGCCTCTAACGTGTCCAACCCCTTAATAATGTTATACGTTTCGATAAGATCTCCTCTCATCCTAAATTCCAGTGTATACAAGCCTAGTCGCTCCAGTCTTTCAACATATGACAGTCCCGCCATTCCGGGAATTAACCTAGTAAACCTACGCTGCACGCCCTCAATAGCAAGAATATCCTTTCTCAAATTTGGAGACCAAAACGGCACACAGTACTCCAGGTGCGGTCTCACTAGGGCCCTGTACAACTGCAGAAGGACCTCTGCTCTTAGACAGTATCAATTTTATGAAAGCAACATTTATTAAAGCAACAGCCAAGCAATGAGAAGATAACAATTAAAAAGTAATACAACTTCAGTTAAAGCAACAATAAAATCTCAAATAAACAACAATATAAGGAACAGTAAATAGCAAATAAACACAAACCTCACACGCGTTTCAGCCTCAAGGCTTTAACGTCCAAAGCTTGTGGAACTCTGTTTACAAGTTTGGACTGGAGACCTTTCAAAGAACCTGTATGCCCCAGTGTCATTCTGGAAGCTAGGTGGAGTCCTGTAAGCTCATGTGTGATAGGCATTTTTATACCTAAAACCCCTAGTTTCCACGCTAATCTAAGAACAACAGTTGACTGTATTTTAAAACCAGCTATCCTCCATATTGTCAAATACAAGAGTTTTTTGTCGCAACAGGTGTCGAGCTAGTTTCAGATGTCTCTGAAAAGGTAAACGTTTATCTCAGTGACCTGATGATCAATCGGTTCTTCCAAGGACCCAAGTATTTTCCCAAACATCCATTTTTTAAATCCTAAACGAGCCTGCTTGTATGACATGTGGTACTGTTAATTTAGACAATAGGTGCAGGAGTAGGCCATTCGGCCCTTCGAGCCAGCACCACCATTCAATGTGATCATGGCTGATCATTCTCAATCAGTACCCCGTTCCTGCTTTCTCCCCATACCCCCTGATTCTGCTATCCTTAAGAGCTCTATCTAGCTCTCTCTTGAATGTATTCAGAGAATTGGCCTCCACTGCCTTCTGAGGCAGAGAATTCCACAGATTTACAACTCTCTGACTGAAAAAGTTTTTCCTCATCTCCGTTCTAAATGGCCTAACCCTTATTCTTAAACGGTGACTCCTGGTTCTGGACTCCCCCAACATTAGGAAAATGTTTCCTGCCTCTAACGTGTCCAACCCCTTAATATTCTTATATGTTTCGATAAGATCCCCTCTCATCCTTCTAAATTCAAGTGTATACAAGCCTAGCCGCTCCAGTCTTTCAACATATGACAGTCCCGCCATTCCGGGAATTAACCGAGTAAACCTACGCTGCACGCCCTCAATTACAAGAATATCCTTCCTCAAATTTGGAGACCAAAACTGCACACAGTACTCCAGGTGCAGTCTCACTAGGGCCCTATACAACTGCAGAAGGACCTCTTTGCTCCTATACTCAACTCCTCTTGTTATGAAGGCCAACATTCCATTGACTTTCTTCACTGCCTGCCGTACCTGCATGCTTCCTTTCAGTGACTGATGCACTAGGACACCCAGATCTCGTTGTACGTCCCCTTTTCCTAACTTGACACCATTCAGATCATAATCTGCCTTCTTATTCTTACCACCTAAGTGGATTACCTCACACTTATCCACATTAAACTGCATCTGCCATGCATCCACCCACTCACACAACCTGTCCAAGTCACCCTGCAACCTCATAGCACCTTCCTCACAGCTCACACTACCACCCAGCTTTGTATCATCTGCAAATTTGCTAATGGTACTTTTAATCCCTTCATCCAAGTCATTAATGTATATTGTAAATAGTTGCGGTCCCAGCACCGAGCCTTGCGGTACCTCACTAGTCACTGCCTGCCATTCTGAAAGGGATCCCCACTCTTTGCTTTCTGTCTGTCAACCAATTTTCTATCCATGTCAGTACCCTACCCCCAATACCATGTGCTCTAATTTTGCCCACTAATCTCCTATGTGGGACCTTGTCGAAGGCTTTCTGAAAGTCGAGGTACACCACATCCACCGGCTCTCCCCTGTCAATTTTCCTAGTTACATCCTCTAAAAATTCCAGAAGGTTAGTCAAGCATGATTTCCCCTTCGTAAATCCATGCTGACTCGGAATGATCCCGTTACTGCTATCCAAATGCTCCGCAATTTCGTCTTTTATAATTGACTCCAACATCTTCCCCACCACTGATGTCAGACTAACTGGTCTATAATTTCCCGTTTTCTCCCTCCTTTCTTAAAAAGTGGGTTAACATTAGCTACCCTCCAATCCACAGGAACTGATCCTGAATCTATAGAACATTGGAAAATGATCACCAATGCGTCCACAATTTCTAGAGCCACCTCCTTAAGTACCCTGGGATGCAGAACATCAGGCCCTGGGGATTTATCAGCCTTCAGTCCCATCAGTCTACCCAACACCATTTCCTGCCTAATGTGAATCTCATTCAGTTCCTCCGTTACCCTAGGATCTCTGGCCACTGGAACATCTGGGAGATTGTTTGTATCTTCCTTAGTGAAGACAGATCCAAAGTACCGGTTCAACTAGTCTGCCATTTCCTTGTTCCCCATAATAAATTCCCCTGCTTCTGACTTCAAGGGACCCACATTTGCCTTGACTATTTCTTTCCTCTTCACATACCTAAAAAAGCTTTTACTATCCTCCTTTATATTATTGGCTAGCTTACCCTCCTACCTCATCTTTTCTCCCCGTATTGTTTTTTTAGTTATCTTCTGTTGCTCTTTAAAAGATTCCCAAATCCCCTGGCTTCCCGCTCTTCTTTGCTATGATATACTTATTTTTAATTTTTATGCTGTCCTTGACTGCCCTTGTCAGCCACAGGTGCCTCTTACTCCCCTTAGAATCTTTCCTCCTCTTTGCGATAAATTGACCCTGCAACTTCTGCATTGTTCCTGCAACTTCTGCATTGTTCCCTGGAATACCTGCCATTGCTGTTCCACCGTCTTCCCTGCTAGGGCCTCCTTCCAGTCAAATCTGGCCAGCTCCTGCCTCATTCCTCTGTAATCCCCTTTGCTGTACTGTAATACTGACACTTCCGATTTTCCCTTCTCCCTCTCAATTTGTAGAGTAAAACTTAGCATATTGTGATCACTACATCCTAATGGCTCTTTTACCTCGAGTCCCCTTATCAGATCAGGTTCATTACACAACACTAAATCCAGAATTGCCTTCTCCCTCGTAGGCTGCAGTACAAGCTGCTCTAAGAATCCATCTCGGAGGCACTCCACAAACTCTCTTTCCTGAGGTCCATTACCAACCTGATTTTCCCAGTCTACCTGCATGTTGAAATCTCCCATAACCACTGTAGCATTACATTTGTGACATGCCAATTGTAGCTCTTGATTCAACTTGCACCCTATGTCGAGGTTACTGTTTGGGGGCCTATAGATAACTCTCATTAGGGTCTTTTTACCCTTACAATTCCTCATTTCTATCCATACTGATTCTACATCTCCTGATTCTATGTCACCCCTTGCAAGGGAGTGAATATCATTCCTTACCAACAGAGTGACCCCACCCCCTCTGCCCACCTGTCTGTCTTTTCTATACATTGTGTAGCCCTGAATATTCAGTTCCCAGCCCTGGTCCTCTTGTAGCCATGTCTCTGTGATTCCCACAACATCATACTTGCCAAATTTAGCTGGAAAGCATGCATTTGGCAGTCAGCTGACAATTCTAATTTAGCTGACACAGTCTGTTAACCCTTCACATTACAAGGATATAATACATCATGTTTGATACTTAATTCCTAAACATTACAAGGACATAATACATCATGTTTGATACTTAATTCCTATGCACCAGGGGGCGCCATACTGTCTGTCTCGTCTTTTTCCTTTGTGTTTTTATCTGTTGTAAAATGTATGTTTTAGTTTATCTTTAATTTTGTATTATGTGATGGGGAGGGGGGGAAACTTTTTTAATATCTTTCCTCGAAGGAGATGTGACTTTTTCCGTGTCGTATCTCCGTCCGCACTGTGGCCCAACATCATGGAGCTGGCAGCCCCATGCTGGGACCTCGGAGTTTCAATCGCGGCAGCCTGCGGGACTTAACATCGTGGAGCTTGCGATCCCTTTGCCAGGGATCGACCTCAGGAGCCTGCGGACTTTAACAACATGGAGCTCACGGTCCCTGGTTAGAGACCGACTTCGCCGCAGGAGCTTCGAACGCCCCGACACTGGAGCTTCGATCGCCCCGACGCGGGAGCTTCGATCGCCGGCTGCAGGAGCTACGATCGCCCCGACTGGATGGTTCAACTGCCCTGACCGGATGGTTCAACTGCCCCGACCGCGGGAGAAAAGGAGGAAAGAAGGTAAGACTTTATTGCCTTCCATCACAGCAGGGAATGGGGAGGAGCCGCTGTGGTGGATGTTTATGTCAATTCTATATGTAGTTTTGTGTCTTGTTGATTTTTTGGTATGACTGTATGGTAAACCAAAATTCTTTGTATGTTGCAAAACATACTTGGCTAATAAATTACGATTATGATTGAACTTTGTATTCCAGCAATGTTTGAAGATAATTCAGGGTGGATGAATCATTTTCATAGCAGGAGCATAAGTTAACTAAAAAGGCAATACGGGGAGAAAAGATGAGGTACGAGGGTAAACTAGCCAATAATATAAAGGAGGATAGCAAAAGTTTTTTTAGGTACGTGAAGAGGAAAAAAATAGTCAAGGCAAATGTGGGTCCCTTGAAGACAGAAGCAGGGGAATTTATTATGGGGAACAAAGAAATGGCAGACGAGTTAAACCGTTACTTTGGATCTGTCTTCACTGAGGAAGATACACACAATCTCCCAAATGTTCTAGGGGCCGGAGAACCTAGGGTGATGGAGGAACTGAAGGAAATCCACATTAGACAGGAAATGGTTTTGGGTAGACTGATGGGACTGAAGGCTGATAAATCCCCAGGGCCTGATGGTCTGCATCCCAGGGTACTTAAGGAGCTGGCTCTAGAAATAGTGGAAGCATTGGAGATCATTTTTCAATGTTCTATAGATTCAGGATCAGTTCCTGTGGATTGGAGGATAGCAAATGTTATCCCACTTTTTAAGAAAGGAGGGAGAGAGAAAACGGGTAACTATAGACCAGTTAGTCTGACATCAGTGGTGGGGAAGATGCTGGAGTCAATTATAAAAGACGAAATTGCTGAGCATTTGGATAGCAGTAACGGGATCATTCCGAGTCAGCATGGATTTACGAAGGGGAAATCATGCTTGACAAATCTACTGGAATTTTTTGAGGATGTAATTAGGAAAATTGACAGGGGAGAGTCAGTGGATGTGGTGTACCTCGACTTTCAGAAAGCCTTCGACAAGGTCCCACATAGGAGATTAGTGGGCAAAATTAGGGCACATGGTATTGGGGGTAGGGTACTGACATGGATAGAAAATTGGTTGACAGACAGAAAGCAAAGAGTGGGGATAAATGGGTCCCTTTCGGAATGGCAGGCAGTGACCAGTGGGGTACCGCAAGGTTCGGTGCTGGGACCCCAGCTATTTACGATATACATTAATGACTTAGACGAAGGGATTAAAAGTACCATTAGCAAATTTGCAGATGATACTAAGCTGGGGGGTAGTGTGAATTGTGAGGAAGATGCAATAAGGCTGCAGGGTGACTTGGACAGGTTGTGTGAGTGGGCGGATACATGGCAGATGCAGTTTAATGTAGATAAGTGTGAGGTTATTCACTTTGGAAGTAAGAATAGAAAGGCAGATTATTATCTGAATGGTGTCAAGTTAGGAGGAGGGGGAGTTCAACGAGATCTGGGTGTCCTAGTGCATCAGTCAATGAAAGGAAGCATGCAGGTACAGCAGGCAGTGAAGAAAGCCAATGGAATGTTGGCCTTCGTAACAAGAGGAGTTGAGTATAGGAGCAAAGAGGTCCTTCTACAGTTGTACCGGGCCCTGGTGAGACCGCACCTGGAGTACTGTGTGCAGTTTTGGTCTCCAAATTTGAGGAAGGATATTCTTGCTATGGAGGGCGTGCAGCGTAGGTTCACTAGGTTAATTCCCGGAATGGCGGGACTGTCGTATGTTGAAAGGCTGGAGCGATTGGGCTTGTATACACTGGAATTTAGAAGGATGAGGGGGGATCTTATTGAAACATATAAGATAATTAGGGGATTGGACACATTAGAGGCAGGAAACATGTTCCCAATGTTGGGGGAGTCCAGAACAAGGGGCCACAGTTTAAGAATAAGGGGTAGGCCATTTAGAACGGAGATGAGGAAGAACTTTTTCAGTCAGAGAGTGGTGAAGGTGTGGAATTCTCTGCCTCAGAAGGCAGTGGAGGCCAGTTCGTTGGATGCTTTCAAGAGAGAGCTGGATAGAGCTCTTAAGGATAGCGGAGTGAGGGGGTATGGGGAGAAGGCAGGAACTGGGTATTGATTGAGAGTGATCAGCCATGATCGCATTGAATGGCGGTGCTGGCTCGAAGGGCTGAATGGCCTACTCCTGCACCTATTGTCTATTGTCTATTGTCTATTGAGAAGGAAAGCTTAAAGACAAGTTATCAGAGGCTCAGTTTCTGGTTGGTCTGACAACAGTAATAACATAAAACCACCTTTTATTTGTCAGAAAGTGTTGCGCAGCCTCCAACCTCTTCGTTACCTAGCCCCACATGGCCTGCTTTTACCTTCTCCCCAAAATCCAAAAGCAGAACTGCCCTGACAGTGTCGAAGTCTGTTAACCTTATGGGATACTTGCCCACTTTGCAAGCAGGAGCAAACTCAGCAATGTGATTAACACATTGATTTATTTAATCCGTACTTCATCAAAAGTCGGCTCCTTTGTGTATTACGTGCAGACCTGATGATTAACAATTTAATCTACTTAACCTTTGTACATCACCATTGAACTAATTAACCTTTGTACACTTTGAGGTGTCTTCTCTGCGCAAGTAAAATAAACCACTGCTGATGGTTAACGATTCGAGTCCTTCGTATTACGGATCCAGACTTTGACAACAGACTGATTGTTTCTGGCTGCTCCTGCCCCACTGAAATCATCTATTGGCTCTATCTCCCAACTCTATCTCCGCAACATTGATGGCTGCATTGGGGCTACCTACTGCATCCTTCTATCATAGTTGAGGTCCTCACACTTGTCTCCTCTGTATCCTGTAATTCTGCTCTTGCTCCCCCTCTCCCCAGTCGTTACCTTTCACCTCATCAGCCATCACATACCACACATCATCCTCCAACATTTTTGTCACCTCCAACGGGATCCCATCACCAGTCATATCTTCCCAAATCCACCCCTTTCTGCAACTCTGGTTCACTCATCCCAAACTACCCCCTCCCCATGTACTTTCCCCTGCAACTAGAGGAGAGGCAACACCTGTCCTTATACCTACTCCCTCAACTTCATCCAGGGTCCTTTCAGATGAGGCAGAGGTTTACTTGCACCTCCTCCAACTTCATCTACTGTATCTGGTGCTTCTGGTGTGGGCTCCTTTATATCAGTGAGACCAAGCTTAGACGGCGATCTTTTCACTGAACACTTACGCTCAGTCAGCCTTGGCCTACGCGATCTCCCAATTGCCAAGAATTTTAATTCCCCTTCCCATACTGACCTTTTGTCCTGGGCTTCCTCTAATGTCAGAGTGAGGCCACACACAAATTGGAGGAACAGAACCTCATATTTCGCTTGGTCAGCTTACACTCCAGCGGTATGAACGTTGATTTCTCTCATTTCAAATAACTCCGGCATTCCTTTCTTCTCCCTCCCCCACCCTAGTCATCCTACTAGTTCTACTGTTTGGATCCATGTATCGCTGTCATAAGCACATCTTTCCCCAGCCAACAATGGGTCAATATTAACTCCATCCCTCCTGAGGTCATCTATTGCCGGCCCTGCTTTGTTCTGGCCTTCTCTATATTTCAGTCTGAAGAAAGATTCTGACCCGAAACATCACCTATTCCTTTTCTCCAGAGATGCTGCTTCACCTGCTGTTACTGCAGCATTTTGTGTCAACCCTCTGCAGATACTGCCTGACTTGCATAGTTCCTCTCGCACTTCATGTTTTGCTCAAGATTCCAGCATCTGCAGTTTCTTGTGTCTTCAAATGCTGGCAGATCCAATCCCTAAGAATATCCTTCAACAACTTTCCCACCACTAACATCAGCTCGCCAACCTGTAGTTTCCTGGCTTGTTCTTGCATCCCAACATTAGTCACTCCCCAGAATTCTGGAACTTGGGCTAAAGATGATGTAAGTATTTTTGCAAGGATGGCATTCTGCATGTCTTTGGGCTCTGGGCACCCTGAAGAAACCCTCATGAGCACTGGGAAAACATGGTAACTCCACACAGACAACACCTGACTTTAGGATCAAACCTGGGTTTCTGGTGCCACCGCGCCACCCCAGTTTATAGGCACAAACCTGCATTTAAAACATATTCTCCTGTAATGACGGCAATCGATCAAAAGATAAGAATTGGGATAAGAACCCTGATTAAATTTTCCTCCTTCCACTTGTTATAGTTTGTAAATGCGTATTATGCAGGTGGATGGCACTATGAAACTGTACTGGAACAACCGGATAATATTGTGTTGTCGGTGTTCAGTTGTCTGGACCATTTGATCATCCATTATTTCTTGACATCACAAGGAAATTAGCAAATTTCATTCATTTTTATAGTAAACAAGTTGCAGTGAAACCATTTACAATGTACTTTGGCTTTTCTTTTAAAATAGTGGAATGCAACCCACAATGTGCAATGGCAATGTGTAAAATGGGTCTCTATTTTAGAATGCTTATGTAGTATGATTAAATGTCCAAAAGCTGTTGTTGACTTGGAAATATAATATCAGAGTTCAGAAGTGATAATTGGAATCATCTCCTGGCCTAGTTATTTTTGAATCCATTGCGCAAATGGGATGGGTCACAATAAATTCTGTTGGCAACTGAATTATTAGTCTCATGAATAGCTGCATTCAATTCATGATGGGTATCTAAAAGATTACAGAAATCTGATAACTGTTAAGAGATATTAAAATACCAAATATTATTGTGTTGATTTGACTGAAAAAGTATTTGAATATAATTACAGGTCGTATTATTTTCATTCATTATAAACTGTTAGAAGTCAAGCTGATTTGGTTACAAAAATTCCTTAAGGCTGGATGAGATGATTCAGTAACTTAATAAGTTAGAATTTTGATACCATTCATTTATAAAATAATAGATTTAATTTGGTTAAAAGATTTTTGAAATCTTTGAATGAGTCTGGCATTTCCTTGCATCATTTTGAAGTAACAATACATTTTTTTCCCTTTTTAAGTTTGCATGACTACAACATAATATGTACATTTGTACATAAATCAACATAGTCTACTTTCGGACATATATCTGACAGTCTTGAATGAAGAGGACAACATTTTTGCACCATCCACTGTTCAGTCTTTGTAATTACGATGCGATTTTTTCAAACTTTGAAAGTATAAATGGATATTAAGTCTAGCCCTTCGTAATGCATATCATAATATTTGTCATGTTTTTAGCATCAATGTATAATAATCACGATTCTAATCATCGAATAGTATGGCACACTAGATAGAAGACTTAGCCCAATGAATCTGTGCTGACTCAAAAAGAATTAGCCCAATCAATTCTCATTCTTCAGGATGTAGGATAACGCAAGAAAATGCCACCAAGGTTAAATATCAGCTGTGGTCCATAGAAAAGAACAGTACAGCATAGGAACAGATCCTTCGGCCCACAATGTTTGTGCCAAATATGATGCCAAGTTAAACTAATCTTATCTCCCTGTACATGATCCATATCGCTCTATTGCTTGCACATCCATATGCCTATCGAAAAGACTCTTAAATACCACTATTGTATCTGCCTCCACCACCAGCCTTTGCAATACGATCCAGGCCCCCATCACTGTGTAAAAAATACTTGCCCCGCACATCTCCATTAAACTTTCCCCTTCTCATTTTACAGCTGTGCCATCTAATGTTGGACATTTCCAGCCTGGGAAAAAGGTGCTGTCTACCCTGTCCATACCTCTCATAATTTTATTTCATTTCATATATACAGCGCGGAAACAGGCCTTTTCGGCCCACCAAGTCCGCGCCGCCCAGCGATCCCCGCACACTAACACTATTAACACTATCCTACACACACTAGGGACATTTTTTTTTTTTTACATTTACCCAGTCAATTAACCTACATACCTGTACGTCTTTGGAGTGTGGGAGGAAACCGAAGATCTCGGAGAAAACCCACGCAGGTCACGGGGAGAACGTACAAACTCCTTACAGTACAGCACCCGTAGTCAGGATCGAACCTGAGTCTCCGGCGCTGCATTCGCTGTAAAGCAGCAACTCTACCGCTGCGCTACCGTGCCGCCCTATATACTTCTATCAAGTCTCCCCTCAACCTCTTACATTCCAGAGAAAACAATCCAATTTTATCCAACCTCTCCTTGTAGCTGAAATTGTCTAATCCAGACAGCATCTTGGTAAACGTCTTTGCACCCTCTCCAGCCTCCACACCCGTCCTGTAATGGGACCAGAACTGCACACAATATTCCAAATGCGGTGTAACCATAGGCTTGTAGAGCTGCATCATGACTCCCTGACTCTTATCCTCAATGCCATTAGCAATGAAGGCAGGCATACCATACACCTCCTTTACCACCCTTTCTACTTGTGCTGTCGCCTTCAATGAGTTATGCATTTGGACTCAAAGATCCTTCTGTGCATCATTTGTTGTAAAGGGTCTTGCTGTTAACTGTATACGCTCCCTCAACCTCCTGTCACAGACCTCCAGCCAGAATATCTTCCTTCCACCACAACCCTCTGTCTTCTGTGAATAAGCCATTTCTGAATCCATACGACCAAGTCACATTGAATAATTTTAATCTTCTGGATCAGCATACCATGTGGGACTTCATCAAAAGGCTTACTAAAAATCCACGTATACCAACATTCACAACCCAAACTTCATCTCATTGCCCCTTTTGGCTCCCTTTATCGCCAGTTTGAGTTCTTTCCTAATCGCTTTACATTCTTCATAAGCCCCATCTGATGCTGACTTTTTAGACTTGACAACAACTTAATTTTTCATCCTGACCAAGTTCACAACCTCCTTAGTCATCCATGGTTCACTTACCTTGCTGTCCTTCTGGAATGTGCTGATCCTGCACTTTGATCAGCTGACCTTTAAATTACTTCCACATTTCAGCTGCAGACTTACCCAATAACAATTGCTCCCAACCCTCCCGCCTAATGACATTGTAATCTACTTTGCTCCAATTAACTACCTTCCCCCAACATCCAAGCCTATCTCTATTCAAAACAGTCTTCAATTTTATGGATTAAATGGTTGAGCAATCAGGAGGAGCTGAAGGGTAGACTGTTGCTGCACCCTCTGTACCTATCATGCTATCCAAAATGTACAGGTGGTCTCCAGATTACAAATGTCAGACTTATGTACAGACTGCATACACTAAAATCTAATGCCTCATCCCTGGAACTATGCTTGTAAATTCCTATAAAATTCCCCCCAAAGCCTTCCTAAAGCTTGGTTCTTAGAAATGGACGTAGAATTTTATTCTGGAACAAACTCCTAAGTTTTGTTTTGCTCACCTGTCCTGCCACCTACAAAGATTTATGCACAACCACCACTCTTCCTCTACAGTTCTTCTCACTTTAAAACTGTTAAAGGATGCGTTGTTCTTCCAATTAATTAGTTATTCATAAGAAGTAACTTCAATTTCTCAGTACTGATAATGCTAGTTAATGTTGCTCTTGGTTTACTATGATAACATAAAATGCCATTCAAAGCACATGTGGGAAGGAAGAATCAGTTAGACTGTGATTTGAATCCCATATATCAAATTGCAAAATTCACAGATCAACATCCTGATTAACATCTATATACTAAAACTCACGTTTGTTTGTTTGTTCCTGAACACCAGCCAAAACGGTACACAATAGTGCGACAATTTTAGGCCCACCTTATTCACCGTCGTCCCTTTGGTGCTAATGGAAGAAGTTTCATAGAAATCGGTCTTATATTTTTAAAGTTATTCACATTTCAAAGTTTAAATCTATCTCCTAGGGGGGGAGGGAGAGGGGTGGAGGGAGGTGGAGGATAAGGGGGGGGTTGAGGGGGATGGAGTGGAGGGGGTAGGGGGATGGAGTGGAGGGGGTAGGGGAAGGGGGGGAGTGGAAGGGGGAGGGAGAGGGGAGGGGCAGGGGAGAAGGGAGGGATGGGGGAGAGGGGGGGGAGGGTGCTGCACCAATGCAGGAGAGGTTTGGGCCCAATTGGTCTAATAAATATTTAAACATCACAGAGCAATACATTAAACTATATTTATAATTTTCTTATTAATTGGGAAGAAGGCAGGAAAATGGGATTAGGAGGCAGAGATCAGCTATGATTGAATGGTGGAATAGACTCGAAATGACCAAATGACCTAATTTTACTCCTATAACTTATGAACTCTTATTTAACTTATATAACGCTTTTATTTACTTTTTTATTAACCCTTATTCTCTGATCAGTGGTCCCCACTTGCACATTGAATTCTCCAATTTCCCACCCAGGTGCATGCACATTTCTCCCACCATCTCAGTCACCTGCTCCTTTCCCTTCTTCGACACGCTCATCTCCCATCCCGAGTGCCACATTTTTCTTTTATCACTCCTCCCTCCTCTCGTCCATGTCCCCTTCCATTCATATCCCTTCCTCCTGCTTTACATTTTACCCCTCTTCTTTCCTTACCTGACACATTTTGTCACCATTTCACCTCTAAGCCTTTGTAACTTGCTCCACCTATCTGCTGGTGATAGTAGTGGGAGGGTTGGGAAAGGACGTCTATGAAAGGATTTGGTTACATAGAGCACAGAAAAGTACAGCACAGGAACAGTTTGTGTCGCACATGATGACTCTAAACTAATTTGATCTGCCTGCACATTAGCTATACCCCTTCTTTCCCCGCACATCAAGTGTCCATATCAAAGCCACTTAAACACCACTGACGTATCTGCTTTAACCACCACCCATGGCATCGCATTCCAGCATCCACCACACTTTGTGTAAAAATCTTGCCCTGCACATCTCCTTTAATCTTTATCCCTTTCATCTAAAAGTCATGCCCTCCATTCTTTGACATTTTCAACCCGGAAAAGACTTGCTGACTGTCTACCCCATCTCATAATTTTGTATACTTCTATGAGGTCAACCCATAGCCTCCGATACTCCAGAGACAATAATCCAAGTTTGTCCAAACTCTCCTTATAGTTAATACCCTTTAATCCAGGCAGCATTTGGATAAACCTCTTCTGCACCTTCTCCAAATCCTCCACATCCTTCCTGCAATAGAAGAACCACTCATTCTACTTGTGTGTATATATATTATATTAAAAAAAAACGTTTTTGTTGTTTATTATGGGTTTTAAAGAGTACTATGTTTATATCTGTTTTACTGCTGCAAGTAAGAATTTCATTATTCCGTTTCAGGACATATGACAATAAAACACTCTTGACTTGATTAGTAACCTTGATCGCTCAGACTTTCCACCGGGTGGCGCCAGCAATGGTTGCCTCGCTAACAGTCTGTCTGTCCCTTCCTTCTCTGTTGTTTCTTTGGTATGTGCTAAATATATGTTTTTAGTGTTCTTTAGCTTGTTTTATGTGGGGGGTGGGGGGGGAGGTTGGGGAAACTTTTTTTAAATCTCTTACCTCGACGGAGATTTCCGTATCGTATCTCCGTCTGCACTGCGGCCTAACATCGAGGAGCTGGGGGCCTTTGCTAGAGACCGACTTCAGGAGCCTGCGGGACTTTAACATCATGAGCTGGTGATCCCTTTGCCAGGGATCGACCTTTGAGCTCCAACCACGGGAGCCTGCGGACTTTAACATCGTGGAGCTCACGGTCTCTGGTTAGAGACCGACTTCGGGAGCTCCAAACCGCAGGAGCTTCGACCGCCCCGACGCAGGAGCTTCGATTGCCCCAACACGGAGGCTTCAACCGCCAGCTGTGGGAGCTTCGATCGCCCCGACTGATGGTTTGACTGCCCCAACCGCGGGAGAAAAATGAGGGAAGATTAGACTTTATTGCCTTCCATCACAGTGAGGAATGTGGAATTCACTGTGGTGGATGTTTATGTTTATTTTTATGGAGTTGTGTGTATTGTTGCTTTTTTTAGTATGGCTGTATGGTAATACAAATGTGACTGTACCTTAATTGGTACACGTGACAATAAAAGACCTTTGAAACCGTTATGGATGTCTACTTTATAGTAGATGTCAGTTAATAGTCCGTCTCCATCACAGGGGACAAACTATCAACTGATGTCTACTACAAACCTACTGACTTCCAGTTATATGTAAACCAGCATCTGCAGTTCCTTATTTCTACATGTACTTATGTTGGTTTTAAATGCTGTTATAGTGCCTACCTTAATTACCTCTTCTGCTCCCACCATCACCCTCAGGCACCTGAAAAAGTTGCCCCTCAGGTTCCTTCCCTTAAATCTATGATTCTTGATTCCCCCATCCTTGGTAAAAGACTCTGTACATTCTTCCTATCATGCACCACCATACGATCACTCCTTAGCCTCCTGCACTCCAAGTCTTAACCTGCCAAACCTCTCCCTGCAGCTCAGGCCCTCGACCTTGTGACTCTTCTCTGCATTCTTTCCAACTTTCCACTCTTTCCAGTTGTTCAGAAGTCGAATGCCTTCCAGCCTTGGGTCCCTGTACACCCAACTGGTGTCTGAAAAAAGGAAAGGGAGCATCGAGCAGCATTTGCCAGGTGACCATGGACACATTTACCCGACTGTTTAGACAGTTTGACCAACCCGGCTGAATGCATGGGCTTGGTAAACTGGCCAAGGAGATTAGTATCGCATGCCACTGGGAATGAGGCAGAGGAACCCAAGAATCTTGACTCGCAGGAGATATACAAAACAACGCCTGTGTGCTTGGAGGGCTAGCTAAAGTCTAGGTATTGGAAGCGGAGGAAATAGGATCATGTGCAAAGTCTGGGAAGCTGATTCAGTTAGGGTAGCTCCAACATCTGACCAGAACTGGAAGAAGGGGCAGATAGAAGCGAGCAAAGACAGGACAAAGGTCCCCTACCCATTTACGTATCTCCTACAACAAGAGGATGGGATCATAGGCAGATGAACTGTTGCAATTGCAGAAAGGCAGGTCACTTTGTCAGAGTGAGGCCAAATGCAAATTGGAGTAACAGCACCTCGTATTACAAACGCAGTTTACAACACAGCGGAATGAATATCGATTTCTCTAACTTTAAGTAACCCTTGCATCCCCTCTCTCTCAATCCCTCCCCCACCCTAGCCATTGTGATAGTTTCACTGGCATCCTGTTGAGTTTCATTGTCTGCATAACTTGTTTTCACCTAGCCCACGCTAACAATGGACCATTTCCTTGAGCATCGTTACTTTTTTGCACATCTTTCATTTCTTTGTTCTATATCTCTCTACATCGCAGTCTATATCTCCCGTTTCCCTTTCCCCTGATTCTCAGTCTGTGGAAGGGTCTTGTCTTGAAAGGTCACCCATTCCTTCTCTCCAGAGATGCTGCATTTTATGTCTATCTTGACTTTGCTATGGAATATATGTCACCCCGAGATCTGAATGAGGATGCAGGAATATGCCGATGGAGGGTCCAGTACAGCAAGCCCCGATATTACAGGTTGGAGAAATTGCGAAACACCTTTTCCAGTACCCATGGACACTTGTAGAGTCCAATCCAGCAGCACAATGGTGTCAGGCCAAATCGGTCCGGGTATACAAAGTCAAATGGAAAAGGGTGAGGCAAATCCTGGTAGATGGGGCAGAGGACCACCCCATTGAATACATCCAAATAAATTGGCATGGCATGGCCGACACGAAGATCGAACAACTGCATGAATTTGCAGGATGATACAGTAGAGATTTGAGACAGACCAGTAGAGTTTAGAATTGGAGATGTAGTCTGTAATCAGCAGGCCATTTTAGTTGACATCTAGCTGACCACGAGGTACATCTGATGCTCCGATATCAAACAAGAGTGTCAGTTTTCATTTGGTCTGGTAATTAGGTGCATTTGGAAATAACCCATAAGAGAAAGCCTCCATAGAAGGTTTCAACACAGAAAGGTATGTTCCATATCATGGGTAAAAGGGACTTGGAAGTGTTGATGCAGGATTCTCAAAAAGTTAATTTGTAAGTTGAATTGGTAGTAAAGAAGGCAAATGCAAAGCTGGTATTAATTTCGAGAGGGCTACAATACAAAAACAGAGAGGTAATGCTGAGGCTTTATAAGGCACTGCTCAGAGTGTATTTGGAGTATTGTGAACAGTTATGGGCCCCATATCTGAGGAAGGATGTGCTGGCATTGGAGAGGGACCAGAGGAGGTTTAGGAGAATGATTTCAGGAATGATTGGGTTAACATATGATGAGCATTTGAAGGCGTTGGGCCTGTGCTCGCTGGAGTTTAGAAGGATGAGGGGGGACCACACTGAAACTTACCAAATAGTGAAAGGCCTGGATAGAGTGAATGTGGCGAAGTTGATTCCACTTGTAGGAGAGTCTAGGACCAGAGGCCATAGGTTCAGAATAAAAGGACGTAACTTTAGAAAGGAGATGAGATTTTTCCCCCCCTTCCCCTCCCCCCCACTCCATCCCCCTCAACCCCCCTTGTCCTCCTCCTCCCTCCCTCCCCCTCCCTCACCCCCCTCTCCCTAGGAGATAGATTTAAACTTTAAAATGTGAATAACTTTAAAAATATAACACCGATTTTAATGAAACTTCTTCCATTAAAAATAAGGTGGGCCTAAAATTGTCGCGCTATCGTGTACCATTTTGGCTGTAGTTCAGGAACAAACAAACAAACAAGAGATATGCAAATAAAATAAGAATACTGAATCTCCTCAATCTTCTAAGGATGTGTTGATGGGCTTTCTTTATGATTGCATCAATGTGCTGGGTACAGGACAGATGTACAGAGATATGTATGCCCTGGAATTTGAAGTTTTTGACTCTCCTCATCACCGTTCCATCGATGAAGGCAGGTTTGTGGATCCTTGACCTTCCTCTTCCAAAGTCAACAAGCAATTCCTTGGTTTTACTGACGTTTAGAGCAAGGTTGTTGTTCTGGCACCATTTAGTCAATCGATCGATCTCCCTTCTACACTCTGACTCATCGTCATCTGTAATTTGTCCAAGAACGGTGGTGTCGTTGGTGAATTTAAAGATGGAGTTGCAACTGCATCTGACTATACAGTCATGAATATAAAGTGAGTAGAGCAGGGTGCTGAGCATGCAGCCTTGAGGTGCTCCTGTGCTGATGTTTAGTGGTGGAAGAAGTGTTACTGCCAATTTGTACAGATTGCGGTCTGTTAATGAGGAAGTCTAGGATCCAGTTTAGTTTTGTTTAGATACAGCTCGGAAACAGGCCCTTTGGCCCAACGAGTCCGCACCGACCAGTGAGCCCCGCACATTAGCACACTATCCTACTCTAGGGACAAATTTTTAAAACATTTATATCAAATCAATTAACTTTGATATATACGTCTTCTATACGTCTTCTGGAGCGTGGGAGGAAACCAAAGTTCTTGGAGACAGGCATGTGAGTGAGGTAAAAAAAAAAAGAGGAAACAAACCGAGCGTTTGTGCGAGGCGTAAAACGGGGGTCAAAAAATTGGATTTTTTTGGAAAATGTACACACAAAATTACCAGTTTCAAGCCTCTTTTAGTGAATTTCAAAGTAAAAACAGACATTACAAAATAATGTGAATATGTCACTGTACACTAATAACATTTTGAAATAAATTCGCACGTTAATTGATAGTCAGCCCAAAAAGGTGTTTTTTTGCTGTGTTTTATATTTTAACCCTGCTTAATTAATTTAGTTATATAATCTTGCACTTAAATTTAATATTTACTCATTACAGTTCCACCACTGATTTTCTGGCACTCTTGGTTCCAGAGCTTTGCAGGTTTATCCAGCAGGCCAAGGAACTCAGCTATGGGGATAGAGTTGCTGGCTCCAGCTGGGCTGGAGTTCCAGAGCCTCCGCCGCAGGTTGTAAATTCAACTCACCGATCGGCCGTGGAAGTCCTGATGAGGTCGAGATTGGCTGCCTTGCCCAGCCTAGGTGCCACATTTTCGGGGAGACTTCTAGGGCACGGGGGGGGGGGGGGGGTTTCGTGGAACCCCTAGCGACCTCTAGCGGTTCATTACAAGTTTATACATTGTTTATTTCTTTTTCTTTCTTTTTTCTCCGTTTATTTGGCAAAGTGAAAAACGTGGAAATCATGCAAAAAGCGCAGAAAATAGATTTTTAAAACGCGGAAACCCGCGGAAACCACATGCCTGTGGAGAAAACCCACATAGTCACGGAGAGAATGTATAATCTCTGTACAGCCAAGCACCCATAGTCAAGTCAAGTCAAATTTATTTGTCACATACACATACACGATGTGCAGTGAAATGAAAGTGGCAATGCCTGCGGGTTGTGCACAAAAGGAATTACAGTTACAGCATATAAATAAAGTTAATAAGTTACTATTAGTGTCGACAAAAATTTAGTCTCTGGGGTTATAAAAGTTGACAGTCCTGATGGCCTGTGGGAAGAAGCTCCGTCTCATCCTCTCCGTTTTTACAGCGTGACAGCGGAGGCGTTTGCCTGATCGTAGCATCTGGAACAGTCCGTTACTGGGGTGGCAGGGGTCCCTCATGATCTTGCTTGCTCTGGATCTGCACCTCCTGATGTATAGGTCCTGCAGGGGGACGAGTGTAGTTCCCATGGTGCGTTCTGCCGAACGCACTACTCTCTGCAGGGCCATCCTGTCCTGGGCAGAGCTGTTCCCAAACCAGACTGTAATGTTGCCGGACAGGATGCTCTCTACAGCCCCAGAGTAGAAGCAATGAAGGATCCTCAGAGACACTCTGAATTTCCTCAGTTGTCAAAGGTGGTAAAGGCGCTCCTTAGCCTTACCCACCAGTGCGGCAATGTGCGTTGCCCACGTCAGATCCTCTGCGATGCGGACTCCCAAGTATTTAAAACTACTCACCCTATCCACAATAAACCCATTTATCTCCAGTGGCGTGTACGTCCTTGGATGTTTAGCCCTTCTGAAGTCCACAATCAGCTCCTTTGTTTTAGTGACATTCAAGAGGAGGCTATTGTCCTGACACCAGAGTGCCAGATCAGCCACCTCCTCCCGGTAGGCCTTCTCATCGTTGTTGGAGATCCGGCCCACCACCACAGTGTCATCAGCAAACTTGATGATGGAGTTTGAGCTGAACCTGGCCCCACAGTCATGTGTGTACAGGGAGTACAGTAGGGGGCTAAGGACGCAGCACTGGGGGGATCCTATGTTCAGGGTGAGGGAGCTAGATGTGTGTTCCCCATCCTGACCACTTGGGGCCTGGCAGTGAGAAAGTCCAGGACCCAGGCACACAGAGGGGTGCTAAGCCCCAGTTCCAGCAGCTTCTCAACCAGTCTGCTGGGGACTATTGTGTTGAATGCTGAACTAAAGTCAATGAACAGCATCCTCACATAGCCCCCCTGGCTGTCCAGATGAGAGAGAGCGGTGTGTAGAACCTGGGATACCGCATCATCCGTGGACCTGTTCGGACGGTATGCGAACTGTCGTGGGTCCATGTTGCGAGGAAGGAGGGTGCAGATGTGCTTCTTGGCTAGCCTCTCAAAGCATTTCATGACAACCGAGGTGAGGGCCACCGGTCGATAGTCATTTAAACACGCTGGAGAGGCATTCTTTGGCACCGGTACAATGATGAATCTTTTGAAGCATGCAGGGACCACAGACTTTGCCAAGGAGAGGTTGAATATTATGGTGAGCACTGGAGCAAGCTGAGCAGCACAAGACTTTAGTACTCGCCCAGATATACCATCTGGGCCTCCAGCTTTCCTCGTGTTCACACGCGTCAGAGCCCACCTCACCTCATGCTCGGACACCGAGAATGTGTGCACATCCCCGGCGGTGGATCCAGCCTCGCTAGCCAGCGCCCCTTCGGTGCTGTTTTTAGACGGCGAGCTGGTGGTGTTACCCGTCTCAAACCGTGCATAAAAAGAGTTCAGGTCATCAGCTAAGGAGGAGCCGGCACTTCCGGTTGAGGGGGTACTGGACCTGTAGCTAGTTATAGTCCGTAGCTCCTGCCAAAGGCGCCTGGTGTCCTGCTGCTCCATCTGTGACTCCATCTTGTCCCGGTACCTCCTTTTTGCATCCTTCACTGCCCTTCGCAGTCGGTAGGACTCTCCCTTGTAGTCGTCCATGTAGCCGGATGCCAGACCGGAGATGTAAGCAGCGGTGCGAGCATTCAAGGCCACGCGAATAGACCTGTCCACCCAGGGTTTTTGGTTAGGGAAGATACTGACCCTTACCGTGGGGATGATGGTATCGGCTATTGTGGCAATGAAGTCCGTAACCGCTTCCGCAAACTCATTTACGTCTCTGGAACTTGCTTGGAACATGTTCCAGTCGACTTCGCTCAGTGCATCCTGCAGCATGGCCTCTGAATGGTCAGCCCATCGCTTTACGTCCCTCGTCACTGTTGCTTCCCGTACTATCCGTTGTTTGTACTCCGGCAGCAGGAAAATGGCAGCGTGGTCAGATTTCCCAAAAGGAGGGAGAGAAACGGCCTTGTAGCCTTTCCTGAACGGTGTGTAGCAGTGGTCCAAAGTTCTTTCCCCCCTGGTGACACACGTGATGTGTTGGTAGAAGTTGGGCATGACCTTTTTGAGATTTCCCCTATTGAAGTCTCCAGCCACCAGCACAGCCGCATCAGGGTTCTTGTTTTGGTGTTTTGGTGTTTAGTCGGGATCGAACCTGGGTCTCTGGCGCTGTAAGAAAGCAACTCTACCGCTGCGCCAGTTGCAGGGGGATGCATAGAGACACAGTTCTGTGAGTTTGGTAACTAGTTTGGAGGGGATGATTGTACTGAAACCGAGCTGTAATCTATGAACAACAGCCTGACATATGTGTTTTTAGTGTCCAAGTTATTCAGTGCTGAGTGGAGTGCCCGTGAGATCACATCCTCTGTTGACCTGTTGTGGAGGTAAGCAAATTGTAGCAGGTCTAGGTCTTGTTGAGTTGAGGTGCGGTATAACCAACTTCTCAAAGCACTTAATCACCATGGACGTTAGTGGCCACCGGTCAGGTCAATGGTGGGGAGTCTGGTCTGTGTGATGAATTAGGCTGCATCCACGACTCTCTGCAATTTCTTGCGGTCTTGGGCAGAGTGGTTCCAAAACTAAGCTGTGATGCAATCCAGCAGTATGTTTTCTATGGTACATCTGTAGACGTTTGTAAGAGTAATTGGAGACAGGCCAAATTTCCTCAGTCTCCTTGGTTACTAGGCTGTGGCTTCAATAATGGTTGGTCCGCGACAGATAGTTGGTAATATTTACACCAAGAAACTTGAATCTCTCAACCATTTTCATTTCGGCACCAGTACCTCTGGTGTACTTCAGGTGCTGATGGTACATTGGGCTGGACGAAGAACAATTACTGTAAATTATATCCAGAATGACATGCCCAATAGTGGAAAACTACTGTCAAACATACTGATAATCTGTCTAATTTAACGAGAATGATTAATTGATGGACTTTTAATGCACTCGAGAAATTGACGTATTACAAGTGCTCAGAGTTTTATCTCTTTGGTCTCAGTTCAGCGAGGCGTCATGTTCAGCACAGTTTTGTTGGCTGAAGGACCCGTCTCTCTGCTGTACTGTGCTGTATGTGTTAAAAACAAAGTTTGATCTCCACGATAAATGTTTTGTTTTCACTCATTTTCGACCGATTCAAATACAGAAAAAGAAGAGCGCAAGCTTTCTTTAAACCAAGAGTAATTAAAAACCTGAAAAATACTTATTTACTGAAAGCAAACATGGCTCAATCAGCGTTTCAGAGGGTTTGACAAACTGGTATTGTCCATCTGCCTTTTTCAACATACCTATAGCTAGTCAGATATTCCCAAAAATCTGCATCTTTGTCAGAAAAATTGGATGGGACGTTCAATTTAAAATGTCACGTTTACCAAAATTAAATAATCACACATAGAAAACCGCAACTTCAGTGGAAATTAAGCCTCTTCCAAGTATGACGCAGCCGACTTAGACCTTTCTCAATATCCATTAAAATTTTATCAATTCATTAAAATTTTAAAACAGTAATTTAATAGCACTACATTTAATTCAGCTAATGGAGTTTAACCCTTTGATTGATTGAATTATTGAATCGATTGAGTTTACTAGAAAATGGTCTGTATCATTTCCATTACACAAAGTCGCATCATCTGCGCATGCTTTAAGAAACGCAGATCGCATAAAAAGTATTCATTTACTTATTGTTCTTACCACATAAATTCTACAAGAAAGAATTTTATTCCTTTTCCCAAATTGTGGGGTAGTGATTTGTGAATTCTGGAAGGGGGAATTGCATACACAAACAACCACAACAGCTTCCCATTGTTAATTAATTTTTGCTTACGAAATTGAACCAAGCCTTACTAAATTGAAAATGTCACCTAAACTAAGGTAATACACCAATCAACCAAAGCATTATGATCTGATGAGCCAAAACATTATGACCACCTGCCTACTATGTTGTTGGTCCTCTGTGTGTAGCCCCATACACGGCAGGGTACGATGCACTGTGTGTTGTGACACATTCCTCCCTTGACCACCATTAATATTTTCTGTGACTTGTGCCACAGTAGACCTTCTGTAGGTTCGGACCAGACAGAATAGCCTTCGTTTCCTCTCGCATCGATGAGCCTTGGGCGCCCAACACCCTGTTGCCGGTTTGTGGTTTGTCCCTCCTCGGACCACTGTCAGTAGGTACTCACGACTGCTGACAGGGAGCACCCCACAAGCCTTGCCGTTTCAGAGATGCTCTGACGCAGTCGTCTGGCCATAACAATTTGGCCCTTGTCAAAGTCGCTCAGGTCTTTACTCCTGCCCATTTTTCCTGCATCCACCACATCAACTTCAAGAACTGACTGTTCACTTGCTGCCTAATCTATCCCACCCCTTGATAGGTGCCATTGTAACAAGATAATCAATGTTATTCACTTCACCTGTCAGTGGTCATAATGTTTTGGCAGATCGGTGTATATACGTTTGGTGTTTGCTGATTGCATGTTTGATTACTTTAGAAATTTTTCCAAGGAAGAGCAATTCCAGACACTCACATTTCTACATTTGAAGACTAAAGTTTAAAATTAAGGGGTGGAAGCAAAAGCCTGTAAGCATTTTCACTTGATAGTGAATTAAGTAATCTATAAATACATGTTGAGAATAAAACAACGATAGACACAAAATGCTGGATAACTCAACAGTTAGACAGCATCTCTAGTGAAAATGGATAGGTGATGTTTCAGGCCGGGACCCTTCTTCAGACTGATTGTAGTCGCGAGAGTGGAGGAAAACCTGGAAGTGAAGTAAAAACAGGGGAAATCGAGGCTGGTAACAGATGATTGGGAAATCAATGATTAGGCCTCAAGCTAATTACGGGGAGCTGTATGGGTAGCCACTGTAATCCCACAACAGTAGCACTGAAGGTGGAAAGTTCTGTGGGAGGCAGGAGCCCAAGATGTATGCCCAAGATGGATTCATAGCAAAGTGAAAAATGCAAAGAAGAGGGAATCACAATTTATAAATTGGAAATGGGGGAGGGCATTCAGGATGGAACGGGGTACTGATTGAGAACGATCAGCCATGATCACATTGAATGGTGGTGCTGGCGCGAAGGGGCGAATGGCCTCCTCCTGCACCTATTGTCTATAGCAAGAAAACAAAGATGGAAGACTGTAAAAAGGCAACCAATCAAGTTGCTGTTCCTATGGAGTTCATATATGAACATTAGCAATCCTCCAGACTTCCAAAACTTCAGCTTCAGTTGAAGATTATGCAAATATCTCTGCAATGGCTTCCACAATTACTTCTGTAGCTCCCCATAAGTTCCGAGGATGCACTTGGTCAGGCCATGGAGATGTACCACGTTACTCTGCTTTAAACCATCAACACCACCTCTTTGGTAATTTGTGTGTGATCCAAGACATCACAATTCCCAGACCTCATTTCCCTAGCTTCCATGACCTTCTTCTCAGTAACGGGTCCCCATTGTGCATTGTTCTTCCCCCTCCCTCACAGTAGTCCCGACGCCTGGTCCTCTTTGTTCCATCCCTCGGTAGCGGCGCTCTCACCAAAGATACTAGAGCAGCAAGATAGACCACTCGACTCTAAAAACCGTAGTAAATTTCATGGGTAAATTTCAGCGCCATTTTGGTAAGCAGATTCTGTGTGCTAGACTGGGCAGTGTTCACAACTCTGCAATTTCTTCGGATATAAAATGTTTACAAACAATTATTTTTGTTCTATTTCTTGAAGAGTTCCTGCTTCGTGATCTTTAAACTTTGGATGTTACTGACTGAATATTTGCACTAGAGATCCACTGTCTGTATCAGGCCAATTGATCATATTCAATAAACTGTTCTTCTTTGCTTTCTCTGTTAATTTTAATTTCACCTCCATGAGCTGTATCTCTTTTTGTTTTATTTTTTACATTTATGGAAGCAGAGAGGCATTTGCAAACAATAGAACTCCACTGTATCCACAATATAATTGAAAAGACATTTAACTTTATACTTAGAGCCAAACAAAATTTGAATTGGTGAATTGATTAGTTAAAAACCCTTGACAGCCACTAAAATGACCAATGCTGCCTGACGTAGTACAGAAGCATGAATCCAATTCAAATAGACTCAGTGGTGGAGTAAATCACTGGGTCAGGCAGCATCTCTGGAGAAAAAGGATGGGTGATGTTTCAGGTTGGGACCCTTCTTCAGACAAGGGGGGGAAGGTGAAGAGCTGATATAAATCAGGATCTGATCTTTTCATTGGTTAGCTGATATGCGAAACAGTGGAACCCTGTATATCTCACACACAAAATGATGTAACTTTTACCATGAATGACAGAAATAAAAGTGTTATCCTTGTTTATGAAGTTCATTTTTGAATGATGTAAAATTGAAGGGGGTTGGTGCAATATACTGCTCACCCACAAATGTGTCGTTATGAGATATTCACATTTGAAAAATCCATAAATCACAAAAAAAACAAGAAGGTGCCTATGTTATTTGAACAACTTATCGGTTGAATTTAAATATGAAATTTTTTACAGGTTGTAGGGTAGTGGGTAAGGATCGTGTTAATGCATGTAACTCATTTTTCACAAAAGTGAGGGTTAGCACGAAATTGCACCAACCCCCCTCAATTACATGTTAAATTCAAAACTAAACTATGGTAGCAATGTACATTATTCATGTCTAAAGCTAGCACTTCTGTATCAGCGTAGGTATGTATGCATTACATTTTATTACACTAATATAGAATGAAAAGAATGAAAACATTATCTTGACATGTGTTCATAGTTATTTTATTCACAATATTAGGATTTCTGGAAATAAGTTTGATGTCACTGATTGCAAATATGTATGGGTAGGCCCTAATGAAATGTATGTGAGAGAACAGTGATCATGATAAGGAGAACCATGTGCTGAAAAGTGTGTGCATGACTGATTATATAAAACTATCTATATATATATATGTATATATTAAAAATAAGTTACATTTGTGCAGAGTGTGTGTTTGAGCAATACAAGGAAAACTGCACAAAAGAGGGGGGTGGAAGGATGGGAGGGAATGGGCAGAAACAGAAATAAATAATAAAATCAGAGAAATCAAGCGGGGAAAACATTAAAAAAAATAACAAAAAAATGCGAGTTGATAGATCTCATCGTGGTGGATGGATCACCAGCGTTATGCTGTCAGCTACCAGCAGATGGTACTTGCCCTCAAATTTACCTGTCCCTTCAAACACATCAGCATACTCCACTATCAATCTTTCCTTGCTCAGAGGGATTTCACTGCCATTCAGGGTCATTATGTTCTCTTTACACACTGAGATGAGCCCCATCTGCTGGAATGCAGTCTTCCTCCAGGACTACAAACTCTACTTTGTATTTCCTTCCATTCTTTGGGTTCACCAGTCTCACCTTGCTTTTCCCCAAAAGAGGCACCACTGTTGTATAGTTGTACATGGACAATACTTGCTTGGTTTCATCCACATCCTTTGCATACCTCTTGGAAATGATGTTACATGGGGCTCCACTGTCCACCTGAAATTTTACTTCCTTCACTTTCAGCATCATGGTCGCAAATATTTTCTTTGGGAATTGAGTCTCCTCCACCCTGTGCACCCTTTTTGCTTTAACTGCTTCTGGTTGCAGTTCCATTGTGTGAATTTCATCATCCTCTTGACTGTCATCCTACTCATCACTGGAACTCTCCACTTCCACCATTGCATGCACAGGTGTCTTCCCTTTCTTTTCTTTCTTCTGCTGCCCCTGCTTTTCCGTGCATTGTGAGGCGAAATGATCTTTCTGATGGCATTTGAAACACTCCCTGCCATATGCTGGACATTTCTCCCTCTTTCTCTCATGTTTGTATCCACAGTATTTGCACTGTATGGTTGGCTGGTATCGTTTCCCCTCATGTCTCACTGCACAGACATCTTGTCGCTGGTCCCCTAATAGGACATCAACTCTGGCCTTGGCCAGCACCGAAGCCTGGCATGCCTTCACACATTTTTCTAAGTCAAGTGAGGTTTCTCGGAAAAGTCTTTCCCGCAGCATGTCATCCCTTATGCCGCATATTATTGTCACGTATCAGTGAATCCTTCAACTCTCTGAAACCGCAATGAGCTGCCAAGAGCTTCAGTTCTATTAAAAACAAATCAAAAGTCTCCCCTCTCTCTTGGCTCCTCATAAAGAATCTATACCTGTCGATGGTCTCGTTCCTCACGGGTTGACAATGCTGTTCGAAAGCATCGAGAGCCTGCGCTAGCATAACATCTTGTACATTGCCCACCAGCGTCCATGTCTCGAGCGTTTGGTAGAGCTCTCTCCCTAGCGGTCCAACTAGGTACATGAGCAGTTTCCTCATTGTCTTGTCATCCTTCCCTTCCATGCTCAAATCAACATAGAGCTCAAACTCCTCCCTCCATTGCCTCCACTCCCTTGCCTCACAATTCAGTTGCCTAGGGGGCTTTAGCTGATCCATGTTCCTGATAAATCCGCCCCTCTATTGATGGAAACAATGTAGGCAGCACAATCGTCTCTCGGTAGTAATTACTCACAAACGTCTTCCGCTGTCATCCTCTTGACTAATCCTGAAACAGGTCCCGATCTGACACCATGTTTTGTTAGTGTGTTTCCTTTCTGTAACCTGCTCCATTGCAGCTACACAACTAATGAACAGAGGCTTTACACTCGAGTCTTGGGTTCAGCCATTTTAATTCAGGATCTCCTTGGCTCCTGCCTCATGGGTAATATATCCCCGGTACTGCGCCGCAGAGTGCGCTATTCCCATAACAGGCAGCATCTTGACGAACTTCTTCTGCACCCTCTCCCAAACCTCCTCATCCGACCTGCATTGCAGATTTTTCCCTTCTTGAAACTTCTGAAAACTTTCCAAAGGGGTTAAAGAAAATGGCACGAGAATGTTAATCCATTCACACACATTTTGAAGCGTGTGACGGTGCCATGGATTGAATTCAAGATCAATTTATTGTCACATGTGCCAATTAAGGTACAGTGAAATTTGAGTTACCATACAGCCATAAGAGGTAAAAAGCAACAAGACACACACCCACATAAAATAAAATTTAACATAAACATCCACCACAGCGGATTCCACATTCCTCACTGTGATGGAAGGTAATAAAGTTCAATCATCTTCCTCTCTGTTCACCCGCAGTCGGGGCTGTTGAACCATCCGCAGTCGCCGCTACCGACTGTCCAAGGCCTTCGCGTCTGGATGATGAAAACTCCGGCGTCGGGACGGATTGAATCTCTCTCCGTGGCATGGAGCTCCCGGGTCGGCCTCTTCTTACCAGAGACCGCGGGCTTCACGATGTTAAAGTCCACAGGCCCCGCGGTTGCAGCTCTGCACAGGTGATCAAAGGATCGCAGCTCCGCATTGTTAAAGTCCGCGCTGTACCTGCGGCTTGAAACGCCAGGCCTACTGCCAACTCCTCGATGTTAGGCCGCAGTGGGGACGGGGATACGATACGTAGAAAAATCGCATCCAGGTCGAGGTGAGAAATTGAAAAAAAAGATTCCCCCAATTCCCCCTCCCCCACCCCCTACCTAAACAACCAGGAAACACTAAAACATACTTTTAACACATACTTAAAATAATAAAAACAGTACAATGGACAGACAGTACGAGGCAGCCAGTCTGGTGGCACCACCCTGTGGAGTTGCACATGAAATGAAAAACCATCCCCGACACAAATTGAACGGGTCTTGCACTTTTCTATGATAAACACGGATTTATTTAACCGATTGCGGTTAAATTTGACCTGGAGCATCCAAACCTCAAACAGAAATCGTACCCACTCTCTTTCGCTTCCTTGTTGCCAGAACAACTGTAGTAACCTCTGGGCTCATCAGGGAGCCTGGTTCAAATAACAGTCAATGGGGTTGCCCAGTTGCCTAATTAAAGCAACTGCTGTTGAAGTGATTTGTAGGTCGCCAAACACTTTCACTCCCCCTCCCATTCCCACACTGACCTTTCTGTCCTGGGCCTTCTCCGCTGTCAGTGAGGCCAAACGCAAATTGGAGGAACAGCACCTCATATCTCTCTTGGGCAGCTTACAACCCAGCGGTATGAATAATGACTTCGCCAACTTCAAACCCTTGGTTTTTCCCACTATCTCTGTCCCTCCCCAACTCTCTAGTTCTCCAACTAGTCTCACCGTCCTCCAGCTTAATTTTACTCTTTGTGTGCCTAGTTGTCACCTTCCCCTCAGCCATCAATGAACAATTTTCCAATTTCCTTCATCGACGTCTGCTTTGATATGTGGTTTTCACAGATTGCCCTTCCATGTCTACACTAGTCTCCCATCTCCCCTGTCCGTCAGACTGACGAAGGGTGTAGACCCATCCATTCCCTCCTGAGATGTTGCCTGTCCCGCTGAGTTACAGTTACTCCAGCATTTTGTGTACCTGTCCTCAGTTGGTTGCGCGAGGGGGGATGGCAGCGCGCGGGGGGGAGGCAGCGCGAGCGGAGGGATGGCAGCGCGTGAGGGTAGGGCAGCGCGCGAGGGATGGATGGGCAGCGCGAGAGGGTAGGGTAGCGCGAGAGGGTAGGGCAGCGCGCGGGGGGTAGGGCAGCGCGCGGGGGGAAGGCAGCGCGCGGGGGGGAAGGCAGCGCGCGGGAGGGATGGCAGCGCGCGAGAGGGTAGGGCAGCGCGGGAGGGGAGGGCAGCGCGGGAGGGGAGGGCAGCGCGAGAGGGTAGGGCAGCGCGAGAGGGTAGGGCAGCGCGCGGGAGGGATGGCAGCGCGGGAGGGCAGCGCGCGGGAGGGGAGGGCAGCGCGCGGGAGGGGAGGGCAGCGCGCGCGAGGGGAGGGCAGCGCGCGCGAGGGGAGGGCAGCGCGCGCACGGGGAGGGCAGCGCGCGCACGGGGAGGGCAGCGCGCGCACGGGGAGGGCAGCGCATGAGGGGGGGAGTCAGCGCGCGTGAGGGGGGTGCAGCGAGTAACTGACAAATTCTCGCCGTTGGGCAGCCCGGGCGCGAGCTCCTCGGCACCCGCCGGCAACATGGCCCATGGGTGAGTGAGTTTAACGCATGTTATTTTTACAAGGGGGCACTGAGAGGGTAAGAAGCAGACTTTTGAAAAGTCACGGTATCGGGTTCATCCAGTCTGCGAGTTTGCATTCTCCCGCTAGTCAATCTCTAGTTTAGGTTTTGGGAATGGAAGAAAGGCGTCGTCCAGTAATTGAAGCGCCTCTCCTTTCCTGGTTCTCAGGCCACACACAGACCAGTGAAGTGACTGGGTGGGAGAGGCTCGGCCACTTACTCACAAGATACCTGTAACCGGGAGTGTAGCAAACGCTTGCATCTCTTGAGTAACATTGATGCAAGCGTTTGTTTCCCTGCGCGTAATTCCATTGCACCCTCATCGCAAATCGTTTCTTGCGCTGCCAGTTATTGAAATCATCGCGGATCTATCTCCCCCAGCGTGGCATTTCATGCCCGTCATGTTTCTCCAAATAGTTCGGTTCAGTTTTATGCACCATAACGTGGTGGAATTACCAGCTGCCAACTCCAAATCTAGTGAATATCCGAACTTAATACTTGACCAGAATTTAAAGGATACAAGGATGGTGGGTCTGATACAGAACGGGGTGGGGATCCAGAATCAAGGGTGTTGAATTGTCAACCATGAAACAAGGGAATATTTTACATTTCTAAGTATGTTCACGAACACGTCGGTGATTTAATTTCTGGGCGGAGGATGTTGATGGGTAGGTAATACATTAACAACTACTTTGTGTACAATTTTGTCCTTGCTGAAAAAATATATTCACTATAGAGTATGACAAAATTACCTACATTGAAAGGGTTCAGAAAAGATTTACGAGGATGTTGCTAGGCCTAGAGGGTGTGAACTATAGGAGAGATTGAGTAGGCTGGGTCTCTATTCCATGGAGCGCAGGAGGATGAGGGGAGATCTTACAGAGGTGTACAAAATCATGAGAGGAATTGATCGGGTAGATGCACAGAGTCTTTTGCCCAGAGTAGGGGAATCGAAGACCGGAGGACATAGGTTCAAGGTGAAGGGGAAAAGATTTAATAGGAATCCGAGGGGTAACTTTTTCACACAAAGGGTGGTGGGTGTATGGAACAAGCTGCCAGAGATGGTACTATCCCATCGTTTAAGAAACAGTTAGACAGATAGATGGATAGGACCGGTTTGGAAGGATATGGACCCAGCGCAGGCAAGTGGGACTAGTGTAGCTGGGACTGTGGGCGAGTTGGGCCGAAGGGCCTGTTTCCACACTGTATTACTCTATGACACTATGGTTCTTGGGATAGCAGGTTTCTTATAAAGACAGATTGAGTAGGTAATTCCTCTATTCTTTGTAGAATGGGAAGTATTCTTGCTTAAACAAATTAACTTGAAGCTTGACAAGGTAAATATATGGATATTTTAATTGCTGAGAGCTTGGTGTATCATTGTTCTAAAAGAAGAAGTAGGGCACATAGGACTTAAGAAATTTCTTTTCTCAAAGGGTGGGGAATCTTTGGAATTCTCTATTCTGGAGAGTTGTGAAGGTTTGAGCATTTAGTTGAAAACTGAAATTAATGGATCTTTTTTGGTTACCAGTGGAATCCATGTTTATGGGCATAAGGCAGACAAATGTTGAGGTGATAGACCTACTGTCATCTTGTTGTCGGGCCTTTTTATTTTGCTCCTATTTCATGTGTTATATGTTGTCTTGGTTGCACATCCAATGTTGTGAGCTGAATGAATTACTGATTGCAAATCCATCAAGTTCTTGCAGAGCAATGAAGCAAAGTGCGAGATGAAGGATACAAAGGTATGCAGAGGATAAATAGGGTACCTAGTAAGAAACATTTTCCTTGGCAGAGTTGTCTACAACCAGATGTCATCGGCTTAAGGTAAATTGATGTTTTGAAGAGCATGGTGCTTGAGGGATTTGTGGAGATGGGTACAGAAAATATGCAACAATTATTTAAATGAGTGTTTGAAAAGCCATGGCATAGAAGATTACAGTTCCATTGTGGTTAGTTATTAAAGCATGATAAGAAAGATTGATAAGATATGCTTCTGAGCATGTTAATTTAAATGTGGCAGAATGAAAAATTGTGAATGGCTTGTGACAACGCTTAATTTGACTCAAAACATGCCATACAAAGCAGAAATCAACATTTAAAAAATTCTGTTCTTAAAATTCTCTTCAATGTAAAATTAATTTTAATTTCTCTTTAACATTTAATTTTCTCCATTGTCATGTTGAAGTTAAGTTTTTTAAATGTATCAATATGACCAACAATTCAATATTATTCTTTGTTCTGAAAGTATATTTTTACAAGGTTGTTCCAAGAATTACAAGAAAACAAACTTTCCTGTGTATCATACCGAAGCTATGTTAAAAAAGTAAGTTGTTAATTGCTTCCATTTTAATTTTTACCCCTATTTTCTATCATTAACTGCGTTAAATCTATAGGATCAAACAACGGAATGAAAATTGCATAGGAGTATATCATCTTCCACATTTAAAATTCTATTTCAGCTATCTACAATATTTGAGGAATCAATAAATAATGCAGTATTAAGTCATACTAGGTAATTAGTTACAGCTTGAATTACCCAGTCTTACATTTTTTAAAGTGATATCAAATAACAATTTCCATTATTTGCTTTTGCGATTCAAAGACAATTGAAGCATTAGATTCAGTAAGTAAATTATCTTGTTTGCATCTGTAATCTGATTGTGGTACTAATGGTAACTCTTAGTTTATTGTTGCATTCCACAGATATTGTCGAGTCAATCATGATGAGTGGAAGAATGGGAGGTGATCTTATTGAAACACTGCTTGTAAAGATAGATACAATGGTTCCCTGGCTAGTGTATCTAAAAACCATGAATCACAGTTTATTTGGGACAGATGAAAAATGTTGAAATGAAAACAAAAAATGCTAGAAATATTCTGCAGGTCAGGCAGCATTTTTGAAAAGGAACTGTATTAATGTTTCAAGTCAAACCATTTGTCAAAAGTGGGAAAGATAAAAACCATGTTCTATGTTGCAGGAAAAGATGTATTGGGCAGAGGGAATATCTCTCGGTTGAGGAAAAGTTGCAGGTGACATTCTATTGATGGGTAAGACATGCCCAGCATATCAAGCTTTTCCAATAGGGAAACTGAACCCTATTCTGAAAGAATGATTGCAGTAGAAATGGCCGGTTCTAGTACAGAAAATATAAATTCCCTAACAACTCTGGAAGTCTGTAAAGTCCAGACATGGAACATGTCGTGCTGTTCCTCAGGCTTGTGTTGGCCATCTTTTGTAACAAACTGATGGGTGTTGGAATGGGAGAGAGAATTAAAATGGTTGATAACAGGCAGCTCCAAGCATAAACCAGTGCTGGAGGAGCTCGACAGGCCAGGCAACACCTGTGGAGGGAAATGGACAGGTGACAGTTGGATCAGGAGACTGATGGGGGAAAAGGGAGAAAGCTCAAGAGGGGAAGGTGCTGAGGTGGCTGGTTACTGGCAAATGATAATTGGATTTGGGTGAGGAGCGATGATTGGGAGATGGGTAGACCTGGGTAACAAAGGCTAGAAGTGAAATGGAGACAAAACAGTGCTGATGTGGAACTGGGTAATGGGGGAAGAGGAGTGAAATATAAGACCTGAGGGAGGGATACAGAGTGTAAGTGAATAGAGGAAGAGGAAGATAAAAGAAAAATTATGGCCTCAGAGTAGAGAGAGAGGAACGGGGTGATAGGGCAGTGGGAGGAAGGTGTGTGTGCAGGCAAAGGGTGAAAGCGGGGTGGATGAGAAGGTGTGTTTACCTCATATATGTGTTCAGTGTTCATACTTTTGTGTTGTGGCGGAATAAGATGCTGCCCTTCCAGTTTGTGTGGGCCTACTCTGGCATTGGAGGAAGCCAATAACAGAAAGGTTGTTATGGTAAGGGGAGGTAAAATGGCTGGTATCCAGAAGCTTTAGCAAGCCGTGGCAGACAATTGCAAGTGTTCAGGGAAATGGTCTGTTCTTGGTCTTGCCAATGTAGAAGGAGCCACATTGAAAGCACCAAATGGAATAAATGAGATTGGAAGAGCTGCAAGTACATCTGTCTATGTAACTGTACATATGCATCTCACCTCCTCTTCCTTTCTTGTCAGATTGCACATATGCACCCTTTTAGCTCCATTTACCTCTAGCCTCGGTTATTACCTTCAGACATTTGCCAATCGCCCTTCCCTGCCTGAATTTGCCTAACCCTTCCAGTTTTTGCCCACTCCTTCCCCTCGCTTTGCTTTATCAGCTTTCGTCCTTCTAATCGGTCTGAAGAAACGTCCTGACCTGAAATGTCATCTGTCCAGTTCCCTCCACAGATGCCGTCTAACCTGCTGAGTTGCTTCAGCATTCTTTATTTGCTTCCAATTCCAACATTTGCAGTCTCTATGTCTCCAGGGAGCCCTGAGTTGCATTACAGATTGAAGACATGTGCTTTGCAAAGTTGCCACTCAATCTGCCATGGTTTCTCTGATGATGGATGTGCCCACATTTTGATCACTGAGTGCAGTATGCCGGATTCTTAGAAGTGTAAGGACTTGCTGCTTCACCTGGAGAAGCTCTTTGTATTCCTGGATGACGGGTAAAAAACATGTAAAAGTATAGATGCAACATCTGAATTGCATGGGAAAGTTCAGCAAGTAGGGTAGTAGTTCGTGAAGGTAGACGAATGGATCAGAATGAGAGATAAACAGTGTTGTTGATCTTTGTGATTTATCTTCATTACCAGAGACATAAGAGACTGCAGGCATGGAATCTGGAGCAAAGAACAATCTGCTGGGGGAACTCGGTGATTCAGGCAGCATCTGTGAAGAGATATTGGTGTTTTGGGTTGTGACATTTCATGTGGCTGAAAGCAGGTTGATGGCTAATATAGAGGGAGAAGAGGTGGACTGTCTGGAGAGGGACGGCTAGCGGATGAGGGTGAGGCCGGGTGCTGGTGGTCGAGGTCAGGCATCTGCGGTCGAGGTTGGGGGCCGGTGGTCGAGGTTGACGGGCCAGCGGTTGAGAATGCGCACGGAACCAATGGTCGAGGATGGGGGGTGGCGGTCGAGGATGAGGAAGGAGACTGGCGGTCGACGTCAAGAACTGGAGCCAGTGGTCGAGAATAAGGAAGGGACCGGCGATTGAGGATGGGGGCCAGCGGTCGAGGTCAAGGAGAAGGAAGGGGCCGGT
The DNA here is from genome assembly GCF_053455715.1 of Rhinoraja longicauda. Lineage (NCBI taxonomy): Eukaryota > Metazoa > Chordata > Chondrichthyes > Rajiformes > Arhynchobatidae > Rhinoraja > Rhinoraja longicauda. The sequence goes on from NC_135963.1 coordinate 51,945,703, forward strand.
GGTCGAAGGCTGGCTGGCGGACAAGGAAGGGGCTGGCGGTCGAGGAAGGGGCTGGCGGTCGAGAAAGGGGCCGGTAGTTGAAGAATGGGCTGGCAGTTGAGGACGGGCCGACGGAAGATACTGGAGGTTGGACAGGCCCCATGGGCGCCGGATGCACTGCCGAGAACAAAGAGGGAACCGGCGTGGGGGGCCGCCAAGCACAACGGGTGACTATTGGGGACTAAATGAAATACTTTGTAACTTTGTCGGTGGCCTATATGTGGTGACTCTTTGCATACCTTGGGTATGCAAAACGAAGAATCTCACTGTGGCATATCACGTGCGACAATAAAGTATCATTCATTCATTCATTCCTTCATTCATTCAGAGGACCAGCAAGCAATAGGTGGATCCAAAGTGGAGCTGATTTGCATACCCAGCGAATACAGACCCAGAGCCTTCAAACACTTTTCATATTAGCCCAGTCATCCCCAGTGTCATTCATATCATAAACCTCCTTTGGTTACTCTCCAATGCTCACACATCCTTCCTCGGATATGAGGCCCAAAACTGCTCACAATATTCCAAATGTGTTCAGACCAGTGCCTTACATAGCCTCAACATTCCATCCTTGCATTTATATTCTAGCGCTCTCAATTCCACCATGCAGATCATTAACATAATATGTGACAAGCAACAGACCCAATACCAAACCATGCAGAACACCATTAGTCCCTGCCAGCCAACCAGAAAAGGTTCCCTTTATTCCCACTCTGTCTTCCGCCAGTCAGCCAATATTCTATCCATGATAGTATGAACCCATATCTGCTTCTGCTATTTTTTTTAATCGTCCTGCAATGCTCTTGGGTTGCCAGTTGAAAATCCTGGCACTTCCTAATTTAAAAAAAAATACAATTTGAAGCAAATTGCAGATGGTGTTCCTGTATGGTTGCAACCCCTGAACTGCTTTGCAGGGGAAGTTGTGGCTTTAGGAAGTAACTAGACCAAGTGGATCCGTTGGGCCCAAACCTCTCCTGCATTGGTGCAGCACCCACTCCTCCCCCCTACCCCTCCCCTCCCCCTGCTACTCCCACTCCCCCTCCATCCCCATCCATTTTCATATTTAAAGCCTTTAAGCTCCATATTCCCCTGGCTATTGACAATGAATTTTGTAGGAAAGAACCCAAGATGCTGGTTTAAATCGAAGGAAGACACAAAATGCTGGAGTAACTTCTTCAGATTGAAGAAGGGTCTCGACCCAAAATGTCACCCATTCCTTCTCTCCAGAGATGCTGCCTATCCTGCTGAGTTATTGACAATGAAAACTGGCCCATCAGTTTAATGCTTACTGAAACTACCTTAATTGCTACTATGTATACTGTTTTCCCCTCTTTTTTGTGTAACTTTATGTTAAATTGTTTCATTTAAATACAATGATAAATTTTAATTTTGTGCTAATAAGAGGTTTTATGCAGAATTAACACTAAATTTCTTTGGTAAATGTGATAACCACACTAGACAGCTATTTATTGTAGTATTAAATTATTTCATACAATGCAATTTGGCACAATGACATAGTATATTAATATGGTACTTTAAAATTAAATTATTTTGCATTTGGTTACTGGCTGAATACTTGGTAATATTTTAAAAGTGAATTAAAATTTTAAGTATAGTAACATGATGCTCTTTTTTTTCTGTCCTGCATAGATTACTCCAGTTCTTATCTCATATTTCACTGAATGAAAAAATAAACCTTTCTTAAAGATCGCATATACCAAAAATGGCATAAATTTTCGTTAACAGAAAAATTGAATGTTTTAAAGAAGACATGAACCTTGATAGCACAGATGAATCAGATACAAAAGCCAGTGAAGACTTTTTAGAGAAAATGGACGATTATCAGTTTATAAGCTATGCGGAGAACCATTGCATTAATTTGCAAAATTCACTTGGCATCACAGAAGATGAATTGAACGAACAAGGCACAAAGAATCCTTTATTATGGGAGAAATCGTTTGAACATGAAATACTCCTTGATGTGGATGATGATTTCAACTTAAATTTTAATGATGTATGCGATTCCTATATCATCTGCCTTTCTCAGTCAACAGCAGAAGATGTTGGTTTTAATGTTACAGCAGGTTTGTTTTTTAAAAAGTGACCACTATTTTGCACTTCTATGAATGGATTCCCATTATATTCTCACAGGTAACAAAATATTGCAGGAGTACATCCATTGGTATCTCATAAATTCTGCAATGGTTACTACGTGAATGAATTATAGTCTAGATGTGTATAAGGTCGAGGGGAATAAATAGGGCAAATGCACATCCTTTTATCCAGAGTAGGGGACTCGAGAACCAGAAGAGATAGGTTTAAGGTGAGAGGGGAAAAATGTAATAGGAACCTGGGGGGCAACTTTATCACGCAGGGTGATGGGTATATGGAATGAGCTGCCAGAGGAGATAGTTGAGGCAGATAATACAACAACATTTAAAAGCCATTTTGACAGATACATGGATAGGAGAGGTTTAGAGGGATATGGGCTAAACGTGGGCAGGTGGGACTAATGTAGATGGGGTATCTTGGTCAGCATAGACAAGTTGGGCCGACGGGCCTGTTTCCATGCTGTATAACTTTGACTCTCTGAACTTGTTCAAGCCCTGAGGATTTATCAATAATTCTTTGGTCATTCGTATCTGATTTAAGACATTGTAACTCCTGACTTAATTCTTTAGCTTCCATGATCTTCTCAGTAAAAAATGATAAGAAATATATATTAAAAATCACACCCATCCCCTATGGCTCTATGCAGAGACCACCATACTGATCTTTAATGGGATCTATTCTTTCCCTTGCCACCCTTATTCTTAATCTACCTTTTTCTTTTAGGCGTCTGAATGTAAAATAATAAACTTCAAGATCAGGGGGTGCAACCATACAGATGTGTCATTTTATTATTGTTCTTCAATTTGTAACTAGAATCTGATAACATGTACAAATTCCTTTATCAGCGATTTTGATGGCTGTAAGACCAATTATGAAGAATGTAAAGAGAAATAGTTGACCAATTGCTTACTGTAAATTTAAAGCTGTTGCTATTAAATTTCTCCTCTTAATTATACGTACTCCATAAGATCCATGGGCAGTGTCTATGGACTGAACTGTGAAACTTGAATTAATGGTTTTAAGCAAGGTAATTATAGAAGATGGGCAGGGCAGTATAAAGGGTGGAATCCCAGAGCTTGAGGTTAAGATGGCTGAAGGATGGTGATCTGGGGTGATGAGAAGGAAGTGTAGGTACAGACAAAACCAAGGAATACCATTTAGAACATAGAACAGTACAGTACAATACAAGAATTGCCCCTTTGGACCACAGTGCTTGTGCTGAACATGACGACAAGGCCAACTCTGCATATCCAAAAGTCTCTTAAATGTTGCTATTGTATCAGCCCTGACTACTATCCCCAGCAGTGTGTCGCAGCCTTGCTTTGCACATCTCATTTAAACTTTGCTCTTCTTACCTTAAAGCTGTGCCCTCTAGTACTTTTTTTTCCAATCTGGGCAAAAGGTTCTCACTGTCTACCCTATAAATGCCTCTTTTTTAATATATTTCTATTGGGTCTCCCTACAGCCTCCAGTGTTCCAGACAAAACATTCCAAGTCTGTCTAACTCTCCCTGTAGCTAATACATCCTAATCGAGGCATCATTCTGGTAAACCTTATCTATCCATTCCACCTTTCTGGAACATGCTGGTTCTGAATTCCCATCAACTGGCCTTTAAATGACTCCCATTTGTCAGATGCGGACATGCCCAAAAACAACTGCTCCCAGTGTAGCCTCCCGAGTTCCTGGCTAATAGGTCTAGTTTGCCCTGCTCCAATTTGGTACTTTCCCGCAAGGTTTAGCCTTCTTCCTATTCAAAACAATATTAAAACTTACCGAATTATGATCACTATCCCCAAAATGATCTTCCATTGAAACACCTGGTTACGCTCATTTTCCAGCATAAAGTTCACTATGTACCCTTATCGGGTCGGACCACATACTGTTTCAAGAAACTCTCTTGGATACACCTCTCAAATTTTGCCCTGCCTAAGTCTTTGGCACGAAGCAAGTCCCAGCCAATATTGTTGAACTTAAGACAACCTCGTTGCTTTGGCATCTTTTGGTAATCTGACTACATATATGTCCCTCTATCTCCTGCTTGAAAATTGGGGGCCTATGGTAAATCCTATTAGAGCTTGCACCTTTCTCATTTCGAAGTGCTCTCTATATCACTTCAGCGGACAAACCCAGTATGTCCTCTCGAAATGCCACCATAACAGACTCCCTGATTAATAATGCAACACACTCCAGCTCTTCTGCCTATCTTGATTACATCTGAAACATCAAAACATCAGCACATTGAGCTGCCACCATTGTCCCACTCGCAACCACATTTCCACAATGACCACAACATTATAGTTCCAAGCTCCAAATAAATCTGTTTTCGCTACATTACTCCTTGTATTGGAATAAACATACTTCAGCCTCAGGGTGTTACCATTTTCTTTAACTTCTCCTTGCTTGTGCTTCCTTTGAGACTTGCTGCTCCTGACCTCTACATTCCCATCAATCCTTCCATTTCTGACCACCTAAATGCCTCTCTAGTTTTACATTTCACTTAATTTAATAGAACGTAGAGGGACATCTCAGAAACAGGCCCTTGATACCATGTTGGTTCTGACCACCATGATGCCAATTTAAACTAATCCCATTTGCCTGCACATAAACTTTCTCCCTCCATTCCCTGCCTGTTTATGTGCCTGTCTGAATGGAACTTAAAAGTTGCTATTATATGCTTCCACCATCCATCCTCGCAGCATGTCCAGGCAACTAACACTCTGATCAGGAATATTTAAGAATACTGGGAAGCTTGAGGATAAAATTGCAAGGAGCCCTGGCTGAGAGGGTGATGGTGGAAGGTTATTTTTGATCGGGAGGCTTGTTGACTGGTTGTGCATCTTGGGTCAGCGTTGGGCCCATTGTTAGTATTTCTATCAATGAATACGATAAGAATGTACAAAGCATGATTAAGTTTAATCAACTGATTAAAATATAAACAATAACAAAGAATTTGTCTGGTGTGTTTTGGGTGGAGACTGATGGTGATTAAAACTACAATTCAAGACTTTACTGAAAATAAAAGTATTCCCACTTTAGTGCTTTTCTGTTTCTATGATAGATGCTGTTTACAAGATTGAAAATGAGCATGTTGGAAGTGATGAAGATGAAAGAATAAAAACTGAAAATATTAACTATGAACATAATCAAGAAATTCACTGTTCTGTTTATTCTGACATACTCGATGAAACAAAAAGCAATTTAGAAGGCAACAACTGTCAGGACACAGCTGCCAGTATCAGTGATGAGGACCAGGAAGAGCTGCCTTATGATGGTAACTTAGAGAATGGTAGTGGATATAATACAGACAAGAGGATTGATTTAGCTGGCCAACTGCCACCATTATCCAATCTTGTTGGGAGCCTATCGGGTCAAAGATCTACCGGTGAAAGAAGCCAAAATATTCCACTTGGAGATCAAAGATCAATTGTGAAAAATATGTTCTCCATTGAATTGAATGCAAAACTGGATGCTTCTAGTTATCATGAAAATAAAAGTGAATTTGGTGCTTTTACATCAGAGCAGCCAGTTGATATGTCGATACCTGGACATGGAACTAAATTAGAAAATAGCTTTCGGCTTTGTGGTGGAAGATCGAATGTTGTCGAATCAGGTCTACATTACTTCTTTGAAGAAGACCAGGCACTTAGTTCATCTAAGTATATTGATTCTGAGACTCTACCTGAAATGTCTTTCACAGAAAGTATTGAAGAAACTGTAATGATAAACCACTTTTCACCAAATTCCAATGCAAATTCCAGGAATGATTTATTCATAAAGAATAACACATTTTCTAAATCAGAAAGCGATCTTTCAAAGATGGATGGAAAGCTTGGAATGAAACAACAATTGGTGCAGGTCAAAGATGATTTTCACTACCACAAATTTGCTGATGTGAATGGGGGAAAAAGTAGCACCTGCAAAACAAAGACAAGTTGTGGTTCAGAGACTCCACCAAAAATAATACAAGAAAAGAATGCACAAGCACTGCTTGGTAGTAAAACAGCATCAGAAATTGCTCAAAATCCTACATTAAAAATGGGAAGAACAATTTCTTGCAATGAAATCAAGTATGGCAAAGGAAAACAACATTATCCTCAACTTGACTTTTCCAAAATTGGCCCCAAGGTCAAAATTCCTAAAGGGAATGCTTACACTAATTATAATTGTCCAAGATTAAGATTAAATAAAGAAAAACCTTCATCCAGCTCATCAGAAAACCCCCATGCCATTCATAATTCAGCTGTAGATGGAATGCAAAACAAATTAGATAACGCACAATTTTCAGTAATTGCTACCACAGAGATTAATAGCAAAAAACAACACGTAGAAGTGAATCAGATCCCTGAACATTTCCAACAATTGCAGGTAATATAAGGTTTATGATCTGTAAACAGATGTGTGCACTGTACTATGCAATTAATGAGGTTGATGGCAAGACCATATCTAATTGGTTCACGAACATCTTTGAGATACCACCAGCTATTCATAACCCAACCAAATAGCCACTGTGCATGGGGACCAAGAATAGTGTCTTAAATCAGGTGGTCCCTATTTTAGTTCTGAACCAGGGCAGACCTTTCTTATTCTTCCTACATTCACAATACGTCTAATTTGGCAATTTAGTCTAATTTTACTTAAACAGTGGTAGTTCCAGATGATGCTCTTAGTGCTTCCTGATTGGGCAGGCATTTCCGGTAGTAAGCGAGGATACACACACTGTTTGATTGTGCCACAAGATAAATGTGGTGGCATAGTAGCGCAGCGGTAGAGTTGTTACAGTGCCAGGGATCCGGGTTCGATCTGGGTGCTGTCTTTGCCAAGTTTGCACGTTCTCCCTGTGACCGCATGGGTTCTTCCTGGGTGCTTCAGTTTCCTCCCACACTGCAAAGTCATGCAGGCTTGTAGGTTAATTGGTAAAAATGGTAAATTGTCCCTATTGTGTGGGATGGTGCTAGTGTACAGGGTGATTGCTGGTCCGTCCGGTGAACCGAAAAGCCTGTTTCCACACTGTATCTCTAAACTAAATTAAAGTGTCTCCCCTACATCTAGAAAATTGATAATATACTATCAATGTTTATTGCTATTTCACCACTTTTCCTGGTTTGATCTTGCTGTAGAAAAATGTGGTGAACTCTACCAAAATATAGGTCGGAGTCTCTGCTTATGTGGTTACCAGTTTGTGATTTTCATAACCAGCTGGTTTAACAAGTGAATGTGAGGTGATGTGAATACAGAAGAAAAAGCTTCAAATGTACATAATTTAACAATATTGTGCACAAATGAATATGTTCAAATGATCTCGTATGGTATGCCCTGTCTTGGTTTCCACACATCAGGAAAGCTAGAGATTGCTCAGTGAAGGGGTGGAGGAGAGTGATAGTTGGCATTAAAAATACAATTTTACTTTCCAGAAGGTCTTATTTGTACGGTATTTTTTTTAATGAATTACAATTTACATATTGGTACTTAATGTAAGTGAATTTTAACCTTATTGTAATAGGCTGCAAATATTTTTCAAGGTTTCAAGATCAGTTTATTGTCACATGTACCAATTAAGGTACAGTGAAATTTGAGTTACCATACAGCCGTACTAAGTGAAAAGCAACAAGGCACACAACCACATAAAAGTTAACATAAACATCCATCACAGTGGATTCCACATTCCTCACTGTGATGGAAGGCAATAAAGTTCAAACTTCTTCCTCTTTGTTCTCCCGCAGTCGGGACAGTCAAACCATCTGCAATCGGGGTGATCAAAGCCCCCTCAGCCGACGATCGAAGCCCCCCATTGGGGCGATCGAAACTCCTGCGTCGGGGCAGTTGAAATTCTCCGCGGCATGGAGCTCCCGAATCAGCCTCTTCTTACCCGAGACCGCGGGCTTCACAATGTTAAAGTCCACAAGCCCCGCGGTTGGAGCTACGATCCCCGGCAAAGGGATCACAAGCTCCGCGATGTTAAAGTCCCGCACACTCACGTGGCTTGAAGAGCCTGTCGGTCTCCAGGAAAATCCACGATGTTAGGCTACAGTGGGGGTGGAGGTACAATACGGAAAAAAATTGCATCTCCAACGAGGTAAGACATTGGAAAAAAAGTTTCCCCCGAGTCCCACCCCCCAAATAAATCATACTTTTTAACACATACTAAAAATAACAAAAAGAAGACTGTTGGCGAATTTCCAACAGCAGTAATTTGTTCCTTTGCCTTGTTCCTATCCAGCAAATTGAATAATATTGACCCACTAACTCTTTGCAGAGAATATAATTTAAATTATGTAGGACTTCTGTTTGATAGAATTTTTAAATTTAAAAGCTCAGGTTTATCAGAATTTGCCACCTATGCTTTTGTCAAAATTGTCAAACAGAATTTTCTTGGCCTTCAAGTTTCTAGAAAACTGCTGTCTTTCAAATGTTATTTCCATAATTTAATTTTAGGAAGAATTTGACAAGCTATTAATAAAGTATGCAGAAGCAGAAAATACTATTGATCAATTGCGGTTTGGTGGCAAGGTAGGTGGATTAGTTTTATCAACAATATGCATGACTTTTCTTTCAAACAAGTTATCAAATGGACACCAAAAGCTATACTGCGCCATTGTCAAAGAATTTGCACTGAGTTCTCGAATAATTCATGATTCATTCTTGCATTCAGAGTTTCCGAGAGGAGTATCCTGAAGGAGTGGGAAAGTGGCAAAGGCAAAGATGTTAGGCAGTGAAAGGAAAATATAAATTAAACAACTTTTGTTGTGGGTGCAGACTGCAGCATGTATATGTATAATTCAGTCTGTGACCTGTAGTGTTCATATCATTTTGCTTATGGTTGCTGCCAAAAAAATCACAGGGAATTCTTGACTTTTTAAAATTAAACAAATTATTGAAATGGCTGAATATTCCCAGTATTTTCTATTTTTGGCGTTTATTTTACTTGGGTATATCAGTGAAACATGATGGCTCTGAATTGTTTTATAATCCTAAAGTTGCATATGCTGTAATATTTCATCATTCTTAATTGGTAGGGCGATCTATTGTTAGACACAGTTAACAATATATTTTGTGTAAAATTCCCTCTATAGGTTGAAAAAAATTACACGCAAAAAGTACATTAAATTAAGAGAGGCAGACAGGGTAGACAGTCAGGACTTTTTTTCCCAGGGTGGAAATGCCAAACCCTAGCTGTAATGTGGAGACGTGCGGGGCAAGTTTTTTTACACGATGGTGGGGTCCTGAGATGCATTGCTGGAGTCAGATGGTGCTGGAGTCAGATATAATAATGGTGTTTAAGAAGCTTTTAGATAGGCACATGGAAGTGCAGAGAATAGAGGGAGATGGCTTATGTTGAGGCAGATGAGATCAGTTTAACTTAGCGTCATGTTCACCACAAACATTGTGGGCTGAAGCTCCCATTGCTGTGCTGATCTATATTCTAAAATGTTGGTGTCAGGAACCATAGCTGGAGATTACGGATAGGTAACGTATTGGGTTGAGATCTGCTGTATTACCTGCTGATTTTTCTGTGATTTTTGGTAAACCAGCATCTGCAGTTCCTTCTGCCTCTCTCTTTAGGTTATTGTGCACTACTTTTCTCGTGACATATAGTTTGAAAGTTCCATTAAGCTTTTCAGATACCATACCATGTTCTTGCACAGAAAAATGATTGAAAGTCCAAATTAAATAAATTATTTGTAAATTATTGCTAATTTGAATCCAGATAGTTCCTTTACTTGTATTCAAATAAGATTTAATGTCAAAAGACTCTACGACCAATAAAGCAATGAGATACCAGTATATGGCTGTTTAAGCAGTGTGGATCCGGAACTTCCATGACTACTGCTTCAAGTGCACAAATCCAGGACTTACTGATGTATTTGGAATGCTAAATCTATCAGTTTGCCTCACTGTTTAAAAATGATCACAGCTTTAACCGACAGCAATGTCAAAACTTGCACAGACATTTCAGGATGGGGTTTCTTCATTGTGGCATGGGAGATCCACCATTGGACTCTGGGTTACTTTAGACCTGCATGTATGGGCATGAAAGGACTGCAGGTGATGATTCAAGCAAAGAGTTGAGACAGCAGGTGGACCCAATAAATCAAAAACATCTCTTTCAACACTTCTTAAGCTTTCTTTAATGTGATACCCTAATGGAAGGTTTGGTCTTTCATTTTCGCCATTATTAGCAGTTCATTAAGGTATTAGGGAAAGTTTCCAAAGTGATCTTAACAACATGCAAATGAAAGCAGAGACAAAATGCCGGAGTAACTCAGCGGGTCAGGCAGTATCTCTGGAGAGAAGGAATGGGTGACGTTTCAGATCGAGGCCCTTCTTCAGACTGAAGGGTCTGAAGGAGGGTCTCGACCTGAAACATCACCCATTCCTTCTCTCCAGAGATACTGCCTGACCCGCTGAGTTACTCCAGCATTTTGTCTCTACCTTCGATATAAACCAGCATCTGCAGTTTTTTCCTATGCAAATGAAAGCACTGCTTTAGATGATCATGTACCGTCATTAACCAGACTTGCTGGTAATGTGTTGGTAATGTCAGTTCATGTTCTTGTCTATGCTACAAATATCGAGAAACAAGATTCTGAGTTACAATTTAAATCTGAAGTATATTGGTGTGATAATCCTTCATTCTCCATCTGCCATCAGCAACGTGGAGAAAGGAGTATGGAAAGGATTTGCAATTGCGTTCACATTGCAAGCATATTACAACTACTATTTTCAGCGCAACAACTGCAGTACACAACTAGCTCAATGTCACTAACATAAAATATATGCTTATTTTAAATTTTATTCATTTGTTAGATAACTTCTGATTTATCCAAATAGAGTCCAATGATTCATTCTGGAATTTTGTCATCACTTTACTAGTCAACCGTTTTGACAAGACTGCATCAACACAGAGCTGAGTCAGCGTGCACCACTGAAGCAGTTACATTCTTCCCTTTAGGTAAATAAATAATGTCCAGAACATAGAATCTTTTTTAGACTTATTCTCAGTAAATGTTGTTGAATGGATGTGGCTGGAAGTAAGCAAGTAATAACTTTTGCACTCAAGTAATTGTATTTCTCGTAATAGCAAATATGTCGTTTTAATCGTTTTCATGCGGAACAAAGCTGCCAAGGAAGTAGTTAAGATAGACACAAAAAGCTGGAGTAACTCAGTGGGACAGGCAGCATCTCTGGAGAGAAGGAATCTCTGGAGAGAAGGAATGGGTGACATTTCAGGTCGAGACCCTTCTTCAGACTGGTTAGGGACAAGGGAAAAGAAAGATATAGACGGTGATGTGGAGAGATAAAGAACAATGAATGAAAGATATGCAAAGATGATAAAAGAAACAGGCCATTGTTAGCTGTTTGTAGGGTGAAAATGATAAGCTAGTGCGGCTTGGGTGGGGGAGAAATAGAGAGAGAGGGAATGCCGGGGCTACCTGAAGTGAGATAAATCAATATTCACACCACTGGGCTGTAAGCTGCCCAAGCAAAATATGAGATGCTGTTCCTCCAATTTGCATTTAGCCTCACTTTGACAATGGAGCAGACCTAGGACAGAAAAGTCTGTGTAGGAATGGGAAGGAGAATTAAAGTACATGTGGTCCTCAACTTACAATGGGGTTACGTTCCGATAAACCCATCGTAAACCAAAAATATCGTACGTCAAAATGCATTTAATACACCTGATCACCTGGCCGGAAGCGAGCTACAGGTCGCTGCCGTTGCCCAGCATTTGCACGATTGTAAATTCGAAATATCGTAAGTCGAAGCATCGTTAGTCGGGGAGCATCTGTATCCAGCAACCGGGAGATCAGGTAAGTTCAGGCAGGCTGAGCAAAGGTGTTCCATGAAACAATCGCCCAGTCTACATTTGGTGTTCAGGCCTACTGAGTTACTCCAGCTTTTTGTGTCTATCTTCAGTTTAAACCAGCATCTGCAGTTCCTTCTTATACAACGGAAGTAATTAAGGTAGGTACAATAAGCCAGGTTGGGGTGGCACAGTGGTAAAGTTGCTGCCTCAAAGCGCCAGAGACGTGGGTTCAATCCTGACCATAGGTGCTGACTGTACGGGTGCTCCAGTTTCCTCCCACACTCCAAAGACGTACAGGTTTGTCAGTTAATTGGCTTCGGTAAGAATTGTAAAGTGTTCCAAGTGTGTAGGATAATGCTAGTGTACGGAGTGATCACTAGTCGGCGTGGCCACTAAGCTTGCAGCCCAGTGGTATGGAACAGCACCTCATATTTTGCCTGGGCAGCTTGCAGCCCAGTGGTATGAACATTGACTTCACCAACTTTAGATAGTTCCTCTGTCCCTCTCTTCCCCTCCCCCTTCCCAGATCTCCCTCTATCTTCCTGTCTCCACCTATATCCTTCCTTTGTCCCGCCCCCCTGACATCAGTCTGAAGAAGGGTCTCGACCCGAAACGTCGCCCATTCCTTCTCTCCTGAGATGCTGCCTGACCTGCTGAGTTACTCCAGCATTTTGTGAATAAATACCTTCGATTTGCACCAGCATCTGCAGTTATTTTCTTATACTAGTCGCCGAAGGGCCTGTTACCTTGCTGAATCTCTAAACTAAACTAATAGTACCATTTAAGAAACATTTGGACAGGTATAGGAGAGGGGAAAAAAGACACAAAATGCTGGCGTAACTCAGCGGGTCAGCCAGCATCTCTGGAGAACACGGATAGGTGATATTTTGGATCGGAATCCTTCTTCTAGGCATCAGAAATGAAGAAGGGTTCCATGCAAAACATCACCTATCCATGTTCACCAAAGATGCTGCTGACCTGCTTAGTTACTCCAGCACTTTTGTGTCTTTTTAAAAATAAACTAGCACTTGCTTTTCCTTGTTTCCAAGGTTTAGAGGAATGTGGACCAAACTGGGTAGATGGAGCATCTTGGTGGGCATGGCAGAGTTGGGCTGAAGAGCCTGTTTCTGTTCTGTATGACTCTGACTCTAAAAGTATGATTTTTCTTTGCTTTAGATTTTATGAGTATGAAAATACTGCAAATATTAAACGTTTCAGAACTTAACTCAATTTTATTTTGGCAGAATCGACACGTGACAATTGTCTCATGCCATTATCAGTTACATCTGCTGGATCCATATCGGATATTTGCCAATCTATTCCTGAAGTTTGCAAGACAACAGGAGAGCAAATGTCTCAGAAGCTAAATAAACGTATTGAGTATTTTAAACATCAGGTAATTATTAAACTTAACATATTTTGCAGAATATTAGCTACAGTAATAGGATGAGAATAAAATAAATGTTAATACATTACATTATTGGTTAATTTAATAACATTAATATTGTAATAATGAATAGATTTTTTAAGGAACATCCCTATATTATGACTAATTTATAACATTGCTTAAATACTCTAAGAAGCTGCTTAGAAGTTCTACTATTTCAATTTGCAAAGTTTTTTTTATCTCATCCTGATGTAATATATCATAATTTTACTTGCAATCTCCACAAATTTATTGTCAAAATTCATAGGTAGCTACCTATAGTGGCAGTTGAGCAAATATAATGGTTTCATACTGTTAGAAAAATTCCATTCACCAGTACTCTTCCTACTGTACCAAAAACAAAAATAGTAAGTCATGTTTCAATGTATGTCGGGTGATAGGAGTAAAGAAGAAGTTACTGAATAGATTTCAGGCAAAAGTTTTACCTTGTGTAATGTAACATTTTCATCTTGGTTAGCACTTCTGATAATTATCAAGTTGAACCAAAATGCATGCAACATTCCCACTAACAGCTAGTATTCTCTGGTGCATAATTCCATCCTGAATGTTCCTTCTAGTATTTGGATGATTGAGAACCTTGAGGCCTTGAATTGGGAACATACAGAGGATTGTCTTGAGTAGCGGTAGGAACCGACCACCGTTTGAACTGTACACCTGCCTGCCCTATTTGTGGCAGCATCTGTGGCTCTCACATTGGCCTCATTAGAACCCACAAAACTGGAAAAGTAGGTTAACCTCTATACCAAGGGCGTGAGACGGAGATCAAAAACTATTACTATCTCATGTTACATGTAGAATGAACTAACATCTTTTAATTTCAAAAGGCAACTGTTTACAGGACTATATGCTTTCAATTTCTTTTCCCAAAAAGAGACTGGAATCTTACACTAAAATAAATTTGTAATTGACCTTCATAGCATGTCCACAATTATATTTACTAATGTATCAAATGTTATTAGAGGAATCAGCATATATTAAATATGTGTTGCTTTGGTTGCTCTAATTGCTTGTATGATGTCTATTGTTTATTCTTTCCTCAATAGACACCTGGCTCTAATGTCCAAGAAAGACATCTAAGTAGTCTTTTAAATATCCATGTACAAATTAAATTCAGTATAGGTGCATAAAAACTATTAATTTCATTGAACAAATTAACTTATTCATGCTGAAAAATCTATAAAAGGAGACATAAAATCAAGGAGCACAAACTCCTTTATATATTATATTACATTTCGCAAGGAAAATGGCACATTGACCCAGGTGATGGAGCTGTTGCCTCACAGTGCCAGAGAACCAAGTTCGATTCTGACCTCAGATGCTGTCAGTGTGGAGTTTGCATGTTCTCCATGTGACTTTGTGGACTTTTTTCAGCTTCATCCCACATTGCAAAGACGTGTGGACTTGTGGGTTAATTGGCCTCTGTAAATAGTGTGTAGTGAGTGGATGCGAACATGAGATAACGTAGAACAAGTATGAACGGGTGATCGATGGTCGGCGTGGATTTGGGCCAAAGGGGTGTATCTCTGAACTAAAATTTAGGCTGAAAATTCAATGGAAACGAAAGCACTTGGTCAGTTGCATGAATGTAAAATGGTGCAGATGTTCTAAACCTGAAAGACAGAAAATGTTGTTTCACCTGAGTTTTCAGAAAGCATCCTTGAGGTGAGAAACAGAATTTCCCCACTAATGCTGCCTGAAGTGCTCAGTACTTCCACCATTCTGCTTTCGTCTTATCATCATATCATCATATCATATATATACAGCCGGAAACAGGCCTTTTCGGCCCTCCAAGTCCGTGCCGCCCAGCGATCCCCGCACATTAACACTATCCTACACCCACTAGGGACAATTTTTTTAACATTTACCCAGCCAATTAACCTACATACCTGTACGTCTTTGGAGTGTGGGAGGAAACCGAAGATCTCGGAGAAAACCCACGCAGGTCACGGGGAGATGTTGATCTTAATTGCGTAGGTATTTCTGTTAATTGATAAAACATTATCAGAGACTTTGATTACTGTCCATTTTATTATCTAAACATCTGCAGGAAGCAAAAATGCAGGAGTCACTCTTGAAAAAAACATTTAACAAAAGGTTTAAATCATAAACTTGAGCAGCAGTTTGCTTCCTTTGAAATCACTCTTGAACAGTGAATGTTGTCTTTTTGTTCAGTACAGTGGATTGCATTTTCAGATCGTAAAGAATATTTCCTTCTGAACAACTATCTTCTATCACTACTTTTTGCCATATTTTCTATTTTAGAGGAATTACAGTTAAATTTGCATCTATGTAAGATATATCTGATCTATTTAGATGGCAAGTAAAAGAAAGCTTTTCACTGTACCTTGGTCTGTGTGACAATAATAACCCCAAAGCTATGTATCGAGTGATTGTAGACAGGTTGTAGACAGGGAAATTGTCACACAGTCATTTCTCTTCAAAATTGAAAAGCATTTGGACAATTTCAGGGAATCCATTTCCATTACAAAGATTTATATTTTTACAATATTTTTCACATGGCTGTCTTGAAATTTCTTTGCAAATGGGTGCAATACTCTTGTAAGTCATAATTATGTCCAGTTATATTGGAGCCATTTTAACCCTGCTGTTCTGAACAGATATCAAAAATACTTATCCGAAACTCTGGGTTCCTTTTAAAAATAAATTCAGAGGCAAGATATCTACTCCTTCAAGAAATTATATAATAATAATAATAATAATAATAATAATATTCATTTATTGTCATTGCAACGAGTACAACAAAATTAAAAAATAGCCAATCCTGACGGTGCGTACAAACATATATGCAATAAATGCAAAAACAAATAAATACATAAATACAATTATATTAAGTACAAGATTTTTTAACGGTGTTGCCTAGTGCAAAGGTAGTGTTCAGTTCTCGTATGGCCCTGGGGTAAAAACTGTTCTTAAGTCTGTTTGTTTGGGATTTGATCGACCTGAAACGTCGACCAGAGGGCAGATGAACAAACAGACGGTGGCCGGGGTGGGGTGGATCTTTTATTATTTTGCCTGCTCTACTGAGGCAGCGTAAGCTGAACAGGTGCTCCAGGGAGGGCAGTGAGCAGCCGATGATCTTCTGGGCCGTCGTGATGACCCTCTGAAGGGCCTTCCTGTCCTTTTCTGAGCAGCTGGCATACCATGTGGTTATACAGTATGCCAGCACACTCTCGATGGAGCAGCGATAGAAGGACAACATGAGCTTCTCCTGCAGGTTGGTTTTCCTGAGGATCCTCAGGAAGTGGAGTCTCTGCTGTGCCTTCTTTACTGTGGTGATGGTGTTGGTAGACCAGGTAAGATCCTCTGCGATGTGCGTACCCAGGAACCTGAAAGCGGGTACCCTTTCCACACAGACCCCATTGATGTAGAGTGGGTCGTATTCTACACTGGTTTTTCTAAAGTCAATTATAAGTTCCTTTGTTTTGGAGGAGTTCAGGACCAGATTGTTCACTGAACACCATGGACATAATCATATTCAACATAACATCTTGGGTATGTACACATGCTCCTCAAGAAGATGGCAAACTTGAATTATTTTGTATAATAATAATAATAATAATACATTTATTTATATAGCGCTTTTCATATACTCAAAGACGCTTTACAGAGATTTTGAGAACATAGGGAAATTAATAAATAGATAGATAAATAAGTAAATAAATAAATGAACAGAGAAAGGAGACAGAAGGTGAGGTGACCTTCAGTGGTTGAAGGCAGTACTGAACAGGTGAGACTTCAGCGATGTTTTGAATGTGGTGAGTGTGGGGGAGTCTCTAACGGTTTGGGGTAGTGAGTTCCATAGGGTGGGAGCAGCGATGGAGAAAGTCCTGTCCCCCCAGGATCTGAGTTTAGTCCGGATGTGGGGGGATAGGAGATTGGCAGCGGCAGAGCGGAGGGTGCAGGTGGGATTGTGCCTGTGGAGGAGGTCGGTCAGGTAGGATGGGGCCAGGTTATGGAGGGCTTTGTAGGTTATGAGGAGGATTTTGTACTGGATTCTCTGGGGGATGGGGAGCCAGTGGAGTTTATAAAGGACGGGGGTGATATGGTCACGGATCGAGGTGTGTGTGAGTAGACGGGCAGCGGAGTTTTGAATGTATTGAAGTTTATTGATGATTTTTGAGGGTGCGCCATAGAGGAGGCTGTTGCAGTAGTCCAGACGGGAGGTGATGAAGGCGTGGATGAGGGTTTCTGCAGCTGTGGAGGAGAGGGATGGACGGAGACGGGCAATGTTTTTGAGGTGGAAGAAGGCTGTCTTTGTGATGTGTTTGATGTGTTTGTCGAAGGAGAGGGTTTGATCAAGGATGATTCCAAGATTCCGGATGTGAGGTGAGGTGGATACTGGGAGACCATCAATGTTGAGGATGAAGTTTTGGGTGGATTTGGTGAGCATTTTTGGACCAATGATGATGATTTCAGATTTGTTGCAATTGAGTTTGAGGAAGTTTGATTGAAGCCAAGATTTTATTTCAGTAATGCAGTTTGTCAGTGTAGAGTGTGTGGTGGAGGAGATTGACTTGGTGGAGATGAGGAGCTGGATATCATCGGCGAAGCAGTGGAAGTTGAGACCATGACGGCGGATTAATTGACCATTGTATGCCCTGATTAAGAAAATCATGATGTATTTAATGGACTCGACGTCAATTCTGTGCATGTTTAGGCAGAAAACCTAATACAACTTTCTTAACAGAGTAGACAACAACCTGTTTTGAACTTCTGACATAATAAATATTTATTTTAATATGGAACAATTCTATTGCTATGTATTTTATATACTTCACCCACTCCTTCAAATAATTTAATCCAGTACATGAATAGGAAAGGTTTAGAGGGAAGAAAGCCACAAAAAGCTGGAGTAGCTGGACAGGCAGCATCTCCGGAGAGAAGGAATAGGTGACATTTCGGGTTGAGACCCTTCTTCAGACTGGCTAGGGATAAGGGAAACAAGGGATATAGACAATGTGGAGATATAAAGAACAATGAATAAAAGATATGCAAAAAAGTAACGATGATAAAGGAAACAGTTCATTGTTAGCTGTTCGTAGGGTAAAAATGTGAAGCTAGTGTGACTTGGGTGGGGGAGGGATAGAGAGAGAGGGAATACCTGAAGTGAGAGAAATCAATATTCATACCACTGGGCTGTAAGCTGCCCAAGCAAAATATGAGATGCTGTTCCTCCAATTTGCGTTTAGCCTCACTCTGACAATGGAGGAGACTGAGGACAGAAAGGTCTGTGTAGGAATGAGAAGGAGAATTAAAGTGTCTGGCAACTGGGAGATCAGGTAGATTCAGGCGGGCTGAGCGAAGGTGTACCTTGAAATGATGGCCCAGTCTACATTTGATCTAGCCAATGTATGAGTCCATATCTTGAACAACGGATACAGTAGATGAGGTTGGAGAAGGTGCAAGTGAACCTCTGCCTAACCTGAAAGGACAGAGTCAAGAGAGGAGGTATAGGGACAGGTGTTGCATCTTCTGTGGTTGCAAGGGAAGGTACCTGGGAAGGGGGTGGTTTGGGTGGGAAGGGATGAGTTAACCAGAGAATTGTGGGGAGAGCGATCTCTGCGGAAGACAGAAAGGGGTGGAGATGGGAAAATGTGGCTAGTGATGGGGTCCCGTTGGAGTTGGTGGAAATTTCAGAGGATTATGTGTTGTATGCGACAGCTGATGGAGTGGAAGGTAAGAACTAGGTGGACTCTGTCTTTGTTGTGACTAGGGGGAGGGGGAGCAAGGGCAGAGCTGTGGGGTACTGAGGAGGCACGAGTGAGGGCCTCTATGATGGGAGAGGGGAACCCCGTTCCCTAAAAAATGAGAACATCTTGGATGTTTTAGTATGGAACACCTCATTTTGGGCGCAGATATGGTGTAGACAGAGGAATTAAGAGTAGGGGATAGATTCTTTGCAGGAAGCAGGGTGGGAAGAAGTGTAGTCGAGATAGTTGTGGGAGTCAGTGGGTTTGTAATAGACGTCAGTCAATAGTCTATTTCCTGTGATGGAGACTGTGAGATCAAGAAAGGGGAGGGAGGTGTCGGAGATGTTCCAAGTAAATTTGAGTGCAGAGCGAAAATTGGTGGTGAAGTGGATGAAGTCCATGAGTTCTGCATGGGTGCAGGAGGTAGCACCGATACAGTCATCAATGTAACGGAGATAGAGTTCGGGGATAGGGCCAGTGTACGCCTGCAACTGGGATTGTTCAACGTACCCTACAAAGAGGCAGGCATAGCTGGGGGCCATAGCTACGCCTTGGACTTGGAGGAACTGGGAGGAGTCAAAAGAGAACTTGTAGAGTGTGAGGACCAGCTCCGCTAGGTGGAATAGAGTGTTAGTAGATGGAAATTGGATGGTTCTGCGGTCGAGGAAGAAACGGAGGGCTTTAGGGCCTTCCTGGTGGGGGATGGAGGTGTAGAGTGACTGAACATACAAGGTAGTGGGGTCTCGGAAAGCGGAAGTCGTTAAAGAGACGAACAGCATGTGAGGTATCTTGGACTCTTATACATTGGCAAGGCCAAGCGTAGACTGGGTGATTGTTTCGCTCAGCCTGCCTGAACCTACCTGATCTCCCGGTTGCCGGACACTTTAATTCTCCTTCCCATTCCGACACAGACCTTTCTGTCCTAAGTTTCCTCCATTGTCAGAGTGAGGCTAAATGCAAATTGGAGGAACAGCATCTCATATTTCACTTGGGCAGCTTACAGCCCAGTGCTATGAACATTGATTTCTTTCACTTCAGGTAGGCCCGGCATTCCTTCTCTCTGAAGAAGGGTCTCGGCCCGAAACGTCACCCATTCCTTCTCTCCCGAGATGCTGCCTGACCTGCTGAGTTACTCCAGCATTTTGTGAATAAATCTATTTGTACCAGCATCTGCAGTTATTTTCTTATATTCCTACTCTCTCTATCCCTTCCCCACCCAAGTTGCACTAGCTTCTCGTTTTCACCATACAATGGCTAACAATGGCCTGTTTCCTTTATCATCGTTACTTTTTTGCATATCTTTAATTCATTGTTCTTTACATCTCCATATCATCTATATGTGGTGTGCCTCGACTTTCAGAAAGCCTTCGACAAGGTCCCACATAGGAGATTGGTGGGCAAAATTAGAGCACATGGTATTGGAGGTAGGGTACTGACATGGATAGAAAGTTGGTTGACAGACAGAAAGCAAAGAGTGGGGATAAATGGGTCCCTTTCAGAATGGCAGGCAGTGACTAGTGGGGTACCGCAAGGCTCAGTGTTGGGACCGCAGCTATTTACAATATACATCAATGACTTGGATGAAGGGATTAAAAGTACCATTAGCAAATTTGCAGATACAAAGCTGGGTGGCCGTGTGAACTGTGAGGAAGATGCTATGAGGTTGCAGGGTGCCTTGGACAGGTTGTGTGAGTGGATGGATGCTTGGCAGATGCAGCTTAATGTGGATAAGTATGAGGTTATCCACTTTGGTGGTAAGAATAGGAAGGCAGATTATCATCTGAATGGTGTCAAGTTAGGAAAAGGGGATGTACAACGTGATCTGGGTGTCCTAGTACATCAGTCACTGAAAGGAAGCATGCAGGTACAGCAGGCAGTGAAGAAAGCCAATGGAATGTTGGCCTTCATAACAAGAGGAGTTGAGTATAGGAGCAAAGAGGTCCTTCTGCAGTTGTACAGGGCCCTAGTGAGACCGCACCTGGAGTACTGTGTGTAGTTTTGGTCTCCAAATTTGAGGAAGGATATTCTTGCTATTGAGGGCGTGCAGCGTAGGTTTACTAGGTTAATTCCCGGAATGGCGGGACTGTCATATGTTGAAAGACTGGAGCGACTAGGCTTGTATACACTGGAATTTAGAAGGATGAGAGGGGATCTTATCGAAACGTATAAGATTATTAAGGGGTTGGACACGTTAGAGGCAGGAAACATGTTCCCAATGTTGGGGGAGTCCAGAACCAGGGGCCACAGTTTAAGAATAAGGGGTAAGCCATTTAGAACAGAGATGAGGGAAAACCTTTTCAGTCAGAGAGTTGTGAATCTGTGGAATTCTCTGCCTCAGAGGGCAGTGGAGGCCAATTCTCTGAATACATTCAAGAGAGAGCTCTTGAGGATAGCAGAGTCAGGGGGTATGGGGAGAAAGCAGGAACGGGGTACTGATTGAGAATGATCAGCCATGATCACATTGAATGGCGGTGCTGGCTCGAAGGGCCGAATGGCCTACTCCTGCACCTATTGTCTATTGTCTATTATCTCTCGTTTCCCTTATCCCTTACCAGTCTGAAGAAGAGTCTCAACCCAAAATGTCACTCCTGGATCCCTGTCCTCTACGGCACTCCCCAGGGCCCTGTGAAGGTGCTTGGTGGCATGGCCAAAGGCCATATGGTCTGTGTCCGTGCTGTATGACTTTACATATACTTTGAAATAATCACAAAATTCTGGTTCATTCCTTTAAGTTAATGTTTTTTGTTTATTATATGATTGCTGACCACTGTAGGTTGAAGACTTCATGAATTACTTTAATTCTGAATTGGTTCCTGTGGAAGCTAAACAACAGGTAAAGTCTTTACATTTTCCAATATGTTGGAATAAAAAATATTTTGGTTATCAGAAGAAAACTTTTGAAACAAAATAATATTTTTCTGAATTTTATTTCACTTTGTCAGCCATGAAGAATGTTGGAATTGTTATCCTAAAATACATTTGGCATTGTTCTAAAAATTATTAATTTATATTGTGAATTTTCTTCAATTATTAATTTGTATTCACTTAAATTAAATTAATTCTTCTTTGTTCTTGTTCTTGTGTATTTGTTTCCTGACAATACAACTCAAATAACATGAACAAAATAGATAATTGAAGAATGCAGAAATGGGTGCCTCGGCCCACAATGTCCATTTCAGACATGATGCCAAGTTAAACAAATCTCCTCTGCTTGCATGTGATCCATGTCCCTCCGATCACTGCATATCCATTTGCCTATTTAAATCCCACTATTCGTATCATATCTGCCTCCACCACCGCTCATGGCAATGTGTTCCAGGCACCCACTACTCTCTGTGTGGCCTGCAAGATGAAATAAAGTAGCCTACTGATAGCCATATTGTTTTTATACAGTAACATAGCATAGATAAAATATTCCGTTATGGTCCACGATATTCTCTTGCATGAGAAAGCATAAATCTTGGTGAAGGTAAGGATGGAAAAGAGAGAAGATCTGCTTCTCAAAAAAATAGGATCTTTAAAGAATTGGCAAATTAAAATAAAAATTGTAATCGTAAGGGCGGCATGGTGGCTCAGCGGTACAGCGCCAGTGACCCGGTTTGATCCTGACTAGGGGTGCTTGTCCGTACATTCTCCCCGTGACTTGTGTGGGTTTTCTCGGGGATCTCTGGTTTCCTTCCACACTCCAAAGATGTACCGGTTTGTAAGCTAATTGACTTGTTCTAAAGTTAAATTGTCCCTCGTCTGTGTAGGATAGTGTAAGTGTGCGGGGATCACTGGTAGGTGTGGACTCGGTGGGCCGAAGGGCCTGTTTCCATGCCTTATCACTAAACTAAACTAATCTGTAACATATGTACAAATATTAATTGTGAATATCCATACAACAGGAATTGAAGGAACTGAGAAATGGCCAAGACAAACTAGAAAGGATCTATATTGCAACTAAAGATGAATACCGCAACTTACAGCATCGCAGCTATTGGGAAAAAGATACAACTGATGGGGAATTTGACCCCGATAGGTTAGATATAAATAAATGGGATTTAATACTCACAAGAATTTTATTTAATGTGTTAATCATGATTATGACAAAATTCAGTTTCGTTGTAAGTATTCTCTGTAATTTTTGTTTGGGAGTGAACTTAAGTTATTTAAGTAACAGAATTGAAATAGAGATCATTAGAATCGTAAATCTTAAATATTACATTAGAGGAGATCATGGTTAAATTTGTCTCAGATGACATACACTTTCTCTAACTGTAAATTTGTTTGTAAGAATGCAGAAAATCCTGTTGGAGAGAAATTACGATTTAATGATGTTAAACCTATCATTGCCAACCTTTTCCCACTTACTTCATTTGAGCAAATGGTCAAATATCTTTGAAGAACAAATATCTTTGAATATCAAAACAAGTTCACCTTTGAAATCCCAATCTCAAAAGAATGATTATCATAAAACTCTCTTTAGTTTCCTGTTCAGTCGTGAAAATTAGAATCAAGAACCTAAAGGAACCATTTCCAGCAGAAAACTGCACCTAAATTGTCAACCTTACTCATAAAAGATGAGGAGTCAATATGATTAACTGAGTTAAAAAAAATACTAGACCAAGTGGACCCGTTGGGCCCATTCCTCGTAGAGGGGGAGCAGGGAAGGGGAGAGGGTGTCGTCACTGAGTGAGCTCTGGACTCAAATCCTCTCCTGTATTGGTGTTTCACCCTCAACCCCCCCCCACTCAATCCCACCTATCCCCCCCTCCTCCCCCCACTGACCCACTCCATCCCCCTACCCCACCCCCACATGTCCCTCCCCTGCCCCACCCCCACCCCCACTCCCCCAGCGCTGCCTCCACCCCCATTCCCCCCTCCCCACCCCTGCCTCCACCCTCATTCCCCCCTCCCCACCCCTAGTCCCCCCTCCTCCTCTCCTGAACCCCACCTCCCTCCCTCCCCCCACCCGCACTCTCTCCTCCTCCCCACCCCCACTCTCTCCTGCCCCCCACTGTCGCCCTTCCCCCCACCCCCACTGTTCCCCCCACCCCCTCCTCCCCATCCCCCCACCCCCACTCTCCCCCTCCTACCCCCACTCTCCCCCTCCTACCCCCACCCCCACTCTCCCCCTCCCCTCCACCCCCACTCTCTCCCCCCACCCCCACCTCCACCCAGTCGGACGCCACGCCCACTCCCCTCCGTGGAGCCGTTGGCTGCGAAAGGCACTTACCAGTGCCCGTGCGTTCAACGCTGACTGCCGACGTGCGAGTCTCTGCCGAGGCGGGGCCGGGCGAGAGACGAGGTGAGAGGGGAGAGGGGGGAAGTGCGAGGGGGGGGGGGAGGGGAGGTGCGAGGGGAGAGGGGCGAGGGAACGACTGAGGCTGGGCGGGCGGCGGCGCTGCCAGCGGCCATCTTGTTTTGGCGAGTGAGGAGCAAATGAAGTCGAACGTGGAACATTGTGACGTCAGACGCTGAGGAGTTTCAGGAAATGGGTTAGAAAGTGAATTTTGAAACTTTAAAATGTCTGTAGCTTTAAAAATGTAGCTTCAATTTGAATGAAAGTTGTTACATGATATGTCCAGGATAATGGGGAGTAAGGTGGTGCAAAGATTGTGGCGCTATGGTGTACCGTTTTGGCTGTGCAAACCATAAAAGTTATGCTGTGGTCAAACA
Source organism: Rhinoraja longicauda (assembly GCF_053455715.1). Taxonomy (NCBI): domain Eukaryota; kingdom Metazoa; phylum Chordata; class Chondrichthyes; order Rajiformes; family Arhynchobatidae; genus Rhinoraja; species Rhinoraja longicauda. The sequence continues at coordinate 51,970,479 of NC_135963.1, forward strand.
CACATACACACATACACACATACATACGGACAGATAGTTTTAGAGATGGATGAATGGATGGATGGATGGATGGATGGATAGATGGATGGATGGATGGATGGATGGATGGATGGATGGATGGATGGATGGATGGATGGTAGCATTTTACTGCTAGACAATCTTTTTGGTCATGCAAAAAAATATTTTTCAAAGTTGAGTCTCTGTACCTTTAAATAATCTATCTTTATATTACTAAAGCTATCATATTGTTTGTTTGATTGTCGCTTTGTTAGTTTGATTGTACGTATCAGAAACAGCCAAAACAGTACACGACAGCACAATTTTAGACCCACTCTACTCACCATTCCCCTGTGGTCTCGATTGATCAAGTTTTGTTACATTTCTAAAGCAATTAACTTAATAAACTTTAATAAATGCGCTTCCCCGCCCCCCCCCCCCCCGCCAGGAGGACCGGCGCCCGTCCTGGCGTGCCCCGCACCTGACCTTCCTCCCGTAGTGCAGCGCGGCGGCAGAGGGTAAAATAAGATGGCCGCCGCCATCGAGATGCCGCTGCAGGAGTGGTTTCCACCCAACTGGCCCACAGCTCGCTCTGGCTGCATGGGGCCGGGGTGAGTGGCTCAATCTCCCCTTTCCTCTCCCCCCTCGCCCGCCCACAGACCCAGGGGGAGACTCCCCGGCTGGCAACTGGTCCACGGGTTGTCAATTGGGGGAGGGTTGCTGGGCCCGCAGGAGAGGTTTGCACCCAACGGTGGTTGCCGCGCCTGCAGGAGAGATTTGGACCCAACGGGTCCACACCCGTCTAGTTAATACTTCAACAAAAATACATCTTATTTTTTTAGTTAAGTTTCTCATTTGGTGTATTCACCCCATTTTTTTCAGTTCCTTGTCAATTTAAATGCTTATTCGTCATTTAAAGTCAATTTGATTGTTTATTCTTATTCCCTGCATCATCCTCTCCGAAGATTATTAAATCTGATTGATTAGCTTCCTTGCTGCAGATTGCATGTGGATGACACCAAATTCATATTTATAATGGAAAAGAAGAAATTTGCTCTTTAAGAAATGAAAAATATTTTCAAAGGTCAGTTTATTGTCACATGTACCAATTAAGGTACAGTAAAACTCAAATTTTGAGATAAATAGAGAGGACCATATCTTGGTGAAACTCAGTTTGAGGACCATTTTTAGAGCAGAATGTTCTGTTTTGACCTGGATTCACCTGTTCCAGATGCACTGATTGTGTTTGGTGCTGATTATGTATATTGACATTTAAAGAAATGACATCTTTCGATTGATGAAAAAAAATTCCAATTAAAAAATATATTAAGTCATCTTTTTTTAAATCGCCAGAGAAATTGAAGGGGAAATATTTAAAATAGGAATGGCACTGGAAAATATAAAAGAAAAACTCGATGCAGATATTTGTCATCAATCAAGCCTACACAGTTCCATCTGTCCACTTAGTCCACTCTCCATTCCTGAGCTGACTTCGAGATTTGATGTTTATTCTGAGGTAAATGTTATATTATTAAATCATCTTGTTAATCAGAAATTCAGAGTTTTCTAAATGCGATAATTTTACGATAATTATTTAAATAAGACCAGGAAAACAACATGTATCAAGAGACATCTGAGATTTATCTTTTTGTAAAGAAAAATAGTTTGAATTCTGTAATGCTGGGGTTAATTTATTAAATGTATAATGCAAACTTGATGGGTCCTGTGACATTTTCATCACTACTTGTTTTTTAGAGGGCACAAGAGGGCAGCTTACTAAATGATGCAAGTGCAAAACAAAACAGTTTTCATTTGGAGTTGATGACAAAAGTGAACAACAATTTACTCTTACGGGAAGATACAAACAGTCACATTCCACAAAGGTAAATAATAGTTCATTTTCAAAAATGCAATATGTCATTGGTTGCATGGAAATGGATATTAATTAAAACAAGGTTGAAAAGGGGAAAAGATGCATAAGAGATCTGTGTACAGGCGCGGTGGCACAGCTGGGAGAGGTGCTGCCTCACAGTGCCAGAGACCGGGTTAGATCCTGACCCTAGTCTGTGTGGAATTTGCACGTTCTCCCTGTAACCGCGTGGGTTTCCTCCAAATGATCTAATTTCCTCCCACATCCCAAAGACGTACAGGGTTGTTGGTCTCTGTAAATTAGCTCTTGTGTGTAGAGAGTAGATGAGAAAGTGGGATAACATAGAATGAGAGTTGATTGATTGTCGGCATGGAATCGGTGGCCTGTTTCCATATTGTATCTCTAAAGTCTTAAGATGTTGGGGTTACACAGAAAATGATTAGCATCTGTGTGTGCATAGTGGAAATAAGGTAAATTAAAGTTTTCAAATGGGAATTAGATACACATAAGGAAAAATAATTTACAAAACTGAGGGAGGAGCAGGGAAATATTCCTATTTCTCTGCCGTAATAATGTCATGATTCTTGGTTTTAAGATAAAAGGAAGCATAAATTTGCGTAGAGATATTAGTTGATTAAATGGCCCAAACTGATAAATGGATTTTAGTGAAAATAAATAAGCCAGAAACTGTGGTAGCCTAAACAGAGTTTAGGATCAATAAAAAAAATTTGGATCAGAAAAATGTTATGTACGGAGCAAAACTAATTTAAAAGGCTGTTTGAATGCTGGCCGTTGAATTGAGAAGACTCGCATAAAAGGATTATAAATCATGCTACAACTATACATAAGTTTAGGTTTTATTATTGTCGCATGTACCAAAGTACAGTGATAGGTTTTTGTTACATTAATGTGCTATCTAATCAAAACAGATGAGACTATACATGAATACAATTAAGCCAAACAAAAGAGCAAAGAAAAAATATTAGGGTGCCGAATATGGCTTCTCAGCATTATAGCTTAAAAGTTTCAGAGAAAAAGTCCAATGTCTGCACTGGGAGGTTGGCAAATCAGCCTATCTCAACTACCTCCACTGGTAGCTAAACTAAACAAAACATTCCATGTACCTATCACCCTCTGAGAGAAAATGTTGCCCCTCAGTTTTGTATTAAATCTTGCCCTCTCACCTTAAACCTATGTTCTCTGGTTCTTGATTGCCCTGCCTTGCGTAAAAGACTGGGACAGCACAGTGGTAGAGCTGCTGCCTTACAGTGCCAGAGAACTGGGTTCGATCCTGATTATGGATGTTGTCTGTATGGGGTATGTACGTTCTCGTTGTGACTGCGTGGGTTTTCTCTGGGTGCTCCGGTTTCCTCCCACAGTCCAAAGGCGTACAAGTTTGTAGGTTAGTTGGCTTTTGTAAATTGAAAATTGTCCTTAGTGCTACTGCATGGGGTGATCACTGGTCGGCGTGGACTCGCTGGGCCGAAGGGCCTGTTTCCTCGCTGTATCTCTGAAGACTAAAGTAAAATCTAAAGACTGCATTCACCATATCTATTCCCCTCAAGATTTTATACACTATAAGATCACCCTTCGGCCTCCTATGCTCCAAGGAATAAAGTCCTAGGCTGCCAGACCTCTTCCTGCAGCTCAGTCCCTCTGAGACCCCTCAAAGTCAATGATGAAGGCCAATGCACCTAAAGGCTTCTTGACCACCCTTTCTACCAGTGACGCCACTTTCAGCAAAGTCTGTACCTGTGCTCTGAGATCGCTCTGCTCTGCAGCATTCCCCTACTATTCACTGCAAAGGTCCTCCTCTGGCTTGACTTCCCAAAATCCAACACCTTGCACTCATCTGCAATAAACTCCATTAGCTATTCCACAGCCCACTTGCCCAAATGATCGGGAATTGTGCTGTAATTTTTGATAATCATCTTCATTGTCTACAATACCACCAATGTTAGTGTCATCTGCAAACTTACTAATCTTGCTTTGTGCATTCTCATCCAAATAGTTGATGTAAGCCACAAAGATCAATGCACTTAGCACCAATCCCTGAGGTAAACCACTAGTCACAGGCCTCTTGGCCAAAAAAAGCTTCCACCACCATCCTCTGCTTCCATCCATGAAGCCAACTTAGTATCCACTATCCATTCATTGATCCCATGCGATCTATCCTTCCAGAGCAACCTATCATGTGGAACATTATAAAATGCCTTGTTCAAGTCCATATAGACAATGTCAATGGCCTTGTGCTGGCCAACCTTTTTGCTTACTATTTCAAAAAATTCAATCAAATTCGTAAGACACGATCTTCCACATACAAAATCACAGTGGCCATCCCTAATCAGCCCCTGTCCATCCACATGCTTGTATACCTTATTCCCCCAGAATCCTCTCCAGTACCTTGCGTACCACAGATGTTAGGCTCACTGTTCTCTTCCTTGCAGCCCTTCTTAAATCGAGGCACAACATCAACCATCTAAAGTCATCTGGCACCTCATCCATGCCTAATGTTGATTCATAAATCTCATCTAAAGCTTCCACAATTTCTTCTCCAGCTTCCCACAGCTTCCTCGGATATATTTGATCAGGCCCAGGAGATTTATCTACCTTCATATACCTTAGGACGTCCAGCAGTTTAGCTATATGGATGACCGTAATATGGACTGTCCTCAAGACATTTCCATTAATTGTCCCAAGTTCCATAGCCTTCATGGTAAAAATCAAAAATGGTCCACGGTAAAAAAAAGAGGAGAAATCCTCATTGAGGACTTTGTCCATCTCCCATGGCTGATCACGTTTTTTTGTGAGGGGCACTCTACTCTTTCTAGTTACCCTCTTTTGCTTAATGTCCTTCCATGTCTTTCATTGCACAAAGGATTTTTTTGAACCTAATATTGTGGTTATTAATTTAATCTGTTTTGTTTATTATATTATTTTCATGTATTATGTGTACTGGCCTGCTATGCTGTCATAAGTAAGACTTTAATCATTATGTTGTCGGTGCAAATGATAATTCAATACTCTTGAAACTTGACGTATTGTACATTTGGATTTTCATCTATTACAAACCCACTGATTCCCACAACTATCTCGACCACACTTCTTCCCACCCTGCTTCCTGCAAAGACTCTATCCCCTACTCCCAGCCGTCACATACAAAACATAATCTTCTGCATTTTCGCCACCTCAAACGGGATCCCACCACTAATCACATCTTCCCATCTCCACCCCTTTCCGCACTTCCGCAGAGACCATTCCCTCTACAACTCCTGGTTAACTCATCCCTTCTCACCCAAACCACCCCCACCCCAGATACCGTCTCCTGCAATCGCAGAAGATGTAACTCCTCCCTCGACTCTGTCCAGTGACCCCGACAGCCCTTTCAGGTTAGGCGGAGGTTCACTTGTACTTCCAACCTCATCTACTGTATCCATTGTTCAAGGTGTGGATTCGTATACATTGGCGAGACCAAACGCAGACTAGACGATCATTTTGCTGAACACATTTGCTCAATCCTTCTGGACCTACCTGATCCACTTAAATTCCCTTTCCCATTCCCACACTGACCTTTCTGTCCTAGGCCTTCTCCATTGTCAGTTCAGTTATGACTCAATTGCTCCAATCACAATTTTAAAATTTCAGCAGTCACTACTTTTAGAAGCAGTTTAGCTATATGGGTGACAACTATTTAAATATCCCAAATAACATGTTCAACAAACTTTCTTTGTGCTTTATAGGCAATCTCCTATTGTACCAACAAAGGCAGAGAAAAATATTAATTCTTGAGCATATCTTGCTGAATTATCTTTCAGTGGAACATTAGAATTACAAAGCACCTCCATCCCAGGACAGAAACTATTGCATGAAACTGTATTCCAATTTGTGTAGGAAAAAAATTGCAGATGTTGGTTCAAATTGAAGATAGACACAAAATGCTGGAGTAACTCAGCGGGTCAGGCAGCATCTCAGGAGAGAAGTCAAGTCAAGTCAATTTATTTGTATAGCACATTTAAAAACAACCCACGTTGACCAAAGTGCTGCACATCTGACTAGGAAAAAAAAGAAACATACAGTGGCAGGCAGCCAAACACAACGGCGCGGCCATCTTGAACAAAATGTTAATTCAATCACCCACAGTCCAACAACAAAAGCATTAAATAAGCATCAAAATTACACCCCCAAAAAAAACCCCCAAAAACACAGTCCAACAATAAAAGCACTAAACAGGCACCCAAATTACCCAACCCCAAAAACCCCCAAAAACACAGTCCAACAATAAAAGCATTAAATAGGCATTCAAATCACACAACCCCAAAAAACCCCAAAAACACAGTCCAACAATAAAAGCGCTAAACAGGCATTCAAATTACACAACCCCAAAAAAAACCCCCAAAAGCACAGTCCAACAATAAAAGCATCAAACAGGCACTCAAACCACCCAAACCCAAAAACACACAAAAAAAGAAACATCCATCAAAGAAACATCCATCACAGTGAGTCTCCTCCAGTCCTCTCCTCACTGTGATGGAAGGCCACAATGTCTTTCCCTTCTCCCGCTGTCCTCGCCCGCAGTCAGGTTGTTGTGGTTGCAGGCCGCACCGGATGGTCCACAGCGGGCCAAGCCCAAGGCGAGTCGCAGCCGCTCCCGCAGCCTCCGAAGACGGCCGGCTCCGCCGATGATAAGTCCGATCCGGGGCGGGCGAACACGCTGCTGCCGCTGTTGCTGCACGTCGGGGCGGTCGTGGCTCCCGACATTGAAGCCCCCGCCCAGCAGAGAAATATCCCGCGGCCTATCTTAGGCCGCGCCGGACGGTGAGATGTCCGCGACCCAAGCCCCGCGGTCCGGGACGGGCGAACCCGCTGCCGCTGCCGGAGCTCCCGATGTCGGCATCCACGCGGCCCGAGCCTAAGGCAAGTCGCAGCCGCTCCCGCAGCCTCCGAAGACGGCCGGCTCCGGTGATGGTAAGTCCGATCCGCGGGCTCTGCGAACCAGAGCCCTGGAGGCCGCCAGCTCCAGGAGTTGGGCCGATGGTAGGCCGCAGCTGGAACGGAGACAACACCCAGAAAACAAAGGTCGGGTCTCCGTTCGGAAGGGACACATATTTACGATGTTACAGTTTCCCCCCACCCCCCCCACATACACACATAGTACACAACAAACAACAAAACAACAAAAACACAAAAACAAATGGACCGCAGGTGAGCCGCAGCTGCTAGGGCAGTGCCGCCATTTTGTGGGTGACGTTTTGGGTCGAGACCCTTCTTCAGACTGATGTCAGGAGTGGGGGCGGGACAAAGATAGGATGTACTAGGAGACAGGAAGACAGTGAGAGAACTGGGAAGGGGGAGGGAAAAGAGAGGGAGAGAGGAACGATCTGAAGTTAGAGAAGTCAATGTTCATACCCCTGGGGTGTAAACTGCCCAAGCGAAATATGAAATGCTGTTTCTCCAATTTGCGCTGGGCCTCACTATGACAATGGAGGAGGCCCGTGACGGAAAGGTCAGACTGGGAGCGGGAGGGGGAGTTGAAGTGCTGAGCCACCGGGAGATCAGGTTGGTTAAGGTGGACAGAGCGAAGGTGTTGAACGAAACGATCGCCGAGCCTGCATTTGGTGAGGCAGAGGTTCACCTGCACCTCCTCCAACCTCATCTATTGTATCCGCTGTTCCAGATGTCAACTTCTCTACATCAGCGAGACCAAACGAGAGTTTTGCCAAATCTGCCAAAAATATGGTAGGGCAGGTGCCCCCGCCGTTTGATGTGGGCCTCTGAGAAGAGTCCAATGGTACCAGAATGGGCCGCCGTGGCCAAAATACCAGCCTGCAACGTTGGCTTCTGAAGTTGGCTATGGGAACAGGTCTGCGGGCTCCGGCCAGGCTGGCATTCCAGAGCCCCGGCCGCAGAGGGCAAATTCGACCCACCGATCGAAAGTTGAATTCCCGATGAGGTCAAGATCGGCTGCTTCACCAAGTGCCACATTTTCAGGGGGATTTCCAGGGGATATTTCAATTGTGCTCTCATAATTTTGTCCGGATTAAAGAAAGTGCTGGACCACCTTTTGCTGGAAAATCGGTGGTGGACCTGTACTTCTATCCAGTCTCCCCTGAAACCTCCGACATTTCAGAAAAAACAATCCATGTCAAACCATCCTCCTTGAAGCGTAAACCCACTAAGCTGGGCAACATTAGGGTAAACCACCTCTGCCCCCTCCAAATCCTTCACATCTTTGCTGTAATGAGGTGACCAGAACTGCACACAATACTCGAAATGCAGCCTAACTAAAGTCCTATAGAGCTACATCATGACTCCCTGACTCTTATATTTAATGCCCCAAGCAACGAATCCAAGCATACCATAAATCACCTTTACCACTATTCTTTGAGATAGGATTCCCTTCTTAAACAAATTAACAACATTGGCCACTCTTTAGTCCTCCAGGACCTCAAATCTAGATAGAGAAAAAACAGAGATCTCCTCTCTTGCCTCCCTCTATAACTTGCGGTAGATTCCATTAGGCCCTGGGGCCCAATGCTCTTCAAGAGCCTCAGCACCACCTCCTCCTCGAGTTCAAACTGCCCTAGCATATTTGTATTTTCCACACTGATCTCGCTGTCCTCCAAGTCCTTCTACTCAGTGAATACTGATGCAAAATACTGGTTTAGTATATCATATCATATCATATCATATATATACAGCCGGAAACAGGCCTTTTTGGCCCTCCAAGTCCGTGCCGCCCAGCGATCCCCACACATTAACACTATCCTACACCCGCTAGGGACAATTTTTACATTTACCCAGCCAATTAACCTACATACCTGTACGTCTTTGGAGTGTGGGAGGAAACCGAAGATCTCGGAGAAAACCCACGCAGGTCACGGGGAGAACGTACAAACTCCTTACAGTGCAGCACCCGTAGTCAGGATCTCACCTACATTGTCTGATTCCAAGCATAGTTTCCCACCTTTATCCTTCAGCGGTCCTACCTCCTCCCTGTTCACCCTCTTCTTTATAATATGCATAAAAAAAGCCTTGACTTTTCCTTAGCCTGACTTGCCAATGACATTTCATGGCCTCGTTTGGTCCTTCCAATCAGCGGCATGAGTTCATTCCTACTCGTTTGACATTCCTCTGATGCCACCTTCTTAAACCTGACATATGCTTCCTTTTTTCTTCTTGACCAACCTCCTTGATCATCCATGGTTCCCTTACCTTGCTGTTCTTATCCCTCCTCTTTACTGGAACATGCTGATCCTGCCGTTTGACCAGATGGCCTTTAAACTACTCCCACATGTTACCTGTGGACTTACCCAATAGCAACTGCTCCCAATCTACCCTCACCCAATGACATTGTAATCTGCTTTGCCCCGTTAAGTACTTTCCCCCAACATCCAAACATGTCCCCATTCAAAACAATCTTAAAACTTATGGCGTTGTGATCTCTGTCTCCAAAATGCTCTTCCACCATAACACAAGTTTCCCAATACATGATGCAAAGTACTGGTTTAGTATCTCACCTGATACGTTCTACTCAGTATCATTCTCAAAAGCACGCATTAAGTTGGAGACCAAAACATGACACGTCTGGACACAATATCGGCATTTTAACTCTCTGTGTATTTTTGCAATGCTCAGGCGCAGCTTTACCATATTGTTGCATGTATACACCACATCACCGACATCGTCCGATTCCAAGTATGGTCTCCCCTTGAGTCGAACCATCCACATACTGTTTGGATACTCCTTGGATACTCCTCACGAATTCTGCCCTGTCTAATCCTCTTGCCCAGAGTAAGTCCTAGTCAATATTGGGGAAGTTAAAATTCCCCTTTGCAATAACTCTATGAGAAAGTCAGAGTAATACAGTATGGAAACAAGCCCTTTGGCCCAACGAGCCCACGCTGACCAACATGCCCCATCTACACTAGTCCCAGCTGCCTTTTTCCATCTAATATGTCTTTGACTCCTCTGTCCTGCAGTTCTGCTCTTGTTCTCCCTCTCCCTAGATGCAACATGGACAGAGTTCCCCTGGTGCTCACCTTTCAACTCACCAGCCTTCACATCCAACACATTATCCTCAGACATTTATGTCACCTCCCAAGGGATCCACCTCTAATCACACCTTCCCATCTCCAGCACTTTCTGCCTTCCGCAAAGACCACTCCCTCCATAACTCATTTGTTTACACATCCCTTCCCACTCAAACCACCAATTGAAATTGCAATTTTTTTTACAGGGCAGAGGCAGGAAAGTTCTTGATGGGGATGTTTAGAACTGGGGATTCAAATTAAACCATTAATGGGTAAAATGAGAATTTATTTTTCACCCAGAGGGTGGTGAATCTTTGGAATTCCCTACCCCAGAAGACTGGTTGCTCAGACATTGAGTATATTTAAGTCAGGGCAATAGAATTTTAGGTATGAAGAGAATCAAGGAATATGGGGGTGAGTAACAAAAACCACAAAGTACCGGCATAACTGAGTGGGTCAGATAGCATCTCTGAAGGACATGAATAAGTGCCATTTCAGGTCAGGACCTTCATCAAACTAATTGTAGTGGAGGGAGAAAGCTGAAAAAGAGATTGCGCAGGACAAAGCCTGAAGCATTGGGTGGAATCACTGAGGGGGAGCAGTGAGAGAGGGTTTCACAGAACTCCCGTTAGAGGGAGGAGGGATTTTTTTTTTCAAAGTAGGCATTCCTTGAGAATTCGTAGGAGAGCAGTAAAACAGAGGCACAAGGAACTGCAGATACTGGTTTACAAATAAAAACATAAAGTGCCTGAGTAACTCAATGGATCAGTTACTGCAGCATCTCTGAAGGATCTGGGTAGGTGACATTTCAAATTGTGACCCTTCTTCAGACTAATTATAGTAGGAAAGAGAAAGCTGCAAAATAGGGGACAAAGCTCTGCAAGTAATAGGTGGAATCACAAAGGGGGAACAGTGAGACAGGGTCTCACAGAACTCCCGTTGGAGAGAGGAGGATGACTTCTTTAAAGATCATTTCCTTGAGGAAATTTCACTATTCAACTTTATAATTAGATTGGTTAGATCTTTTATTTAACTCCATTTATTCATCTTTGCTCGATCTAGACACCAGTATCTTGCAAAAATCATTCAATCTCTATTTTGAACATGTTAATTGGTCTATAATCCTTTGTCATTGTGGAAAGCGAACTCTAATCTCAATCAATTCTTTGTATAATAAAGTGTTTCCTGTTACATTACCGCATTGCTCAACTTCAATCATAACATCTGGTTTCCATCTTAAGAGGAAACACATTTCCAGCTTCGAATTGCTTTGTCTTGTTTATAAACAACTCAAATTGATCACACTTTGGCATGTCTCAACACACCGAGCTCATTTATTTAGGCCAATAAACTTTGTTATCATCCAGGTAGTATTTCAGAGCCAATACACTTCTCCTGAGGTTTGTGTCCAAAATTGAAGATAAAGGCTGCCCAAGGCACTGAAACCCGAAAACTCCAATTCTTTAGAATGCCCAATGTTTTGAATTTAAAGCAACATCTGACATGCCAGGGTTTCAAATAGTGCAAAATGAATCAAACTTCATTTTTTTTAGTAGGACTTTTTCATATTTTATTCAGAATTTATTTGCAACTATGCACTAACTTTTAGTAATCAATATACCTCCAATATTCCAGACTTCTGAGTGAAAGTGACGGACTGTCAAAGTGATTGTTAGGCTACTTACCAGAAGCCAGATGATGCAGCCTCTTCCAAAATTAAACCTCAAATCGCATCTGAATACTTCCAACATGCTGTCGTTGCATGTCCAGCCTCCTGAGGTAACCCATTGGTTCATTTGGATCAGTTTGGTGCTGCTTGATGTTGTAAGCCAAGAATAAAAGACAGAGGGAAAACTCTTGGCAGGACAAGATCAACCATGCTGCAATCCATTTAAAAACTGACAAAGTTTAAAATGTAGAATAATGTTTTTTCATAGATTATTATAAAATAATATTATTCTCGGGTAAGTAAAATGATTAGGTCTAGATTAGTACATCTGACATGCCAGGGTTTCAAATAGTGCAAAATGAATCAAACTTCATTTTTTTTAGTAGGACTTTTTCATATTTTATTCAGAAACACAAGCGTCTGTGGATCTATGTCTTACATAAAGCCAATAATACATAATGGAAATGAGCCTTCATCCTTGCACAATGATGAAAATATACCTGATGTTCCATCGGGCTGTACCACTCCATTCAACTGGCATAAGCCCACCATTGGTATCGCTGATTTTCCAGAAAAACAAGGTAAGAGGGCAAAAATAAGGTAATTTTTGATTGTGACAATCAAGATGTAATTTTTTGATGGACTGTTAATGAGTCTTCTGATGTTTCTTGGTACACATTGTTTGAATCAATTAAAAAGATCTTTATCAGGTCTATTACAGAAATATTTGCAACGCCTTTTCTGTAAATGTTTCAAAAATTGTCACTAGCACTCTGCATCAAGAAAACCATATGATGCAATTTGTCAAGGGAAGACATTTAAGTTTTCTTAATTTCTACAAATATACAATAACATTTAATCTGTGTAACAATATGTAATGGATAATCAAAAATACATTGCTTTAAAATACACCCACTCCATATTTTATTTTAAATCTTTAAGACCTTACAGCTAGTACATTTTTTAAACTTTAATATACTAACATGGCAAAATGAATGTAAATATTTCATGTTATACATTTTTTTCATTGGAGTAGCAAGTGTATCCTAGTTATCAGTAATATTTTTATTTTGCAATGATTGTTTACTATTAAATCCCTACACTAATTCTTTGTTTGAAAGACTCTTGGATTTGAACTCTTGAAAAGTGACATTAGATTGAAACTGTAAAAAGTGGTGAATTAATCATTTCCACTACGATGGAATTAGATTATCTGATCTTCCACCAATCCTAAAGAGGAGTTTGGCAATAAAATAAGAATATTTGGCAATAAAATGTTCGTATCCCGTAGGCATGTCAGCTTTCTTCAACACTATATTTTTAATGCTGCATATTAACAACATATTGTAATATTGAACTGGAAATCAGTTTTAACTTAATATTCTAGGGGATGCATTCCTGCAATTGGATCTTCTTACCATGTACTCAGATGATCATATACCATTACCAACTCCTCAACAGTGCATTCCTAGAACATCACTACAGCAGACTGCAGGTGACACAGAGGAAAATGAAAGTTTATCTAAGCCACGTTCTGTAAGAAAGTAAGTAGGATTTTATCTGAATTTAAAAATCCATCACAATCGTAGAGTCATGCTGCATGGAATTAGTGCCTTTGACCCAACGTGCCCATGCCGACCAAGATTTCGGTTCAGCTTTTGCCTGAAAAGGGGCTTTCGGATTCCTGGGCTTATCGTGGCACAGTCCTGGTCGTGAGGGAGGAGACATGGCCATATCAGTCTTGTTCTGGCAGCTCTGCCTTTGCCGTGAAGAGGAAGCACTGGCGGTCTCGGATTTGTCCCGGTGGCTCAGTCTTTGCTTCAGGCTTGTCTTGGCAGCTCAGTCTTTGCACTGCATGCATGGAAACAGTCCCTCATTGGCTGAGGGGCAAGTGAGGAGGCACTGAGAGTCTCAGGCTTGCAACCGCCCAGTCTTGGCCTCAAAGGAGGCTCTGCCTGACAAGGGCTTGTCTCAGCAGCTCATGCTTGGCCTCAGAGGAGGCACTGGCAGCCTCGTGTTTGTCCCCGTGGCTCAGTCTTCCTCCAAGCCTGCATAAAGGGAACACAGCGAGCAAGGAGGTGTCCCACTTTTCTCCCATCCTCTCTCTTTATTTCTACCTCTTCTGCTTCTGCCTTCTCTCCCCTATTCTTCCCTGTTCCGGCTGGAATTGCCATGGCTTTTAAGAAGATTGACAAGGTTCAGGTAGGCCAATCCAATAACAGCTAATTGGACATCTTCCTTATTTGGCTGTGGCCTCAGTTAAACCAGGACCTCTGTCCAGAGGGCAGTTGTTTTTCCGGCAGCCAGGCACTGTTTTATGGTGCTGAGGGTTGGCTTCTCCTGGCCTGTCTGCCAGTGACAGAGTTCAGAGTGGTACCCGAGGGAGGAGGGGCTGCCATGCCCACATTCTCCGCCAGTATGGCGCAGGAGATGATGCCGGGTTGACAATGACTATCCTCAACACATGCAATAGTAGTCCTGCTCAGAACGAGAGGAACCACAGGTTCAGACATTTGGTGTATATGCTTGGCTGAGGAGTCAATGGTGCAAAACTACCATCCACGGGAGTTTGACTGAACGCCTCTAACTCCAAATCCCTCCTAAATGTAACGATACCCTGGCGTCATGGCTCGTTGGTGTTATAATACCTAGCTCAACTATGTTCTCTGGGAACTCGTTCCATATACCCACCAAACACCATGTGAAAAAGCTGTCCCTCGTGGTCCAGTAAATTGCAATCCGTGAAGAGAATAGACCATTTATTATTTCACTGTAGTCTTTATCTGAACCGTGTTATTGGACAGGTGCATGGATAGGAAAGGTTTAGAGGGATATGGGCCAAACATGGGCAAGCAGGACATCTTGGTTGGCATGGGCAAATTGGGCTGAAGGACCTGTGCCATGCTGTATGGACTCTTAGACACCATTTAGGATGGATTGCATTTGAATGGATGATTTTGTAGATGGACATAACCATGACAGAGAAAGCAGGTTGATTAGATACATTTAAGGTGACAAAATTGTTCTGATGAAGCTACAAGATGGCACACCTGACTTTGTTCTGCATAGGAAACTGCCTTGCCTTTGTTTACCATTTCAAATAGTAAAATAGCTAGAATCATTGAGCATGGAAACAGGATTTTCAGCCCGACTCCATGACGAACAAGATGCCCCATCTAAGCAAGTCCCTTATGTCTGCATTTTGTCCTTATCCCTCTAAACTTTTCCTGTCAATGTACCTGTCCAATGTCTTTCAGATGTTGTTATTATACCAACTCTACTGCTGGGCTACTGTGCTGCCCTGTATGTATATATATAGATTATATATTATTAGAAATATATATTATTATATATATTACACAGACCTTGTTTTTATTCTTTAGAAAAATATAAGATCCATTATTCTTACATATTTATAAATATATCTATCTATCTATCTATCTATCTATCTATCTATCTATCTATCTATCTATCTATCTATCTATCTATCTATCTATCTATCTATCTATCTATCTATCTATCTATCTATCTATCTATCTATCTATCTATCTATCTATCTATCTATCTATCTATCTATCTATCTATATACTATTAAAACTCAGATCTTGTGTAAATTTTTGAGAATGACCTGAACCGTACGTAACATCGATTGCGGAAAAAAGGCGGACCGTAGCGCGACGGTTTTCGCACCGCCTCAATCGCCAATCTCGCGCTCGCTTGGCCGTGATATTTTCATTTACTTTGGTCGCGTGATTTTTAAGTTACAGAGGTTTTAAAGCGCTGCCCCCCCCCCTTTTCAGGGGGGCGCTGCAGTGCGGTCTTCAGCTTGTGACGGCTACATTATTTCGAACATTGTTTCATAAGTTTCCAGGATTGTTTTAAAGTGCTGTTTTTTGTTATTGCAAGTCAAGTCAAGTCAAGTCAAGTCTGGTCTTCAGCTTGTGACGGCTACATTGTTTCGAACATTGTTTCGAAAGTTCCCAGGATTGTTTTAAAGTGCTGTTTTTTGTTATTGCAAGTCAAGTCAAGTCAAGTCAATTATATTTGTATAGCACATTTAAAAACAACCCACGTTGACCAAAGTGCTGCACATCTGATTAGGAAAAAAAAAAGAAGGAACTTATAGTGGTCACTTGACATACACAGATCAGGAGGACGGGCCCAACGG
Source organism: Rhinoraja longicauda (assembly GCF_053455715.1). Taxonomy (NCBI): domain Eukaryota; kingdom Metazoa; phylum Chordata; class Chondrichthyes; order Rajiformes; family Arhynchobatidae; genus Rhinoraja; species Rhinoraja longicauda. The sequence goes on from NC_135963.1 coordinate 51,986,213, forward strand.
GTAAGAGTGGGGCTGGGGGAGGAGAGAATGGGGGGTGTGGGGACGGGCTCAACGGGCCCGCTTTGAACGGGCACACTTGTTCTAGTATACTATTAAAACTCAGATCTTGTTTATATATTTTTTTGGGGTTTGACCTGAATATACCGTATATTTATACGTAACAGCGATTGCAGCAAAACGGCCGACCGTAGCACGACGGTTTTCGCACCGCCTCAATCGCCAATCTCGCGCTCGCTCGGCCGTGATATTTTCATTTAATTTGGTCGCGTGTTTTTTAAGTTACAGAGGTTTTAAAGCGCTGCCCCCCCCCTTTTTCAGGGGGGCGCTGCGGTGCAGATTTAGTTTTCAGCTTGTGGCTTGTGACGGCTACATTTGTTTCGAAAGTTTCCAGAAAAGGATTTGGTTTTCAGCTTGTGACGGCTACATTGTTTCGAAAAGCTTCCAAGTAGTCTTTTTTGTTATTGCAAGTCAAGTCAAGTCAAGTCAAGTCAGTTTTATTTGTATAGCACATTTAAAAACAGCCCACGTTGACCAAAGTGCTGCACATCTGATTAGGAAAAAAAAAAAAAGAGGGCTATAGTGGTCACTTGACATACACAGATCAGGAGGACGGGCCCAACGGGCACACTTGGAGAGTAAGAGTGGGGCTGGGGGAGGAGAGAATGGGGGGTGTGGGGACGGGCCCAACGGGCCCTCTTTTCTAGTATACTACTAAAACTCAGATCTTGTGTTATATATATATATATGCGCGTAACAGCGGTTTCTCTGATTTCGTCAAAACGGTGAACCGTAGCGCCACGATTTTTGCACCGCCTTAATCACCACGCGGTTATCTGCTGCAAAATTGTTTTTTATTTAATTCGGTCGCATGTTTTTTAAGTTACAGAAGTTTTAAAGCGCTCCCCCCCCCCCCTAAATTATAGGGGGCGCTGCGGTGCAGATTTAGTTTTCAGCTTGTGGCTTGTGACGGCTACATTTGTTTCGAAAAGTTTCCAGAAAAGGATTTCGTTTTCAGCTTGTGACGGCTACATTGTTTCGAAAAGCTAAATTGTTATTGCAAGTCAAGTCAAGTCAAGTCAAGTCAATTATATTTGTATAGCACATTTAAAAACAACCCATGTTGACCAAAGTGCTGCACATCTGATTAGGAAAAAAAAAAAAAAAGAAGGTTATAGTGGTCACTTGACATACACAGATCAGGAGGACGGGCCCAACGGGCACACTTGGAGAGTAAGAGTGGGGCTGGGGGAGGAGAGAATGGGGGGTGTGGGGACGGGCCCAACGGGCCCGCTTTGAACGGGCACACTTGTTCTAGTATACTACTAAAACTCAGATCTTGTGTTATATATATATATATGCGCGTAACAGCGGTTTCTCTAATTTCGTCAAAACGGTGAACCGTAGCGCCACGATTTTTGCACCGCCTTAATCACCACGCGGTTATCTGCTGCAAAATTGTTTTTTATTTAATTCGGTCGCATGTTTTTTAAGTTACAGAGGTTTTAAAGCGCTCCCCCCCCCCTAAATTATAGGGGGCGCTGTGGTGCGGATTTATTGAAGGTCTTCAGATTATGATGTCACAATGCCCCTGTGAGATGGGGGATACATTGTTGCGAATACAGGCGCTGTGGTGCGGATTTATTGAAGGTCTTCAGCTTATGATGTCACAATGCCCCTGTGAGATGGGTGATACATTGTTGCGAATACAGATCGCCGTGAGAAGCACTTGGTCAAGTCAAGTCAAGTCAATTTTATTTGTATAGCACATTTAAAAACAACCCACGTTGACCAAAGTGCTGTACATCTGATTAGGTACTAAGGAAAAAAATGAAATATACAGTGGCACGCAAACAGTTCACAGTACCTCCTCAATGAGCCTCAAACGCTAGGGAGTAGAAATAGGTTTTGAGCCTGGACTTAAAGGAGTGGATGGAGGGGGCAGTGCTGATGGGGAGAGGGATGCTGTTCCACAGTCTAGGAGCTGCAACCGCAAAAGCTCGGTAACCCCTGAGCCCCTGAGTCCACGAAGGGGGACTGGGGAGGGGGACAACAGGGGTCGTTGCGGAGGGGGCTTGGTGGTGGGGGAAAGAGGGGTACTGGGAAAAGGGGAGGTCCCCCTTCCCCCCTCAACCCCATCATCCCCCCTCCTTCCCACCTCCATCCCCACTCCCTCCCCCCTCCTCCCCAACTCCCTCCCCCCTCCCTCCCCACCTCCCTCACCCCTCCCCCCCTAACTCCCCCCCCCCTCCCTCCTTCCCTCCATCCCTCCCTCCCCCAATCCCTCCCTCCACCCTTCCATCCCTCTCCCCCTCCCCCCTCCTTCCACCCTCCCTCCCCCCTCCCGGTTACAATGGAAATCCTACGGGGACGGGCCCAACGGGGAAAGAGGGGTACTGGGAAAAGGGGAGGTCCCCCTCCCTCCCCGTTCCCCCCTCCCTCCCCCTCCCCCCCTACCCACCTCCCTCCCCTAACCCTCCCCCCCTTCCCCCCTCCACCCCCCTCCCCTCCCTCCCCCTCCCCTCCTCCCTCCACACATCCCTCCTCCCTCCCTCCCTCCCCCTTCCCTCCCTCCCCTCCTCCCGGTTACAATGGAAACCCTACGAGGACGGGCCAACGGGGAAAGAGGGGTACTGGGAAAAGGGGAGGTCCCCCCCTCCCCTCCCCCTCCCCTCCCCCTCCCCTCCCCCTCCCTCCCCCTCCCTCCCCCCTCCACCTGCCTCCCTCCCCCCTTTCCCCCCTCCCCCCCTCCCTCCCCCTCCCCTCCTCCATCCACACTTCCCTCCTCCCTCCCTCCCCCTTCCCTCCCTCCCCTCCTCCCGGTTACAATGGAAACCCTACGAGGACGGGCCCAACGGGGAAAGAGGGGTACTGGGAAAAGGGGAGGTCCCCATCCCTCCCCCCTTCCCCCCTCCCCTCCCCCCTCCCTCCCCCCCCTACCCGCCTCCCTCCCCTCTCCCTCCCCTCTCCCCCCCTTCCCCCCCTCACCCCCCTCCTTCCCCTCCTCCCTCCACACCTCCCTCCTCCCTCCCTCCCTCCCCCTTCCCTCCCTCCCCTCCTCCCGGTTACAATGGAAACCCTACGAGGACGGGCCCAACGGGGAAAGAGGGGTACTGGGAAAAGGGGAGGTCCTCCTCCCTCCCCCTTCCCCCCTCCCCTCCCCCCTCCCTCTCCCCCCCCTACCCCTCTCCCTCCCCCTCCCCCCTTCCCCCCTCCCCTCCCCCTCCCTCCCCCTCCCCCCTCCCTCCCCCTCCCCCCTCCCTCCCCCTCCCCTCCTCCCTCCACACCTCCCTCCTCCCTCCCTCCCCCTTCCCTCCCTCCCCTCCTCCCGGTTACAATGGAAACCCTACGAGGACGGGCCCAATGGGGAAAGAGGGGTACTGGGAAAAGGGGAGGTCCCCCTCCCTCCCCCCTCCCTCCCCCCTCCTCCCTCCCCTCCCCTCCCCTCCCCTCCCCCCTCCCTCTCTCCCCCTCCCCTCCCCCACCCCCCCTCCCTCCCCCTACCCCCCTCCCTCCCCTCTCCCTCCCCCCTTCCCCCCTCCCCTCCCCCCCTCCCTCCCCCTCCCCTCCTCCCTCCCTCCCCCTTCCCTCCCCCCCACTCCCCTCCCGGTTACAATGGAAACCCTGCGAGGACGGGCCCAACGGGCACACTTGTGCTAGTATAATTATAAATATGTAAGCATATATATATATTTATTTCCCCCTCCCCCCTCCCCTCCCTCCCCCTCCCCCCTCCCCCTCCCCCCTCCTCCCCAACTCCCTCCCCAACTCCCTCACCCCTCCCCCCCTAACTCCCCCCCTCCCTCCTTCCCTCCATCCCTCCCCCCCTCCCTCCACCCTTCCATCCCTCTCCCCCTCCCCCCTCCTTCCACCCTCCCCCCCTTCCGGTGGAAACCCTACGGGGACGGGCCCAACGGGGAAAGAGGGGTACTGGGAAAAGGGGAGGTTGTCATAATGTTTTGGCTGATCGGTGTATGTATATATCTATGCCTGAATTAAGAAATGTAGAAGAGGTTGTTTTATAGAAATGTGTAGGATCATAAATGAAATGGATAAAGCTGATCTGGAATAATAGCATCAATCAAATTGTGTGAGTTGGGAAAGGAAGATACATGCCTAATAAAACAAATTAGGATTTGTATCAGAAAAGATGCTTTGAATTAATGTATCAAGTTATTGACATTAGGAATGGACTTGAGCAGAGCTGTGCAAAGATACACCTGGGATCATTTAAGAAGCAATTAGATGATTCAGATAAAGGTATATAAGTCAATAGACAATAGACAATAGAAAATAGGTGCAGGAGAAGGCCATTCGGCCCTTCGAGCCAGCACCGCCATTCAATGTGATCATGGCTGATCATTCTCAATCAGTACCCCGTTCCTGCCTTCTCCCCATACCCCCTGACTCCGCTATCCTTAAGAGCTCTATCTAGCTCTCTCTTGAATGTATTCAGAGAATTGGCCTCCACTGCCCTCTGAGGCAGAGAATTCCACAGATTCACAACTCTCTGACTAAAAAAGTTTTTCCTCATCTCTGTTCTAAATGTCCTACCCCTTATTCTTAAACTGTGGCCCCTGGTTCTGGACTCCCCCAACATTGGGAACATGTTTCCTGCCTCTAACGTGTCCAACCCCTTAATAATTTGATACGTTTCGATAAGATCCCCTCTCATCCTTCTAAATTCCAGTGTATACAAACCTAGTCGCTCCAGTCTTTCAACATATGACAGTTCCGCCATTCCGGGAATTAACCTAGTAAACCTACGCTGCACGCCCTCAATAGCGTGCAATTCTGGATTACTGAATTAAGAGAGTCTAAACATTTATTCTGCTAATGTTATGATTTTGTGAACCTCCTGTGCTAATTGTAATGTCTGGAGATCTGTGCATTTTGCTTTTTTACTTGAATAAAACACTGTTAAGGTGGACAGATATAGAAATGGGTCTACAAATTAAATGTTTTTCATTTATACATAAATTGTATGAAGTTGAAGGTGTGAGGAGCAAAGTTGAAAGGAGATAAGTGGGGCAATACAGGTGGTAAGTGCCTGGAAAATGCTGCCAGGGGTGGTGGTTGAAGTAAATATGTCGGTGGTGTTTAAAAGGCTTTTGACATGTGGATAGGCAGGGAGTGGAGGGATATGGGTTATGTACAGGTAGATAAGTGATGGTCTTGACATCATTTTCAGCACAGACATTGTAGGCCGATTCTTGTCAAGTAATTTCTATGTTATATTTTCTAAGTATAGTACCTTTAATGCAGTCATAAAAATAGTGTATTTAAAAATATTGATTTACTTAATCTTCTGCATAAGTGACAAAATTATAGAACTGCAACAAGAAGTTGCAAAACTCAAGCAAGCGTTGGAGGAAAGTCTCTCTAAGATGTCCAGTGATCCCAGGACAAAGAAGTCATTGGAATCTCTATCACCAAATCAAAGCTACAGTGTCAGAACATGTGGTACAAATAAAACTTCATCAATAAGGTAAAATTATTATTAATATTTTATTGCTTTAAAAAAATCATATCCAGGGTAGAACAGTCCCTAGATTGAAATTGTCAAAGCATAGGAGTAATTTTGGATTGATGTTATATTTATATTACCATGACATTTTAATATTTTAATATATATAGATCTTCGCCTGCTTCGTGTTCTGGTTCCTTTATAAATTGTGAAAGTATGGAACATATTAAGTTAACCACCAATACTTTAAAAGACCACAAAAGAGGGCAGTCTGCTTGGCTACAAATAGATGAAGATGCTTCAGATGGAGAACTAAGTAAGTATTTAATTCTGAGATTCAAAAATTGCACCCGGAAATATGAATAAATGTAGACAATCCTGGAATTAGATTTATTCGGATCTGTATACTGTTTCAGGTCCAAGACCCAGTGCTGATAAAATGTCTTCAATATGGAATGTTTTTCTATATGCAGAAGCTGTCTGATCTGCTGAGTGCTACCTGCATTTTCTTTTTTTATTTGTACAATAAAGCATCATTATAACAGACCATGGGGGACAAGGGTGGGAATCGTGACTGTAATTGTCGATTGTCCACTGCAACCAATTATCATGGATTAAGTAGGAAAAAAACGACTGCAGTTGCTGGTTAATACACAATAGGACACAATGTGCTGGAATAACTCCGCAGGTCAGGCAGCATCTCTGGAGAAAAGGGATTGTTAACGTTTCTGGTCTAGACCCATCTTCCGACTCTCGGTTCAGAACTGGGCCTAGGAATCCAGGTGAGTTGGTGACCCTGGCTTGCCGGCAACTGTGGGAGAGGTGAAGATCGACGGAGTCATTGGTTACGGCCCACAGATGGCCATAGTGTAGGTAAGGGTGCAATCTGTGTGCGGTAGGGGAGGAGGTGCGAGCTGGGGTGGCATGGGCAGCTAGGGGTGGCTGGGCATATGGGAGTGGTGTGGGCAGCCGGGGCTGTAAGTGGCAGGGGAGGAGGTACAAGCCAGTGGTGGCACGGGCATCTGGGGGTGGCGTGGGCAGCTGGGCCTATAAGCAGCAGGGGCGACAGTGTGAGCCGGGGTGGCGTGGGAAATCCAGGCTAGATGCTGCAGGGGAGGCAGTGCAAGCTGGCTGTGGTGTCGGCAGACGTCGGTCGGTTCATCCGTAATAACAAATCCGTCATAAAAATGTTTGTTAAATCGACGCTTCACTGAATTAAAAAATGTTCCTGAATATATGATCAAATGTAAAATCTATTCTGAATGGCGGACATATTTAATTAATATAACTTATTGATAAAGTCATAGAGTCATATAACATGGAGACTGGCTCCACCAACCGACCAGCTAGCATTTTAGTTCTCCCATGTCCACTCCGATACTGAAAATAATTGGCTCCAACAATCTTCCGGCTAACTTTTCCATGCTCTTGCTCCAACACTAAAATGAAATGTCTCTGCCAATACATCTTTTCAAATTTATTTTAGTTTTTTTAATTACAAAGATACAACATATAAACAGGTCCTTTGGCCCACTGAGTCCAGAATTTATGACATACAATAAATAACAAGCCCACTCTAAATACATGGATAAATCTGACTTGTTATTATACAATTTTTATGTGAGCCATAACATGAAGTTTTGTTTTCAATAAAGGCAATGCAATGGATTTTTCTAATGACACACGGCCACCTATACACACAAAACAAAGTTTATTCGAGACATCAAGAACAGCTCAGCATAGACAAAGTTACTCCGGAAACTACAAATCGAATGGTCCTGGGTTAGAAAGTTCATGTAAAGGTAATATTTACAGTCTGAAGAAGGGTCTTGACCAGAAACATCACCCATTCCTTCTCTCCTGAGATGCTGCCTGACCTGCTGAGTTACTCCAGCATTTTGTGAATAAATGCCTTCGATTTGTACCAGCATCTGCAGTTATTTTCTTATAATATTTACTCTAAACTCACAGATTGCACTTGATTAAGGCACAGGCAAATGGCTCAAATTGTAAAATATTCATTTTGATAGAGCTAAATGCAATATTTGTAGATTTGTACATTTTGTTTTTGAGCAAATCTATGGTTAATGTGTGCAGGTATAAAAAATAATACTACAAACTAAATTTTGCTTCAATTATACATAAATGGTATGAGGTATGGTGCCTTTAGTGAGTGTACTTCAGTGAGTGTACATCGATACACAGATTTACTTATTCTGCTAAATGGAAGAAATCGTGGAACAGCAACAAGAACCCAGAGAGTTGTGAATTTGTGGAATTTTCTGCCTCAGAAGGCAGTGGAGGCCGATTCACTGGATGCATTCAAAAGAGAGTTACATAGAGCTCTTAGGGCTAGCGGAATCAAGGAATATGGGGAGAAGGCAGGAACGGGGTACTGATTGTGGATGATCAGCCATGATCATATTGAATGGCGGTGCTGGCTCGAAGGGCCAAATGGCCTACTCCTGCGCCTGTTGTCTATGTATCTATGTATGTAAGAACTTGCAAATCACAAACAAAAATTGGAGGAAAGTTTTAGGAGTGTAGGGTAAAAACAGGTGGTTGCAAACAGGCAGAGAGGGAATTCCAAAGGTAAGAGGCTGTGGCACTGAAGGAACAGCTGCCAAGTGTTGCAATAGTGCAGAGATTAAAATTAGGTTACTCAAGAGTCAAAATTGGAGAGGCACAGATATTGGAATAATAGATGTTAAAATGAAAATTTATTGAACAATAACTACAGGTAACTACAAAACAATAGAACACGTATGGACATTTGATGGTGCCCTGTGTAAAATTTGTCAAGAAAGAAACAAGAAAGGAATCATTGTTCTCCAGCATCGTAACTGCATTTGCCCATTTTGCAATGATTTGGAAAGTAATTTTTGACTTATGGAGTTGAAAGATAGCATTTTAATGCAAGTATCAGCTACATTGCTAAGACTTTTTTGAAATGACTTAATAAAATTATTGTTGTTAACTCTTGTATAATAAAAACCCTGATAATCCACTGACTGACAGTTTAAATAGCGTGATGGTTTGTCATCCTGCTCACTGGATGCTGGTTCCCTGCACAAACTTTCACAAGTAAGGTCCTGCGTTCTCTTTCACACACTGGTGCACCAAGTTCCATTTCTCCCTTCCTACAAGTCTCCATTCCCAGCCTTTCTAAAAGCCTCTTAAATCCCACAAACATATCCGCCTCCACCAATCAGGGGGACAGTTAGACTGCTCGGAGAACTAGGAAGGGGAAGGGATGGAGAGGGAGGGAAAGCAAGGGTTACTTGAACTTAGAGAAGTCGATATTCATACCACTGGGATGTAAGCTGCCCAAGCAAAATATGAGGCGCTGTTCCTCCAATTTGCACTGGGCCTCACTCTGATAGTCTGACTGTCCCCCTGATTACATTTTATATCTGTATGCTTCGTCTAGCTTACAATGATCTATTCAACATTTTCCTTGAAGCTCATCCCCTTTGATGTCTCATTTTCACACCTTTGTGTCTCCCTCTCCCCTGACTCTCAGTCTGAAGAAGGGTCTCGACCCGAAATATCACCCATTCCTTCTATCCAGAGATACTGCCTGTCCCGCTGAATTACTCCAGCATTTTGTGTGCTATGTTTGGTATAAACCAGCATCTGCAGTTCCTTCCTACACCTTTTTTTCCTGGAATCAGTGCAATACAAAAATCATGGGCATTAAGTGGCACAAGCTGTTACTTTGTCACTGGGCAGGAACACCACTCCATACAAAAGAGAAAGAAAACAATAGCACTATCGTTACACCCAAAGACCATCAAATTCGAATGTTAGCACCTGAAGGATGCCATTCAAGGCAAGAAACACTGGATTCTATCAGGCTGCAGTGAAGAGTGTGGGAAACTAATGTAGAAACTGGAGAGAGTTTGCACATCAGTTCTTTCCCCAGACAACTGAGGGCGATGAGTTTGCTGTAGGTTTATATGGAAACGTTTATATTTGGCCCATATAACAACATTTGAGAGAACGAAGGAACACCACAGAGTCCATGTCCAGCCACTTCCGGGAGCTTTTGCAGAACCAGAAGCTCAATTTTCCAGTCTGGAAATGGTTTATACATTGGAGCCACCTGCTGTTAACACTTCTGTGGTGCAGTGTAAACTGATGAATCCTTACAGTCTAAAGGATCCATTAAAAAGGTAATTATTTAACTCAGAAAAGATTTTAAATACAACTGATATTATTTCATCTCGTAGAATGATTAGAAACTGAGATTGGAGCTAATTTTTGAGAACTGTAGATTAGTGGACACCTAGCTCATTTATTTTACATGGCCAACTCTAAGTTCCAGGAATAACATTGAAAAGATTAATGCTAATGAATATTCAATGACGTGTCACTATATTCAAATGTTACTCTTGTTACAGAAGTCTTCTCTGAGAGATTGACACTGAAAAGGAAGAAACAACTTTCTAGTATTTCATCCACAGCAAATAAATACTCTGAAATATTTACAACTATTTCACCAGCGAGGTGAGTCGAAGAGGATGATACATAAACAATACGAATAACTTTATTTTCATAAACACTGAAAATTTAAAATTGAAGAATAAATGAATAAATCAATTGTGTGTTTTTAGATTTTATCATTTTATCTATGAGCAAACTGTTATGCCAGATTTTGGAGACTTTGCAATTGCAATTTATCCTTCTTGCAGGTATCTACCAATATCAAGGGTTCCCAGAATTTCCTGTTCACCTTCATATGAAACAATCAGAACAGGATTACTGTGTTTTCCGAACCAACTCAGTAGCACCACGTACCTTTGGCGAAATTCTGTTGATAAAAGCATCAGTATTCCACAGGTAAGTAATGTACTAATGCGATATGTGGAAATATCCTTGTAACAATTTTCCATCTCCATAATTACATTGAAGGCTTATGCCGAATAACACCAAGAGCAAGAAAGGACCAATAGTAACTGTGAAAGTCCTGAAAGGTAAGAAGTTTGGTTGCAACAGCAGAGCTGGCATTTCCAAGGGATGTCAAAGGTATGGCATATTCAGTTTGTACTAGAGAGAGAGAGAGGGGGGGGGGGGGGTGATTCAAGGATGAGGAAGAGGATGTAGAAAATGGGGAGTAAAAACAGGATATATTGATTCCAGCTTTCTACTTTATAAATGTGAATGAATTACACTTATTAAGTAATAAACATGTGCAACAACTGGTTGAAAGAAATTCCAATGCAATTTCATCTTTCAGAATTCCTTTTTTTGCAGAATGTGATAAGTTATCCACTAAACAAAAACTCTGAATAACTATCCGAAATAATAGAATTACTAACCCAACTCAAGAAGCATCACATTAGCCTCAGTGACCCCTTGGGTCCTGGCAACATGCTCATATATAATCTCTGCACACTTTCCAACGTAATGGCATCTTTCCAAGAGCAGAGTGACCAAAACTGAACACAAAAATCCAAATATGGTCTCACCAACATTTTGTACAACTGTAACATAACATCTCAACTTCTATACTCCATACCCAGACAACATAAGCCATTTATCAAATGTAGCTCACCTTCAACACCATAATTCCATCGAAACATCTCCAAAATCCTGGGCCTTGGAGTCAGCACTCGATGTTGCATATCGACAGTTAATCCCATACGTGCAGACAGATAAGAGTTTGTCTTGACATCGTGCTTGACACAGGCATAGAGAGCCGACGTGTTCCTGTGCTGTACTGTTGTATGTAATGAAGGACAGTTCAGAATCCTGACTAGGGGAAGAAGCTGTTCCTGAGTCTGGCAGTGTGCATTTTCAACTTCTGTATATTCTGCCTGACAGTTGCAGGTCGAGGATGGAATGACCAGGGTGGTAAATTTCTTTGATTATATTGAAGTTTAAATAGCATTAATGGTGGGGAATCTGGTCTGCGTGAGGGACCAGGCTACATCCACAACTGTTTGCAATTTTGTACGGTCTTGAGTAAACCAAGCTGTGATACAACCCGACACTATGCACTCTATAGTGCATCTGTAGATGCTTTTAAGAGTCATTGGACTCATGCCAAATTTCCTCAGTCTGCAGCGGAAGTAGAGGCGTTAGTTTGCCTTCTTTGCTGTCGCTTCACTTGGATGGTCCATGACATTGGTAATATATTTGCAAAAGAATGTAAAGATCTCAACTGTTTCCAGTTTGGCAACATTGATTAACACATGGTAATTCAAAAATTGCTGTACCTTAATTGGTACACATGACAATAAAAGACCTTGAACCTTGATTCATAATTTTAGAGAGTTTTTCCACAGTGATTAGAGAGTATTAGCCAGATGAAGAGGTTGAACAAACATGGGTTGCTTTCTTGGGAGCATTGGCAGCTGAAGGATGACCTACCACAAGTATATAAAATGTTGAGTGGCAAAGATAGGTTAAATAGTCATAGTCTTTTTCCAAGGGTGGAATTGTCAAGTACGAGAAGAGCATAGATTTACTGGTGGGGAAATTTTTAAAAGTGCTTGGGGAAAATGCAAAGAGTGGTAGGTTTGAGACATTCTTTGAGGGCATAGCATTTGTACAGCATGAAAAAGGGCCCTTTGGCCCAACTTGTCCATGCCGACCAAGATTCCCAACCTAAGCTAGTCCCATTTGCTTGCGTTTGACCTGTATCTCACTAAACCTTTTTTATCCAAGTATCTGTTCGTGTCTTTTAAATGCTGTTATAGTATCTGCCTCAATTACCTCATCTGGCAGCTCATTTCATATGCCCAACACACTGTGTGGAAAATGTTGCCGCTCAGGTTAAATATTGCCCCTCTCACCTTAACCATATGTCCTCTTGTTTTTGAGTCCCCTACCCCGGGTAAAACACCCTGTGCATTCACCCTATCTATTCCCTATCTACACCCTATTTCTTGATTTTATACACATCTATAAGATTACCCCTTAGCTTCTTGTACTCCAAGAAATAAAGTCCTAGCCTGTCCAACCACTCACGATCGCTCAGCTCTTCAAGTCTTGGCAACAAACTCATAAATCTTCTCTGTTCTATTTGCAGCTTAATGACATCCTTCCCATAGCAGGGGTTACCAAAACAGTGCACAGTATGGCCTCACCAGCACCTTATACAATTGTAACATAACGAGCCAACTTCTATGCTCAATACCTTTTTTTTATTATAAATTATTTATTTATTTTTATTTTTACAGAACTTTTTAGAAAACAAGCCCTCCCACCCTTCCCCCCACCCCCCCTTATACTAACCCCAAATAAGAAAAAAGAAGAAAAGAAAGAAAGATTAATACCTTGACTGATTTAGGACAACGTACCAAAAGCCGCCTTGATGATCGTATCTACCTGTATTGCCACTTTAAAGGGCCTGTCCCACTTCGGCGATTTTTAAGGTGACTGCCAGCGACTAAGCTGTCATCGCCAGTGTGTCGTGGGGTATCGCGGGCATGGTCGTGAGTAGTCTCCAATGAGTCGTAGCTTTTTTCGGGTCACCGCGGAAATTTCTCCCTGCTTGAAAATTTTCGGCAACAGCTGGCTTGACGCCAATGACCGTAGCTTGTCATATCCTGTCGTGGGTGCTGTCGTAGGTTGTCGCCAGGTGACTGGTTGTCACCGGTGCTGATCCACCTTTTATAAGAATTTTGTTCGTTTGAATAAAGTAAATTTTGGACATTTTGACCAAAGATTGGTGTTTGAAGTTATTGTATTTCAGAGTAGTTTCTCATGGCATCTCTTTCAAATATTTTAATTTCATTTATTTTGACCAATAAAACAAACACAAACACAAGCATTGCACTGCATTGAAAAGCGAACTCTTCATTTATTTTGCCATTGCACTGCATTGGGTCTCTACAGGGACAAGGCCTTCAACCACATAGACCTCTTCTTGGGCTTCTTCTTCCCCATTCTTCATGTCCTTCTGTCTTGCAGAATTTTAAGCATGAGTGGCGCTGCAAGCAGTAGGGCTTGCATTTGATGTAAGAGCAATGCCATCATATGTTGCTTCCTGGCAGTCCTTATGCTAAATGATCGGAGACCCTACCCAAACCCATTTTTGCGCCAAGATTACGTGAAATGGCTACCGTTGTCATCAGTTGTGACCTGACAAGGTCGTAGCTTGTCGAGGGTGGAGGTAGGTTGACTTCGGTTGTCGTAGCTTGTCGTCGCTGTCGTAGGTGGACGTCCTAGGTCGCGATGACTGGGTCGCCGGTTGTCGGCAGCTTACCTTCGCCTAGCAGGTAGGTTGTTGTAGCTTGTCATAGGGGGAGTCATCGACATTGTCGTAGGGATAAAAAAACTGAAGGTTTTTTCTGCGATCAGCTACGACTTTGACAATCGCCGGCAGTCGCCTTAAAAATCGCCGGTGGGACAGGTCCTTTAGTGAACAAAGTACCCATACTCCTCGATCCCTCTGCTAAGATGGCGGCGCTGCCCTAGCAGCTGCGGCTTACCTGCAGTTCGTTTGTCTTTTTTGTTGTTTTTTTGTCTTAATTGTAGTGTTTAGATGTGATGTAGTGTTTTTTGTGGTTGTGTACTATGTGTGTGTGTGGGGGGGAACTGTAAAATTGTCTCTTCCGAATGGAGACCCGACCTTTGTTTTCTGGGCAGTGTCTCCGTATCCGCTGCGTCCGACCATCGGCCAAACACTTGGACCTGGCGGCCTCCACCTGGGACCACCTGGGGCTCTGGTTTGCCGAGCCCGCGGACCGGACTTACCATCTGCGGAGCTGGCTGCCTTCGGAGGCTGCGGGAGCAGCTGTGACTCACCTTCGGAGGCTTCGGCGCGGGCCGCGGGGACGTCGGAAGCTCGCAGGCCCTGCCCTGGGTGGGGGCCGACATCGGGAGCTCCGGCAGCGGCAGCGTCTTCGCCCGCCCCGAATCGCGGGGCTTGGGTCGGCCCGCTGCAGACCTTTCACCGTCCGGCGCAGTCTGGAACGTGGCAACTTCAACAGCCTGATCGCGGGAGAAGACGGCAGGGGAAGAGAAAAGACATTCTGGCCTTCCATCACAGTGACTGGAGGAGACTCATTGTGATGGATGTTTCTTTTTTTTTGTTTTGTGTTGGTTTGTGGTTGTGTGTGAAATTGCTTATTTTGTTGTTCTTATTGTTGGACTGTGGGTGACAAAATCTCGTCCAAAAGACTCGTTTTTTTTGGATGACAATAAAGGTAATTCTGATTCTTCTGATTCTTCTATACATTGCTCCCCTGAACCCTACCATTCACTGTGATGGTTTGACTTCCCAAATTGCAACACCTCACACTTATCTGCTTTAAATACCATTAGCCATTCCTCAGCCAATTATCTAGCTTATAAAGAGCCAATAGCAATTTTTCATTTCCATCTTCGCTAGTCCTTTTTCAGCTTTTCTAAAGATCGCAGATTAATTAGATGATTAAGGAACCGAACACTTAGTGCTTCATTGGGGCGGCATAGTGGCACAGCAGTAGACCTGCTGCTTCGCAGCACCAGAGACCCGGATTCAATCCAGACTATGGGAGCTGTCTGTGCGGAGTTTGTACTTCTCACATGCAATTGCCATTTGTTCCAACATCGATGAGGAAAAAAAGTGGCTAGCAGGCATAGGGCAGTTGAATCTTCGCAACAAGTTTTTGTCATCCTGAATTGGCGGAAGGTGTAAGCCAGGGCTTGCATGGGTGCACCTAAAAGTTATCCCTCTCCTTCCTTCTAGATGTCGCACTGCATTTTTAGTTTTTATGGTTAGTCCAAGGAAGCCACCCAATTAATCACTCATTTAGTTATACCAATGTGACATTTCAAGATGGATCTCTTAATAAGAGCACCTGTCCCAGAACATTTATTTTCTTGATTAATTTAATTTACTACCACACGAAAGGAAGACATATTATAAATTTACGAAAAGTCATAGTTAAGCAAAATGTTCTGAAGGGCATTAGTTTAAAGACTTTATCAGCTGTGCTGTGGTACACCAAGTCTTGTTTTTTTGTCTGTGATTGCTTCTCTAATATTTTAAGCAAAGAATTTACATAATTTATGTGGCACAGTGGTAGACTTGCTGCCTTACAGCACCAGTGTTCTGGGTTCGTTCCTGACTACAGGTGCTGTCAGTGTGGAGTTTTTACGTTCCCCTGTGACTGTGGGTTTTCTCTGGGTGTGCTCCAGTTTCCTCCCACATCCCAAAGACATACAGATTTGTCTGTTAATTGGCATCTGTGAATTGTCCCTAGTGAGTAGGATAGAACTAGTGTACGGGAGATTGCTGGTCGACACGGACTCGGTGGGCCGAAGGGCCTATATCCATGCTATATCTTCAAACTAAAAAATTAAACTAAACTTATTTACTCTGCACATTCCAAGGCCATTTTAAGAGGAACCTTACAAATCATGAATTTCTAACAGCTCATATATTTTTTAATCTATTCATTGTTTTTTGTGAAAGTATGTCTAAATTTAGAAATATATCTTTAATTTCTGTATCTTAACTGGCAGTGTTTTCTTCACCCAGATTTCACATTTAAATGCAAAACTGGACAGAGCAATAGAGGCCACAAGTAAAATGAAGGAAACCACCAGAGGAATGCTTAAAAGCTTGTCTGCTGACTTGGCCAAGACTGAATACTGTAAATATTTGTATGATTTTTAATTATTTTCTTGGTAGTCTCAATGGGGGTCTTTATAATGATATTCAATAATAAGTATCAAAATCTTGCAATGTCACTGTAGGAATACCATCACCTTTAGTCTGAAGAAGGGTCTCGACCCGAAATGTCATCCATTCCCTCTCTCCTAGATGCTGCCTGACCTGCTGAGTTACTCCAGCATTTTGTGATACCATCACCTTTATTTGGTGATCCAATCTGTAATATTTGGGACTGTTTCAGTGATTCTGGATAATTGGTTAAGTACTAATATAAAACCATTTGTGCCTGGGAATCAATTGATTTCTCTAACTTGTCTTAGTAACCCTTGCTTTCCCTCTCTCTCCGTGCCCCTCCCACTCTAGTTCTTTGACGAGTTTCACTGTCCTCCTGATTAATTTTACTGATTGTATGACTTGTCACCTTCCCCTCAGCGAACAATGAACCATTCTGCATTTCCTTTTACATTGTCTGCTTTGATCTGTCATTTTCAACCTCTACTCTCCCTCTCCCCTGACTCTCAATCTGAAGAAGGGTCTCGACCCGAAACATCACCCATTCCTTCTCTCCAGAGATGCTGCCTGACCCGCTGAGTTACTGGAGCATTTTGTGGCTATCTTCTGTGTAAACAAGCATCTAGAGTTCCTTCCTTTGCATAAAGTAGTTATTTACATGTTTTTTTTCAGACAATACCAGTTTAATGAACCAGTCTAATTTAAATCCATTGGAAATAAGCATATGATTTTAATACTTTACCCTGAATGTGCCAACATATCAGAAAGTACCCCATGGGATGCAAACAGTTTAATTCATTGTTTCCATTACAGAGCTCTGACATGGAAGGCATCAACTGTGTAGTGTTAGGTTTTGCAACCAAATACACAGTTCCAATGGATTCAGATGTACTTTTTTTGACATAAAATAATTTGCACTCAATTATTTCAAACTTATTTTATGTTTTGTTTTGTCTAGTTTTAGTTTAGTTTTTTGTTTAAGATACAGCGTGGAAACAGGCCCCACGGCCTACCGAGACCCGGTTACCCGTGCATTAATTCTATCCTATACACTAGGGAAAATTTACAGAAGCCATATAACCTACAAATCTACACGTCTTTGGAATGTGGGAGGAAACCGGAACAACTGGACAAAACCCACTCAGTGATGGAGAACATACAAATTCCATACCTGCAGCACCCGGGTTTTAGATATAAGCCGGGTCTCTGGCTCTCTAAGTGTGTTTATGGCCTTTAGATGCTTTCTGATACCATTGGAACTAACATTCAGGATAAAGAGTTAGAAACATAGAAAATAGGTGCCGAGGCAGCGTGTTCGCCCACCCCGAATCGCGGGGCTTGGGTCGGCCTGCCGCGGACCTTTCACCGTCCGGCGCGGCCTGGAATAGGCCGCGGGATTTTTCACCGCCCAGCGGGGGCTTCAATGTCAGGAGCCCCGACCGCCCCAACGTGGCAACGACAACAGCCTGACCGCAGGAGAAGATGGCAGGGGAAGAGAAAAGACATTGTGGCCTTCCATTACAGTGAAGAGGGACTGGAGGAGACTCACTGTGATGGATGTTTCTTTTTTGTTTGGTGTTTGTGATTGTATGTGTTATTGCATTTTTATTGATTATTCTTATTGGTCTTATTGTTCAACTGCGGGTAATGTTTCATTTCACTACACATTTATGTGTATGTGACAAATAAACGACTATTGACTATTGGAGTAGGCCATTCAGCCCTTCCTGCCAGCACCGCCATTCAATAAGATCATAGCTGATCATCCAAAATCAGTACCCCATTCCTGCTTTCTCCCTATATCGCTTGATTCCGAGTTAGAATCCATTAAATATATCAGGAGCATGTTTTACATAAAATAAGGGATTAACAAACAGTTATTTCAAAGTTCAGCTTTGTTACTGACAGTCGCTACTCCACATTGGAAACCAAATTAGGTTGTTTGCAGCAAATATGTTTTCTGACAAGGTTGGTATTAAGATTTCAGGGTTAAGTTTTACAGTCCACTGAATACATCTACTGGTTTCAGAAGGATGCTTTAGATAAAATAAAATGGTTTACCATCAGTTTTTGCAAAGTTCTTTGTAGATAGTGGCAGTTGAGTGAAATGCACTGCAGGACATTGGATGTTGCAAACTAGACCGCAGCAAGTAGGATGCTTTGTGACACACTGGGCACTAGGTGACGTTTTACAATAAAAGCCATGTTTCCAATGGATTCAGAAGCAAGTCCTACATAAGATAAAGTGGTTTACAATTACTTTAAAGTTCTTTGTAAATAATGGCAGTTGAAGCAAACATAAACTATCGTGCATTAGAAGTGCCAAATTAAGCTGTTCTGATGTGTAGAATTCTTTCTGACATGGATGGCACTAACTTTTCACAGTATGGTTTTACCGTGCAATCAACATTTCCAATACAATCGGGTGCATGAGTTACATACCATGTGGTTTACAACAAGGTATTTCAAACTTTTTCTTTTTTTGGCAATTGAATGAAGCACAGCGACTGGAATGGAACCACTAAATTAGACTGCAACAAATTGTTTTCTTTCTGATATATTTGGCACTAACTATTTGGGTTAAGCTATTGTAATCAAGAATAAAGTCATCTGCAACAAGTTATCTCAATATTTATACTTATTCTTAGTTGATGGAAGCATCACTCTTCTGCATTGAAACACCAAAATAGAATGTTTACAGCCAGTCTGATGCTTTCTGACACGATTGGCAATAAGGATTCAGCATAGAATCAAATAAATGTTTCCATCAGACTGCGGTGCTGGCTCGAAGGACCAGCTCTATTGACTGAGGAGCAAATTGTACATAGAACAAAATGGTTACAAACAATTTCTATGATACGTTTGTTTTCATTGATGCAGATGAATAAAGCAATGACTCGTTAGGGTACAATTAAATCAATGTTTCCAATGGGTTCAGAAACATGTTTTACATAGAATTAAGCATTTGGCAAATGGTTACTTCAGAATTCTTTTTAGCTAATTTCAGTTAAATGAAGCATAATTACCCTGCATTGCAAATGCTTGTTTGTGGCAAGTGTGATACTTTCTGATAACATTGAGGTAAGATTTTACAATTTACTGAACATATTCACTAGTTTTAGGAGCATATTTTACAAAACATTGTTATTTACACAAAGTTATTTGTAGATAAGGGAAGCGAAAAATAGCTTAACTGCATTGTAAATGGCAATTAGCCTGACACACTTGACACAAAGTATTTAATGTAAGGTCTTACAATTAAAGAAATGTATGCAATGGTTTCAGGGGCATTTTTGCAAACAGTTACTTCAGTTCTTTTTAGTTAATGGTACATAATGGCAAGGCAGTGGGAAATTGTACTACTTGTAGGATTCTCTCTGACACAGTTGGCACTAACTAGGGTAACATTTTGTAAATTTTTTTAATATTTCCAATGGGTTCAGGAGCATGTTTTAGATTTTTTTTTAAAGTGTTTTGCAAACAGTTATTCCTAAGTTCTATTTAGTTAATTTCAGTTGAATGAAGTACCTGTATAACTACTTTTTCATGGAAACACTAATTTTAACTGTTTGCATTGGATAGGAATCTTTCTCACACGGTTGGCTCTAACAATTCAGCATAACATTTATAGAATCAAATAAGATTTCTATTGGAATTTAGAAGCAACCAAAAGAGTTTTTGATCCAGTTTGTCACAAATTTTAAAGGTGAGATTTTACAACCAAATAAACATTGGCAACTGATTCAGGATCATGTATTACATAAATAATTGAGCTCAGAACAAGTTATCACAAAGCACTTTGCAGTTATTGTCAGATGAATTAAATATTGTTACGCTAATGGCAAATTAGACTGCAGCAAGTAGAAGGGTTTTTCATATCATATCATATCATATCATATATATACAGCGCGGAAACAGGCCTTTTCGGCCCACCAAGTCCGCGCCGCCCAGCGATCCCCGCACATTAACACTATCCTACACCCACTAGGGACAATTTTTACATTTACCCAGCCAATTAACCTACATACCTGTACGTCTTTGGAGTGTGGGAGGAAAACGAAGGTCAAACAGTTTGTAATGACCTTTCATGGTAAGGTTTACAACCAAGTAAACTTTGCTACTCAATTCAAAATCATGACTTAGATAAAATAATGTAGTTCAGAACAAGTTATTTCAAAAGAAGTTGCCAACGGGGGCAGGAAATACTCTAAAATTGGAAAAGGCTCAATAGTCCACATGCATTAAGTAGAATACTTTTTCATACGGTTGGCAATAGCCTTTACTGGACAGCTTATACAACCAAATAAACATTTCCAACTGAGACAGCACAATGAAATGCACAAACCAAACTGTTTTACAACAGGTTATTTAGGTAGAATAATTATTATTACGACTGGGAATAATATATTTCCTAGGAAGGTTGTATAACCTAATAAATGTGTCCAATCGATTGAAGATCATGAATTACATCAACTAGCCTACAACATGTTATTGTGAAGGTGTGATCAAATAAGGGCAATTCAATGTAACATAGCTGCTCTGTATCATAAACACCTATCTAGTCTGCTTGCAGTAAGTAGAATGCTTTTTCACACGGTTCACAACTTTTCCTAGGAACCAAATACACATGTCCAATCGATTCAGCATGATGAATAACATCGCTGATACTAGTTTTCAACAGGTTATTTTGAAGGTCTGCTGAAATAATGGCAATTTTTGTAACATCACTATTCTGTTTTGGAAAAACCTAACTAGACTACTTTCAGTAAGTAGCACACCTTTCCTTGTGGTTTGCAATCACTTTTCTAGGAACGTTGAACAACCAAACTAAGTTGTCCAATTAATTGAAGGCCATGAATTAAATCAACTGAACTAGCCTACAACATGTCATTGTGAAGGTATGCAAGGACAATTCAGTGGAACGTAGTTACTCTGTATTATAAATGCCTACCTAATCTGCCTATAGGAAGTAGAATTATTTTTCATATAGAAGCATACAGCGTGGAAACAAGCCCTTCAGCCCAACTTTCCCACACCGGCCAACATGTCCCAGCTATGCTAGTCCCACCTGCCTGAGTCTGGCCCATATCCCTCTAAACCTGTCCTATCCATCTACCTGTCTAATTGTTTCTTAAATGTTGTGATAGTCCCTGCCTCAACTACCTCCTCTGGCAGCTCACTCCATACACCCATCACCCTTAGTGTGAAAACATTACCCCTCAGGTTCTTATTAAATCTTTTCCCCTTCACCTTAAACCTGTCCTTTGGTCCTCGATTCCCCTGCTCTGGGAAAGAGACCTGTGCATCTACCTGCTCTATTCCTTTCATGATTTTATACACCTCAATAAGATCACCCCTCATCCTCCTGCGCTCCAAGGAAAAGAGTCCCGGCCTGCTCAACCTCTCCCTATATCTCAGGCCCTCGAGGGGAAAGTGAAATGATGGTGACTGTCATGAAATGTTGACATATTCACAAGTTGTTTGTTCGGCTTAGTAATATTAACAACCTGGCCATACGACACAATGATTCTTAGGAATAAAGATCAGGAAGACTTACCACAGCACTGCTGAAATGTGAGGCTACAGTTCAGGGGCACACAACCATTACATAACATGACATTAATTGCAAAGGTGCATAACTCTATGTGGGTTAATGCCTTCAGGTAACAGTAATGGCCATGCACCACTACTCTAGTCTCGGCACATGTCAGGCTGGGTCAAGTGCACCGTTTAATGTGAGGGTCGCCACATGAACTGCAGGCAGAAATACGCATGTTGTCTGTGGTTCATTACAGTCACTGGCAGTTGACTGGGGCCAGGTCAGGAGTCAGTGCTGAAGCCTTGAATGGGGTCACGACAGCAAGGAGACAGCCTGACAGTGAGGCAAGGCCAGGTGTGAGGGACTGAGGATCAGGGTCGGGTCTGCATTGACAGCAAGATCCTCACCTACACCTGCCATCAAACACCTCCGTGCTTCCAGCTTCAGCCTCTATCCAATAAACACCCATGCTGTTTTCATTTAACTCTTGCCTGAGGCATTAAGTGCAAGCAAACTAATCTTGGAAAAGAGTAAACAAGGAACAGCAGATGCTGGTTTACAAAAAAAAACTGCTGGAGTAACTCAGCGCATCAGGCAGCATCTCTGGAGATGTTTTGGGTCGGGACCCTTCGTCAGACTGATTGTTGTTGGTGGGGGAGATAGAAAGCTGGAAAAGAGAGATGGGGGCAGGACAGAGTCTGGCAAGTGATAGGTGGACACAGGTGAGGGGTTGATAGGTAGATGGTTCGACAAAGGCTTGAGGGTTTCCCCAGGCCATCTTTCCTCAGTTTGAAGAGTTGCGAATAGTGAAACCAGAGGAAGGAATGTAAAGGAGTGGAGAAATAGGAGCACATCCAGGTTGGCACATACTGGTGGGGTTTGGGGTGCCTGGGGGAGACAGATGTCAATTTTTTTATGTCCTACATGAAAAATATTTTGTTTTCCCCACTAAACCCACTTTGGTGAGGATATTTAAATATATATCAAGAACCAAGAAGTATCAAGAACCATAGACCACAGGCTTAAGATGAGGGGAAAAAAGTAATTGGAACCCGAGGGGGAACTTTTTCACCCAGAGGGTGGTAGGTATATGGAACGAGCTGCCAAAGCAGGTAGTTGAGGCAGGTACTATCATACCATTTAACAGACATTTAGACAGTTACATGGATAGGAAAGGTTTAGAGCGATTTGGGCCGAACATGGGAAGGTAGCACTAGCTTTGATGGGGCTTGGTCAGCATGTTTTTCATGCTGTATGACTCTTTGACTGTTCAATTGTCTGGAAGGGGGATGAGTTGTAAGGTGAAACTCAGAAAGCTAAAGCAATTTAGTCGGATGAGGGTTTTCTGAATATCTTAAATGACACATTGAAGGTAAATCAACCCAGGCTAAACCCAGAGAAATGAGGCGAATATTTAAATTAATAATCCAACTCACAGTAATTATCTTTACTTAGAAATATTTACAATTATAATCTAGAAGGATGTAGAAATATTGAGATGTTCTACCTCATTTGGTGTCATAACAGAATCATTAATAAACCAGATAAATAAACTTCAATTAGTCACTTAGTTTGTTTGCTCCAGGCCAACTTTCTTCATAGAGTCACAGAGTCAAACAGTACGGAAACGGGCCCTGCAGCCCAACTCATCCTTGCCGACCAAGATGGCCCACCTAAGCTAGTTTGATTTGCCCACATTTGGCTCATATTCCATAAACTTTTCCTATCCATGTACTACGCAAAGTTTCCTGATGTTCAAATTGATTTCACACAAGCTTTTTAAAACCAAAAAGAAAGGGAAGGGCCTGTTATCATTACCTGAAGATTGATATGAATTCAGTTCCTGGAGCCAAAAGTCTAATGCTAGTTTTATTCTTTTCTCATATCCCGGGTCTTTGTTGGGCTGCAATCCCACCCTCTGGGACACACTCTCTGTACCATTTAACACCAATCATCTATGCTTCATTCCTCTTCCCTCTCAGTAATTTCAGAACTCCATTAAAACTACATTCCCTCATCCAGAACGCCTCTCCCTCACACCAGTATAGATTTATCATAAGATCATAAGTGATAGGAGCAGAATTAGGCCATTCGGCCCATCAAGATCTATCTCTCCCTCCTAACCCCATTCTCCTACCTTCTCCCCATAACCTCTGACACCCGCTGTTTAGTTTAGTTTATTGTCATGTGTATCGAGGTACAGTGAAAAGCTTTTGTCGCCTGCTAATCTGTCAGTGGAAAGGTAAATACATGATTACAATCAAGCCATCCACAGTGTACAGATGCATAGGAAGGAACTGCAGATGTACAGATATATGATATATGTTTAGAGCAAAATAGTCCAGTAAAGTCAGATTAAAGATAGTCTTTGGGTCTCCAATGAGGTAGATAGTTCTACCCGAGGCAGGACGGCTCTCTAGTTCTTAGTAGGATGGTTCAGTTGCCTGATAACAGCTGGGAAGAAGCTGTCCCTGAATCTGGAGGTGTGTGTTTTCACACTTCTATGCCTCTTGATGATGGGAGAGGGGAGAAGAGGGAGTGGCCAGGGTGAGACTTGTCCTTGATTATGCTGGTGGCCTCGTTGAGGAAGCGTGAAGTGTAATGGAAGGGAGGTTGGTTTGTGTGATGGTCTGGGCTGGGTCCACAACTCTGAAATTTCCTGCGGTTTTGGATGGAGCTGTTCCCAAACCATGTTATGATGCATCCCGATAAAATGCTTTCTACGGCTCATCTGTAGAAGCATCTATGACCTTTGGTCGTGATTATCTTCATACCCAAGCCTAGGATAAGGTCTGCCCAAACATTCCAGATGGGTCTTGAATGTTGTACCAGTTCCACACCATTTCCCATGACCTGAGATCCAATGTCACCATCTCCCTCTTTGACACTCCCTTAACGGTTAGGTTTATGAAGGGTTAGGTTTATCAACACAGAAGAGAGAAATGTAAAGAAAGAGTATGTTACAACATACAGAGATGAAAATAATATCGAAGACAACGTTTAAGAAACATTTAGACAGGTACATGGATAGAACAGGTTTAGAGAGATATGGGCCAAATGCAGGCAAGTGGGACTAGTGTAGATGGGACATGTTGGTTGGTGTGGGCAAGTTGGGCCGTGGTGCCTGTATCTACACTGTGAGACACTGTGACTCTATGATTATAAGGAGCGAGTACGGAATAAATTTTGACGAGAGGAGAGGAAGTACTCTGTAATGAAACACAAAGGGAATGATTCTCACAACACTGGAGGCAACCTGTACAGTTATTTGCTCCTGAGTTACACCCTGAAGATTGGTCAGTAGCTTTTTAAACGTCCAATATAATTTCATCCATAATGGAGTGTGCTGTGAAAAATATTCCACTAAAATAAAAATTGTAACAGCTAATGTTACTGCCTGGCTGAGTTGCCTACTCTTTGATCAGTATTTGATGATATTCATGGGAAACAAAAGGATATTTAATTTTATTAATTTTGCGTTGTCTGTGCCAGAACCAAAGTGTGATTGGCCAACATTACTCCGCAGTGGAGAAATAGAAAAGACGTCTGAAATGTCAGATTTGCAATGCAAATTTCAGTTATTGTGCCTGAATCTATGACTATTACATATGCACCTCATAGATATATCCTAATTACAAGGAACTGGAGATGCTGGTTTATACCAAAGATAGACAGAAAATGCTGGAGTAACTCAGTGGGTCAGGCATCACCTCCGGATAAAATGGATACCTTACATTTTGGGTCTGGACCCTTCAGTCTTTACTAGAATGCTGCCTGGATTAGAGGACTTCAGCTACAGAAAAAGGTTGGATAGACTTGGATTTTTTTCTCTGGAATGTTGGAGGTTGAGAGAAGATTTGAAAGACAGATATAAAATTATGAGAGGCACAGATAGGGTAGTCAGTTAGAACCTTATCCCCATCTTACCTGGTGAGCCGCAGGAGGAGCCAGGCCCGGAAGCACCCCATAGAACCGGAAGCCACCAAGTGGCGCAACTAGTCCCTCAGAATAGACCTCTGGAGAAGGTTCAAGTCAAATGGCCACAGGCCTGCAAGTGGGCAATCTGGCATCAGTTTGACGAGGACGCTGACGAAGAGCTGGTCATGGATTGCCATAAGCAGGGCTGGAAGGCAAGGTGTATGCCATCGAAGTTGGCTGTAGAGGTTTTGCAGGGCAATAGCTCTACAAAGCCTTGAGTGCACTGGGCATCACCGGAATGGAGAGGAGAAGAGTCATCAAGAACACCACAGAGGCAGTGGACAAAGCCTCGAGATGGCTCTGGATCAGGAGAGGAGATCCATGGGGAGGAGTGAATGCCACCTGAACACAAGTCGTGGTCTGATCAACCAGGGCTGGGTCGCCTGGCAAGGGTGTCTGATGTTGAAAGACCCGAAACATCCAATGACCCCAGGTTACATCACTGATGGTATGTTCAGGAGCATCAAGATATGTATTTTATCAAACCAGGGTGGAAATATCCAACACTAGAGGGCATAGCTATAAAGTGAGAGGGGAGAAGTTTCATGGAAATGTGCAGGTAAAGTTTTGTTTACACAGAGAATGGTGGGGGCCTGGAACGCATTGCCAGGGGTGGTGGTGCAAGTAGATATGAAAGTGCTGTTTAAGACGCTTTTAGATAGCCACATGGAAGCACAGGTAATGGAGGGATATGGATCACTTGCAGGCAGATAGATCGGTTCTGCTAGGCATCATGTTCGGCACAAACATTGTGGGCTGTCCTAGGAACGGGCCCTTCAGGGCTGTACTGTCATCTATAGAAATATCCTGTTCACTTGAAATGGTAATACAGCAAGTGAGTATATCATGAACATTATTTACAACAAATTAAAAGCACGCCAATATGAAGCGAGGCTTGAGAATTATGGGGAGGTTTCCTTGGAAGTGTGCTTGAATTAAGAGCTTCAGATTCATCAAACATCTACAACCAAGTGTGTATCTGTGCGATGAGGAGGGTTTAAAAAAATATATCTGCTGACAACAAAGAAACTTTGGCAGTACTTCTTCTATCTCAATGATTATCAACGAGAACCACAACCTGGACAGGATGGACTTTGACTTTGATCATCAGACCGAACTGGCCTGATACCACACGACATCTAACATACCGGCTAAAAATATATCATGAAATGTGTCACGTTTGCTTCAAATACATAGCATGGTTGTGGAAATATCAGTACAAGAACTTAAACAAAAATAGTTAAGATGAAGACTGCAAAATAGCTGGTGACAGTAATCCTAGAGTTATTTTATATAGGCATTTTACAGTTGATTGAGAAAGAAAGCTTGTAACACTGTTAACATGGAAATATATAATTTTTAAAAGATTGACTTTTTTAACCAAAGCACAGTGTTAGAGGAACTCAACGGGTCAGGCAGTATCTGCAGAGGGAATGGAAAGGCAACATCTTGGGTCAGGACCCTTCTACAGACTGATGGTGGGAGGGGGGTGAGAAAGCTAGGAAAGAGAAGTGGGGACAGGACAAAGCCTGATGAGTGATAGATTTACCTGTTTTCTGCTGTTCCTCCGAATGCAGCGCCAGAGACCCAAGTTCGATCCTGACAATGGGATCTGTCTGTACGGAGTTTGTACGCTCTCCCCGTGACCTGCGTGGGTTTTCTCCGATCTTCGGTTTCCTCCCACATTCCAGTAGGTTAATTGGCTTGGTAAATGTAAATTGTCCCTAGTGTGTGTAGGATAGTGTTAATGTGCGGTGATCGCTGGTCGGCGCGGACCCGGTGGGCCGAAGGGCCTGTTTCCGCGCTGTATCTCTAAAACTAAAAACTAAATTAAAAAAACCTGCTGAGTTCCTCTAGCACTTTGTGCTTTGCTAAAAAATAAGTTCATATTTTTTAAATTATTTATTTCCATGTTAACAGTGTGGCCAGCTTACTCCCTCAATCAACTATAAAATGTTATGTAAAATAACTACGATTACCGTCACCAGGTATTTTGCTTGTCCGGACCATGAGTAAAATGTGACAACTCTCATTTTTTTAAAGAAAAAATATTTTTCCTTAAACATAATTTGGTGAACCCTCCAATCATGACACACAAATAATAATGCTTCTTTTAACACCTCAAGCACCTGACAAAGAGCGAATAAAAAATGAAGGAAGTCAGATTGTACCTCAGGAAGCAATTCCCATCTCAATTCCCAGTGTTTGATTGTTGAAAGGCACAATTCATATTTCACAGGAGCTTGTAAAGTTCAACGGAAATCAGACAAACAGTCCAAAAAAAATCTAGTCTTCGCCCAAATGGCAAACACAGATTTGAGAATTTGAAAACATTGGGGCTGTGGAATTTGCAAACAAGAGATACTGAATTCATGACATCCAGTGAAGACATCTATGCTTAGTTTAGTTCAGTTCAGTTTAAAGATACAGTGCGGAAATGCCCTTTGGCCCACCGAGTCCACCGACCAGCAATCCCCGTACACTAGCGCTATCCTACACACCAGGGACAATTTACAATCTTCACCGAAGCCAATTAACCAACAAACCCGCAAGTCTTTGGAATGTGGGTGGAAACCAGAACACCCAGAGAAACCCCACGCGGTAACCGGTAGAACGTACAAACTCCGTACAGACAGTACCTGTAGTCAGGATTGAACCCGGGTCTCTGGGGCTGTAAGGCAGCAACTCTACTGCTGCGCCCTTGTGGCTGAAGTTACTCGATACTCAATTACTGAGGAAGTGAACAAAAAGATCCTTCAACTGCATTGACAATATCCTGTGGCCAAATCCGCATGTATTTACAATTTATGATCCAATATTTCTGCTAAGCCAGGAGAGAGTCATCTTCCAGCAAAGGGCACAACTCATGTGATGGAAGTGCTGAAGAGCTCCTAAAGTCCTCAGTCCCGTTCCGAGTCATTTCCATAGTGATCCATGCTCTGTCCAAACATCTGGATTGTCACTTTACTAAAACAAACATCTGCTCAATGAAAGCTCCCATTCTCCCACATAAATCTTCACCAAAGTTTTCAGTAGGGTAATAGAGCTTTTCAGGAGGTTCAGACATGTGACCCATGGCTCCAAAGAGCCAGGAACCTTTCTTAAATCTTCTTTAGAATTTCATCAAGAGCTATTGCCTCCATCTGAATATCGTGAGGATGCAACTCTATAACGTGGAGAAGGTACTAAAGGCACAAAGGAGCTTCCTTTGGTTATTTTGATGATGTTGGTACAAGAGTTGACCCAGGGTGCACCAAGGAAATAATGACGTTCCTTCATTTGATTGCGGCAAACATATTCCATTGAGGGTGACCCACTGCCAATATCGCCAGCTTACTTACTACTCATACCTCCACGACGAGCTTGAAAAATCTGTGTTGAAATCACCTTTGGCCACCTGTGGGAAAAGGAGGCAGCAGAATGTGTCGGGTAGTTCCCCAAGTAGACTGCCTAAGTCATTCACCAAAATGATTGAAGACCAGATATCTCACACGAGCACTGAGATATCCATGGCTCCAGGTGTGAAGGCCCTCCATGTTGGACCATCATCTGAACCCCACTATCCACGAATAAAGTCCTAGCCTGCCCAACCTCTCCCTGTTGCTCATTCCCTCGGGTCCTCGCAACATCCTCGAAAATGTTCTCTGCACCCTTCCCAGTTTAACAACATCAAGCAAAGTTCAGCACCTACAAGAGATTAATTGCAGGCCATGTATAATCTGCTACTATCTACTTTGTTTACTTCATTTGAGGAGGGGTCAGATACTCACAATTTACAGAAGCCAATTAACCTACAAACCTGCACGACTTGGGAATGTGAGAGGAAACCGGAGCACCCGGAGAAAACCCAGGCAGGCACAGGGAGAATGTACAAACTCCATACAGCCAGACCCGTAGTCAGGATTGAACCTGGGTCTCTGATGCTGCGAGGCAGCGGCTCGACCGCTGCACCAGTGCTGCCCGGGTGGAGGGTTTGTGGATTAAGAATAATTGGATGCAAGATCAAGTAAATTAATCTGTGCACCTCTAAATGTGACACACACCAACTTGTAAGTGCCAACACTGCAAACAAAAGGGGAATTATGTAATGAGGTTACTTCACATGCACAAAGTGATTGCAATCTAATTTTGGCACAGATAAAATCACAACCTTTTTCTCCGGTTGGAAGTATGACTCGAGGGTATAATTTAAAGGCGAGCGAGACAAAGGTTAAAGGAGATGTGCGGGACTAGTTTGTACACAGAGGTTGGTGTGGTGCCTGGAACGTGCTAGCAGGAATGGTAGTAGTAGGCAGACACGATAGTGGTCTTTAAGAGGCTTTTTAGGTATATAGATAAGCAGGAAAATGCATCATGTGCAGGCAGAGATGAATTTGATTTGGCATCATGTATAGTACAGACATTGTAGGGCCGAAGGGACTGATCCAGAGCTGTATTGATCTACGTTCTATGTTCATGTGCTATAGGACTTGACTGTGAAAATGTTTTCTAGTCTCCGGAAGGATAGTTCCACATCTTCGCCTGATACAGGGAGCTCTGTAAATAGAACATAGAACATGGAACAGCACGGAAACAGGCCCTTCATCCCGCGATATATGTGCTGAACTCGATGCCAATTAAAAAATGATTTTCCCCATCCCAGCTCCAAGAAGTTGAGATAGACGGTGAAGGGAAGGTTTGAGGATGTTTAACCAGTTTAATTTTCTTTTTCTCTCCCCTGTCTACTCTCCCTGCTGAAGTCATAAATTCCTTTCAAGTTTCCGCATGTCACGACGCAAGGAAACAAAAGAGTGGGGAAGAGGGAGCTGTTTGAGACGGCGGCCCCTTGTCACTAGACTCTCCCTCCCTAGTGCAGAGGCTCTCGGCTCGCTGCTCGCCGCCTCTGGCTGTCAGTCGTTTGTCTCCTGCCCGGAGCTCGGTGCAGATAGCTGCCTGTACGCTGAGCGCTGTTAGCTCATGTCACAAACACTGCAGCTGCTCGTATATCATGCGGGTCATTAGCGAGGAATCAACGCAGACCTTTGCCCAGAGCGCCACACTGGAGCACCGCGAAGGCTATAAAACCCCGAGCTTTGTCAGACACAGACATTTAAGTGAGAATTTATCAGGTCTTTGAGTGGCCTCTGACTGGATCAGTATGAATAATGAATGCAGCTTTCTGCCACGCTCACACATTAATAAGACTGATGTGAACAGCCAGGTATTGAGTGCATTGTCATAGCTGCACGGAGCTGGTGTATCAATCCACAGAAACTGGGTGCCACAAGATGCTCTCATTACAAAGACACTTTTTCATTTGAATTCTCCAATTTTAAGTAACTAACCTAACAATAACAACCCCCCCCCCTTTCCTGTGCCCCATCTAGATTTGCACCCATTTCTACCCTCCCCCTCTGCTTACATTCATTCCTCTGGCTTCACAATTCGCAACTCTTCAATCCTTATCTTACACCTTATGTCTTTTCAATTCTGGCCATCTGACCAACTTTGTCTGACCATCTGCCTATCAACGCCCCCCCCCCCTCTCACTATCCACCTATCACATGCCAGGCTTTGTCCTGCCCCTACCTCTATTACAGCTTTTTACCCTCCCACCAGAATCAGTCTGAAGAAGGGTTCCAACCTGAAACGTCACCTATCCATGTTCTCCAGAGATACTGCCTGACCCGCAGTTACTCCAGCTCTTTGTGAAACATCACCTATCCATGTTCTCCAGGAGATGCTGCCTGAACCACTGAGTTACTCCAACATTCTGTGAAACATCACCTATCCATGTTCTTCAGAGATGCTGCCTGATCCTCTGAGTTACTCCAGCACTCTGAAATGTCAACTATCCATGTTCTCTAGGAGATGCCACCTTACCTTCTGAGTTATTCCAGCTCTTTGTGTCTCTATTTGTAATCCAACATCTGTAGTTGCTTGTGCCTACCTTTCAAGTAGTAGCAAGACCTTTAAGTTAGGCTGTCTGGGCCCCACTTTGAACAAAAGAAACACAAATAAAGGCGCAGTTCCGCTATTTAAAATATCCCAGCCATCTTCAACACTGGATATGTTTTCCCTTACGAACATAGTGATAGAAAGAACAATGAATAAACTTGGGCATTGTTAGTTGGTGGCAAGGGTAAGGACATATTGTTTTTTAAAAAATCAAACTTTTTGTTTATTATGATATTTACAGAATACTGTTTTCCCTTTAAAGAGTTATTAGCAGCTTATCTGCCTCTAACCAGAACTTTCACTCTGGTACATGGCTTGCTTCCTACATTCTCCCTGCTATTGATTTATTGAAAGATACAGCATGGAAACTGGCCCTTTGGCCCACCGAGTCTACGCCGACCATCGATCACTCATTCACACTAGTTCTATGTTACTCCTCTTTCTCATTTACTCCCTACACCCTAGGGGCAATTTACAGGAGATCAATTAACCTACAAACCTGCACGTCTTTGGGATGTGGGAGGAAACCGGAGCACCCAGGGGAAACCCACGTGGTCACAAGGAGAACGTGCAAACTCCACACATACAGCACCCAAGGTCAGGGTCAAGCCCGGGTCTCTGGTGCCATGAGGCAGCAGGTCTACCAGCTGCACCATTGTACAGCCCCTATTATCCTCTGCTAGACTAACTGTCACAAAAATGTCATAATCTTTTAATACTGGAGAGGGTGGAATGAATCCTGGGCACAGCTGTGTGCAGTTTAATCTACAGATACTATTGCTTCCAGGACAGCAGCTGGGAGATTGAAATAGCTATTTCAGTTTGTGACATGAATTGAGAATCCAACCTTGAAGTTAAAGCTAACTCATTCAAGAAAAAAACCCAGAGAGATCTCTTTTCTTTCAAATAGGTGCTTAAGTTTGGAACTCTCTCCTCAGGTGGTGTCCATGGGACAACTGGGGAATTCAATTAGAGCTTGGCGGGTCT
The DNA here is from genome assembly GCF_053455715.1 of Rhinoraja longicauda. NCBI lineage: Eukaryota > Metazoa > Chordata > Chondrichthyes > Rajiformes > Arhynchobatidae > Rhinoraja > Rhinoraja longicauda. The sequence continues at coordinate 52,018,742 of NC_135963.1, forward strand.
TTGGTAAGATGGGATATTGGACAACTTGAGGTGAACATAGAGTTGAACGCCAAACCATCTTTGATGTCACCAATGCATTGTTGGTGGATGGAAAGGTTCTGGTAATTAATGAACATATGGTCCCGCACAGCTGTAAAACAAAATATGTTATGACGATTATGTTTTCCGAGCTGCTGGTACGGCATACAGGTGTGTATCGCACCAAAAAACCATGGATGTAACTGACCTCTGGAACCATCACAAAGGGTAGAATGGATTCTCCTGTTCCCAAACTGCCTCTGCTCCTGGAGTAAATGGTGGGATCGGCCAGGGCATTCTGAGCAAAGTCAGTACAATTGGAAGTGAGCTGGGAGGAGAAGGACAGGGGTAGTACCTCCAGCGCCTTCAAGGTGCGCTGCAGGGGGCTAGCCCCCAGGACACAAAGATGGCCAGGCTTGGAGAGGGACTTCAGTTCACGGAAGCTGCTCAGGTACATCGAGCGCACGGGCCGACCGGACTTTGGAAATGGCGCCTAAATTGGTGGTGCTCCGTAATATATACAAAAAGAATATCACTGTGCAGTTGCATATGTGACAATTATAGCACTATTGAACAATGAGCGATCAGCAACCATGGTGTTTCACCCAAAGAAACAATGAGCAGAATGTAGAATGCTTAACCACTCGTTAGGCAGCCAAGCAGCCAGCACCTATTTTTCTTATTGTCCTGTCATGGAGTCATACATCATGGAAATGAGGCCCTATGGCCAACTTGCCTACATCAACCAACATGCCCCATCTACACTAGGCCCATATCCCTTTAAACCTGTCCTATCCATGTACCTGTCTAAATGTTTTTTAAATATAGCAAAAGTACCTGCCTCAATTACCTCTTCTAGCAGCTCGTTCCATATATCCACCACTCTTTGTGTAAAAAGGTTACCCCTCAGGTTCCTACTCGATTCCCCTACTATGGGCACAAGACTATGCTAATCTATTTCTCTAAGATCACCCCTCATCTTCCTGCGCTCCAAGGAATAAATACCTGCCCTTCCTCTCCCTATAGCTCAGGCCCTCGAGTCATAATTCAAAAATACATTTCTGTATTGTAATTTAAAAAAACCTCTGCAGATGCCAGGAATCTGAAATAAAAATGATGGAATAACTTAGCAGATCAGGCAGCATCTGTGGGAAGAGAAACAACATTTCAGTTTGAAGTCTACAATGCACTCTGTTCCAATTATATCTGAAACTGATCAATTCAAGTAAAATAAGAGTTTAAATATCACCCAAATCTGTTGACATGGTTGAGAAAAAAATTACTCCACTGGTAGCAAGTACAAAATCCAGTGATAAATCCTAATTCTTATACAAACTCAAGCTTAATATAACAGCATTTAGTCTGTAGACACAGATGTGAGAAGCAAACAGGTTATTAGTTCCACTATTCTGCACCAACCTGCACCTCCCATGTAAGATCTAATCACATTTACACATCTAGTTCCCATATTATTTGTATCCCATGTGAATATGCAGCTTGTGTGTGCAATTATTGCAATGTTTAGTTTTTAGTTTAGTTTAGAGAGACAACGTGGAAACAGAGCCTTTGACCCACCAAGTCCGCAACGTTCACCCCTACACTAGTCCTATGCTACACACCAGGGATAATTTACAGAGGCCAATTAATCGACAAACCTGCACATCTTTGGAATGTGGGAGGAAGCCGGAGCACCTGGTGGAAACCCACGTGGTCACAGGGAGAATACACTAACTCTGTACAGACAACACCTGTAGTCGGGATTGAACCCAGGTCTGGCGTTGTAAGGCAGGAACTCTACCGCTGCGCCATCCTTGTGATCAAATGATGCAAAGGTTGTGCACCATGCTGTGCAGAGTGTCTAAACTGAACTAAACAATGAGGAAGACACAAAGACATCGGTAGCACAGTAGAGCAGTGGTTGAGCTGCTGTCTTACAGCGCCAGACACCCGAGTTCGATCCTTACATTGGGTGCTGTCTATACGGAGTTTGCACGTGCTCCCGTGTGGGTTTTCTCCGGATGCTTCGGTTTCCTCCCATGTTCCAGACGTACAGGTTTGTAGGTTAATTGGCTTCTGTAAATTATCCCTGGCGTGCAGGATAAAACTAGTGTGCGGGTGATCGCTGGTCGGCATGAACTCAGATGAGCCAAAGGGCCTGTTTCTCTATAACTAAAAACAAAAACTGAAAAATGTCAGGGAACTGATCACTTTCTGATCTTGTATCTATTGCAGGCAGCTGCCAGAACCTCGAGTTACCAGGAAACTTTTCATGAGAGAAGATTCCCCTGAGCAATGTAAGATTTATACTATGAGAAAAGTTGCTAAAGATAAAGTGTTGATATGGAGCAGCTGTGCTCCAATGAACCCATGCCATGGAATGACAAGGCCAATGGCTCTACAAACAATTAGTTCCCAAACTTATCAGTGCCGTCGGGGACGAATACAAAAGGACTCAGGGTATTTATAGAAAAGCAGTTTCAAATGTCCTGCTGTGTGTGTACTTAGGCCTTCCAGAAACCCCAATGGAAGGGTGAGGATTAGAAGGATTGATATTTGGAACATTGTGATCCATCTTTGGGGTGGCACAGTAGCACAGCAGTAAAGTTTCTGTCTCACAGCACCAGAGACCGGGGTTCAATCCTGACCTCGGGAGCTGTCTGCATGGAGCTTGTACGTTTTTGCTGTGACTGCATGGGTTTTCTTCGGGTGCTCCGGTTTCCTCCCAAAGATGTGAAGGTTTGAATTCTGTGAATTTTTCCTATTATGTGGGATAGTGCTAGTGTTCAGGGTGTTTGCTGGTCGGTACAGACTCAGTGGGCTGAAGGGCCTGTTTCTATACTGTATCTCTAAAATCTAAATTCTAAAGTCTAATCATTGAGATAAATTCATATAGGATGTACGATTTTAAAATTGCAATGACACCAGACTGCGGTGTAGCTCGGTAACAAAATGTAAATGTTAACAAACTTGAAAAATTGGAAAATAACTTCAAAATATCATGTTATTTTGGCAGGAGCCATATTGCAGTGCAGATTGTCTAAACTGAACTAAACAACGAGGAAGACACAAAGACATCGGTACCACAGTAGAGCAGTGGTTGACCTGCTGTCTTACAGCACCAGACACCCGAGTTCGATCCTTTCAATGGGTGCTGTCTGTACGGAGTTTGCACATTCTCCCGCGTGGGTTTTCTCCGGATGCTTCGATTTCCTCCCACGTTCCAAAGACGTACAGGTTTGTAGGTTAATTGGCTTCTGTAAATCATCCCTAGTGTGTAGGATAAAACTAGCTTTAGGAAAGAGATGCAACTGAATTCATAGTAAAATACCAGGAAATGACAAGCTGACTTCCGGTGAACAAGGACAGAGTATGAGACATATGGGAATCCTTGTGGGTTTTCTCTGGGTGCTCCGGTTTCCTCCCACACTTCTAAGGTGTGCACATTTGTAAGGTTAATTGGCTTCAGTAAAATTGTAAATTGTCCCTGGTGTGTAGGATCGTGCTCGTGTATGGGGATTGCTGGTTGTCGCAGACTCAGTGGGCCGAATGGGCCTGTTTCCATGCTGTACCTCCAAGTCTAAAGTCTATGCAGAAAAAATAATTTCTCTCTACAAGGTACAGGTGACAATAAAATACCATTGAACCATTAATAGTGCTTCATTGTTCATGGAGGTGCAAATCCTGATGATAATGGTCCTCGAAATCCATTTGAAATTAAATGCTGAAGATTCTCGGCATTTGGTAGTTTAGTGCAGGAATAACTCCAGAACCTCTATTATAACTTGCCTTATATATTGGCCTCCTTTCTTCTAATAGTTAAAACATGTAAACGGCCTCCCTTGTGATTATACGCTTTACAGTAACACCATTTGGAAGACTGCCAAGGACAGAGTTACAGGCAGTGACTGTACATCACTTGCAAAGTTTTAAATGATCGCTTTGTTGCCAAAGATAGTTTCATTAATACAATTGAACAATCAATACATCTCATTATTCACCAGATGGTGCTTAAAACAACAGAATGATTTAATTCGATCTTCAAGGAGGGGACTGCTCTATATTAAAAACCCTTTCTTCACTTCAGTTTAATTTTACGTGTGGGACCCCTGACATTATAAAGGGATTTGTTCCATAGCTTCTCTCAACAGCAAACTTACAGGTGCCATTTCTATGTTTACTGGCACCGTGGGACAATAAAACTCAAAGAGACGTCAAATCAAGCAGAGATCAGAGGGCGCAATAATATATTTTCTCAATGCAATAAAATGCAGTGTGGGGGGAGAATAAAAATATTGCTGCAATATTTATGCCCTGACTGCACCAGTCCTCCATTAGATCTGCTCATGAGTAATACTTCAATACAAGAGCTATTTTGTACAACCGAGAATGAAGTGATATTAATAAATTTCCCTAAAACAGGGTCAGGGTCATGTATATATAATGAAAGACGTCAGATATTGCTAGAGTATCTCTCATACGGTGTAGATCTTGATTGAAAGGCACTGTGGAAACAATGGCAAGGGGTGGGTATCACTCACATTATATTACCATTTCAGTCAAGGAATAATATCATTGCATTTTTAAGGAATTGGGCCCTGGTGTTTAAAGCTACTCCATAAGTAACTTTACATGAAAAAAATCCTTGTCGGTTTAGACAACTCGGCTTGCCGTATTGCTAAAACAATCTCTGCAGCCCTTGCCTCAGCTCACCACTCTGCTATTTTTAACTTCATTTCCAGTAATGAATTCACTAACAGGGCAAATCTGCTGCAATGCAAGATGACTACCTTCAGGCTTGTAAGTTATGTGAAAATAAGGATAAATTACATTTCTCTATTTCTTCACTCTCTATGTATTTTTAATGTTAGGATCGAGTGAATTAAGATTGAAGGCAGTTTCTACCTCCGCAGAATGCATCAGCACAGTTGGGTTTTCAGTGGAGAATTAACCCTGACAACCAGGTTCAAGATCAGCTTCTTCCCAGCAACCATGAGGCTCTTGAACACTGCACAACACTAACCTCAGCAACTCTGATCATCTATGGACTGTGTCTTTGCTTGCACTACAGACTCATGGTTAGTGTCATTCAGTTTAGTTTATTATTCTCACATATACCAAGGTACAGTGAAAAACTTTTTTGTTGCTTGCTATCCAGTCAGTAGAAAGACTATACATGATTACAATCAATGTGTAGGCTATTAATTTTTGATCATTGTACATTAAGTTTGTTATTGCGTTTGCAGGCCTGTTAAGCTGCAGCAAGTAAGAATGTCATTGTTCTGCTATCGGTACATACATCAATTGAACAATCTTGACTCATGAACATCGATTTGACACTTCTTGAATGGCCATTGGAAGCAGCTTTTAAAGTACTTTTGAACCCAAGGCACATGGAGATTAGTGAAACATAAGGTGCTGGAAGAACTCAGTCGGTCAGGCAGCATCTGTGAAGGGAATAGACAGACAGCGTTTCGAATTGGGACCCTTCTTCGGACATGGAGATTATGCCATCACAAAACTCAAAAGTGCAATAACTAATTTAGAAAATAACAAACACTTAAAAGGGAATTTGTCGATCAAATCACATTTGTTGTCTGGGTATTGATAGAACCATAGAGATTCACAGCGCAGACCGAGGCCACACGACCTGCAGTGTTCCTGCTGTCTCAACACAACTTCTAGGCGAATCCTTCTGGCCAAAACTTGTTCCACGGCCCTGCACGATTCCGAATCAGAGAGTCATAGAGTTGCACAGCGTGGAATCATGCCCTTCGTCCCATTGAGTCCACGCTGATCATCGGTCACCCGTTCACACTAGTTGTATGTCATCCCACTTCCGCATCCACTCCCTCATGAGGGACAATTTACAGTGGGCCAATTAATCGGAAACCGGAGCACCTGGAGGAAAACCCACATGGTCACAGGGAGAACGTGCAAACTCCACACAGACAGCACCTGAGGTCAGGATCGAACCTTACTCTCAAGCGTTGTGAGGCAGCAGCTCTACCAGCTACGCCACCGCACTGCCGAAACTTGAATACTGGAAATTTTATTTTCTCTCCATTAACTTTACATGATGCTAATAAAACAGGACTCCATCTAAAGGATTTAATATCTTAAAATCCCCGGAATAAAGGATTGACAATCAGTGTTGGGCTTGCAGTAAGCTGTCCTCACGAGTTCTGTGACAGAGATATTCTAGCTTCTCAGTCTGGTGTCCACCACAGGGTGGTGACAGCAGCTAGCAGCGAAGTCATTGTCAGGCCGGACAACCAATCAAACATTCTCACAGTCTGCAAGGCTGGACGTTAAAAAAAGATTTTGATAACATTTGCATCGATTTTACATAAAAACAAAGCACACACACCTCAAATGTATATTCATAAGGGGAACAGATAGGATGAATGCACAGAGTCTTTTACCCAGAGGAGGGGAAATCAAGAACCAGAGGCCATGGGTTTAAAGGTGAGAAGGGAAAGATTTAATAGGAACCTGAGGGGCAACATTTTTACACAGAGGGTGGTGGATGTATGGAATGAGCTGCTAGAGAAGGTAGTTGAGATAGATACTATAAGAACATTTAAAAGACATTTGGACAGCTACATGGATAGGAGAGGTTTAAAGGGATATGGGTCAAACGTGGGCTGGTGGGACTAATATAGATGGGGCACCTTGGTCAGCAAGGGCATGTTGGGCCAAAGGGGCTGTTTCTGTGCTGTATGACTTTATGAGAACATGTAAATCATGAACTCTCACCACCTCACTTTTAAAAGCTTCCAACTTTTCAGATGTCCCTATACCCACAAATAACCTACTCCAATCAACTTTTGCGAGTTAATGTCTAATACCATCAAATAATTGCCTTGTGCACATTCAGAACTTTAACTTGTGGGCCCGCCTTGTCTTCTTCCATAACTATTTGAAAACGAATAGGACGGTGGTCACTGGTCTCATTGTACTCTCCCACTGGCACTTCAGTCACTTCAGACATATTTCCCAAGACTGTGTCGAGCTTTGCTCTCCCCCCCGTAGGGCCCTCTACATATTGCCTGAGGAAACTTTCCTGAACAAACTCTACAAATTCCACCCCACCTAAGTGTTTGGCCATTTGGCAGTCCCCGTCTATATTGGGAAACTGAAACCCCCCTTATATGACAACTCTAGAGTTGTAGAGTTGTACAGCATGAAAACATGCCCTTTGGCTCAGCTTGTCCATGCCGACCAAAGTGTTGCATCTACACTAGTCCCACCAGCCCTCGTTTGGCCCAATTCACTCTAAACCTTTCCTATCCATGTACCTGTCCAAGTCTCTTTTAAATGCTGTTATAGTTTCCAACACCTCCTCTGGCAGCTCACCACCCACCACCTTCTGTGCAAAAAAAGTTGCCCCTCAGATTCCTATTACATATTTCCCCTCTCACCATAAACCTATGTCTTCTGGTTCTTGATTCCCCTACTCTGTGCATATTCTCTCATTGTGCATTCACCCTATCTATTTGCCTCATGATTTTATACATCTTTATAAGATCACCCCTCAGCCTCCTGCACTCCAAGGAATGAAGTCCTAGCCTGCCCAACCTCTCTCTTTTAGCACAGGCCCTCTAGTCCTGGCAACATCCTCGTAAATCCTCTCTGCACTCTTTCCAGCTTAACAACATCTTTCCTATAATCGTGCAACTCTCTGCAATCTCCGGGCATATTTGTTCCTCTAATTCCCACTGAATATTTGGGGGTCTGTACTCCAATGTCAACCAGGTGATCAACACCTTTTTATTTCTCAGCTCCAGCCATAACTCTGTCAGGGCAATGAGAGCAAGCAAAGACATTTAGCACATCTGTGAATTCCAAGGCATTAACATTCAGAAGGCAAGGCTAAGAGTGCTATTGGAGATGTCAGCTTTGTGAATCGGAAATGAAATATGTGCAGGACTAAACACTGAAATTTTTTGGGAAGTTAAGGAATTAATGAGCGCAGGTCTGACAAACAGCTATTGCCAAAATATATCACAGACAGCCATCTGTTGATCGAGTCTACAATAAGTTTGTACAAAGAATTTAATTGGAGTGTTAGTCCGACCAATCCTCAAATTATTGTTTAATGTTCCTGCTGGATATACGTTGCTATTTTAAATGCTTTACTTAATCACAGGGCAGTGAATGATATAAATCTGCAGATCGTACTCAGTGACTTTAGACTTTAGAGATACAACGTAGAAACAGGCCCATTGACACACTGAGTCCGTGCTGAACAGCAATCACCACGTACACTAGTTCTATCCTAAACACTAGGGACAATTTACAGAAACCAATTAACCTACAGAATTGTACGTCTATAGGCTGTGGGGGGAAACCGGAGCACCCAGAGAAAAGGGGTCACAGGGAGAACATACAAACTCCATACAGACAGCACCCGTAGTCAGAATGGAATCCAGGTCTCTGGCACTGTAGGCAGCAACTCTACTGCTGTAAGAACGATGACATTGTGTTAAGATACCTACATTAAAGAGGTCAATAGAGATACTTTACCAAATGCTGCTGAGCTAGTTTTAATGAGTTTTGCTAAAAGGTGTATTTAATTGGATAGCCAGATTCACCCTCATTAGGAAAAGATCATTTGAAAAAATTATACTGGACAATCAGATTCAGTAAAGTGAGCCAAACAGTGCATTATTTAAAGGAACCTGCCTCCTGCATGGCCTGTGCTGATTAAATAATGAAGCATGCATTGAAATATTTAATTGAAATGCTGGAATAGGAAACAAAAGGGGAGGGGGTTGGGGAGAGGAGTCTGTATAGATTTAATAATGAGAATGCTTCCCTTTTCAAGATCTAATCACAGTTGCAGCTCTGAGAAAAAAAATGGTTTTGGTTGTCACGGTCTTCTTATTCGAGAAAGTCCAGTAGTCAAACGATTAATGAACCAACTCATTAGGGGCGGCACAGGGGTGCAGCAGGTAGAGCTGCTGCCTCACAGCGTCAGTGACCCGCGTTTGACCCTGACCTCGGGTGCTGTCTGTGTGTGGAGTTTGCAAATTGTAAATTACAATTATATTGCCCCGTGTAGACACTAGTCTAATATACTCGTGTGAACGGGTGATCAATGGTCGGCGTGGATTTGGTGGGTGGTAGGATCTGTTTCCATGTTGTGTCTCTAAACTCACTATTTTATAATCAATTAAATAGTCATGACACCCAATTCCAGGGTTCTGATTGCAATGGAATGGAACACAGAATTGTGACGTTCAGATCCCATGCCTGCACCTCCATCCAATCATTTCCTAATAATGGACATTTAATTTCATTCCAACCTGGTTACCTCAACACTAACCACTACGTAGGGAAGAGCATCACCACATTTTTTCACCATTGAATTGTAAAGCCGCTGTTACACTCCTGCATTTTGTGTCTATCTTCGGTGTCATCTGCAGTTCTTTCATACACAATAGTAAATATCTCTTCCCTTTGTTTCTCATTTTTCCAGAGGAGCATCTCCTGGATTCTGTTCTGTATTGTTCCCTTCCACGCTTATTGCAGTGGTTAGTTTATAATCTTGCTCCAGTATTTTTCAGACACATGGAGCTGGAACCTTGAGCAAAAGACAAAGTGTTGAAGGTTTGTTTTTGCAATTTGCTCAAGGGACCCACTGGGTTCCTCCAGCACTTTGATTTTTGGACAGTACTTTACTTGATCCATCGTATTTTTCATTGCAAGTACATTTAAGCGGAATCAAAAAGGTAGTTCCTTTTACCAATAAAACACTAAATACCACCCAGGCTAACAGTTTACCCTCTCACCCAAATTTCATGGTCAGATGTGCCGTCTTAGTCACTGGAATAAGGCAGATATATTAAGTTCACCAGCAGTAATGTAGGGGATATCTGGCAGATGCATTAAATCACTGCTCGGTTTTGTGTGTGTGAATGTGTATGGTTTTGCCCAATGTTTTTGTTAATATAACCACTGGGAATTAAAACCGATTTACAATAGCAGGCAAGCAGACCAATGTTTCTATTGCACCTTTGACACCTGCATGCATTTTGCTATTTGTAAAACTGGAGTGCTAGATGCTCTCAGCAGCTGTACATTCTTATCATCAGCTTTACGTGGCTTCAGATTCACTGCCTAATGCCATGAAGCTGTCCATTAATGTGACGTTCTTGCATTCTACAGCTGCTTTATTTTTCTTATTTGCTTGACCCATTTCCTCGAGGTGAACCATTAAACAACTTCCAAACAATTTATTATACTATTGATTGCTGTATATGATCTGTGTGTTATTGCATTTAGGCTCTGTTAAGTTGCTGCAAGTAGCAACATAATTGTTCCTTTGTCAGTACATATGACAATCAAACACTCTTGACTCGATAGTCATCTGCTGCCTCACAGCTGCAAGGTCCAGGGTTCGATCCTGATCGCGGGCGCTGTCTGAGTTGCATTTTGCCTATGATTGAGAGTTTAAATGGAGACAAATATGGGCAAGTTCCCTTTCAGTGTCCATAAATTTCCAACGGGAGGTCAGTGAGGTTATGA